>NC_045595.1:35719304-36053946 GCF_009762305.2 Zalophus californianus | reverse complement strand
ATTAGCTCAAGTTCCTTAAGATCAACCAGTTAGTAATTTAATTATTTTTATTTTATTTTTTGAAGATTTTATTTATTTATTAGAGAGAGAGAGTGCGCAAGCACAAGCAGGGAGAGAAAGGGAGAAGCAGATTCTCTGCTGAGCACGGAGCCTGTTGCCGGGCTTGATCCCAGGCACCTGGGATCATGACCTGAGCTGAAGGCAGATACTTAACCGACTGAGCCACTCAGGAATCCCCCAGTTAGTGATTTAAATTATATCCGCAAAATCTGTTTTGCCAGGTAAGTAACATAATGGGTGTGATACCAGGGGTTGAAGGTCCTGGGGGCTGAATTTCTGTCTACCACAGGTTTATAGGAATTTTTTGCACTATTCTTAACAACCTTATAAATATTTGAAATGACATCCAAACAAAAAGTTACAAATATTCTTAAGCATGGTGCAGGAAGCTGGAAAATGTGGTCATGGTATCGTTCACATACTTTGTAGTTTCATTCTTTTCCTAACAGCACTGGGTCTGTTTTATCCATCAGGTCACCACCAAATCAAGCAAGGGACCTGTGAGGTGGTCGCTGTCCACAGGTGCTGTAACAAGAACCGCATAGAAGAGCGATCACAAACAGTCAAGTGCTCCTGCTTCCCAGGGCAGGTTGCCGGCACAACGCGGGCTCAGCCTTCTTGTGTTGAAGGTAAGACCTTTCTGGTCAGTTTCTCTACTCTTGCAAAAGTACGTAAAACCACCAACAACCTCCTTTACTGTCTTTGCAACTCAAAGAAAACTAGGCTGCTTTCAGGTTAGCGTTGCTCCAAAAGTGAACATCATTGTAACTCCACACATTGCTTGGTGCATCAGGTAAGTTATTAATGATATTTCTCAAGGGGTCCTGATGAGGGAGTTCTATCACTAGACAATCAGGAAGATATGCTTTGATTTTTTTTTTCCTTCCCCAGCTGTCTTTCCAAATCTTATCCATCAAAGCACTTGCTTCCCTGGATACACTTTTCTCCCTGATTTCAAGCTCTCAACTCAAGAGCGATTAGCAGCTTATTTTTCCTCACCTCATTTTTAATGTTACAGACTGATATTCTCTTTATTTCTAGTTTACTATCTTAATAAACATTTATAAAACATCTCCTTTGGAGCAACTTCCCTGAGAACAGTTTGGGATCACATGTCATTTATTTGTTGTCTCCAAATCCCCTCGCAGAGTACTGTGCCAATGGGTTTTTTAAAAAATGAATGAATGTTGATGGGTTGTAGGTAGAGGCCTGGGATTGATTCCTTTTGATGCCTCTGGTGCACACACCTTGTTAGAAACAAGTTATCAGTCCCCAGGGGAAGAGATACATGAGGTTAAGCCTTGTAGCACTTTCTCTACAGTGGCATGAAAACTGCCTAAACATGAATGCTTCCTGTCTTATTTGATGCATGTCTAAAAGTCAGCCATTAGAATAAACATATGCATTCTTAACTCCAGAATCACACAGTCAAGAATAGTAATTGACCCATATCCCGTCTCCCTGACCAAACACAGGCACAAATTTATGGTCTGTATGGTCACTAGTGGTATGTATCACTGTGAAAGCTGGAAAGTGAATATGGTCAAGTTACCATCTACAGTTCCTCACAGAAACCCTGGGGGCCGAATGCATTGCTGATTTTTTAAAGGTAGCATAGTACATACAGCAACTGTTTTCTCACAAACCTAATGTCTTTTCCAGTTGTACCCCATAGTCACAGGTGCTAATATTTCTACAATGAAATATGTAGAATATTCTTGCAGAATGGGATAGGGCAAGAATTAGAAGCTCATGTTAAATCAGGTTTTGCCACCATCGTACAGAAGTCCTGTCCATTTTCAGAGCTTTTTGGATTTGGGGATCACAGATAAAGGATTGTGGATCTATAAAAAAAGATGAAGATTTTTAGGATTAAAAAAAGACATTTTTTTAAAGATTTTATTTATTTGACAGAGAGAGAGAGAGCACACACAAGCAGAGGGAGGAGCGGAGAGAGAAGCAGAGGGAGAAGCAGACTCCCCGCTGAGCAGGGAGCCCAATGGGGCTCAATCTGAGGACCCTGGGGATCCTGACCTGAGCCAAACACAGACTCTTAACTGACTGAGCCACCCAGGTGTCCCAAAAAAAGACATTTCAAAGAAATGTCCTAAGTTCCTATCTCTCCAGCTGGGACAGCTGAGCATATTTATTTCCTCCATCAATTGAATCCAAACCACACCTATTTTGTCCCCTTGGTCTATCTCAGATTCTCTTTGTTGCCATCACTCGCAGTCCAGGGGCTCACATTACATTCTGCCATGCTTACTACTCCGGTCTCCCATTCTCTACCCTGAGCTTTCTACAGAAGTAGAACTCATCACGTCACTGACGTATTTAAAACCACCCTTCAGTGACTTCCCACCATCTTTAAAATAAAATCCAAGTTCTTTACCATGGCTTATGAAGCCTTGCATAGTTTTGACTCTGTCTCCCTCCTCTTTCAACTATACTACCCCTGTCCAAGTGGGGGCATTTACATTTTTTAGATCTCCACACTCCTACCTTTATCCTTTGCCTGAATCATTGCCATCTTCCCCACAATACATATTTTGTCTACTTGATTCCTATTTTCCTTCCATATCTGCTGTATGCTCTTGTATCTCCCTGTACTTCTAGTTCATGACCTGTATGCCATTATGTTTTAAGATCTTTCTGAATGTGTGCCTTCCCATTAGTCTGTAGGTTGCTTAAGGATGGAAACTGAGTCTCTTATTTCTCCCCACCCACCCCACCCCAATTGTCTGGTCCATGAATGACTTTGAGCACACGGGAGAACTTATTCATTTTCAGTAATCACAGATTGCTTTCAAATTCATGGTATCAACTGTGTTTGCTTGCTCTGTGGATTTTAAACTTTTTCAAGAACTTAAGACCTGATGAATTATAAACTTTCTACTCTATCCATCATAGAATCTTTAGATATAAAAAGCCTTACACATTTATCTCAGAGCACTTTTATCAGCATCTGGAAAGTATAGATGGTGTGGCAATTAAATTTACTATCTTTCTCTTAGTAAAGAAAATATTAATACCTTATCCTCCAGTAGCTTGTTTTAATTTTTATATACATTTATTATGTGGTCGAAATCCCCTTTGGGCACCACTGTAAGAATAACTGCATATCTGTTTGGTCAATCCATTTGTTTTTGTATATTTGTGTATTTAAGATAGGTCTCTAGAAAATGTGGTACATTTCAATATGAATGTGTTTTACCTAAATGGTATCACATTGTATATTTCTTAATCCAACCAGCTATCAATATTAAGTTGTGGAGATCTTTGTGTGCTAATACATACTGGCCTACTGTGTTTATTTTTTTAATTGCTCCATAACATTCCATTATACGTATGGATAGATTATAATTTATTTAGCCATTCCTTTACTGAAGGACATTTTAGTTGTGTCTGTGTCATAACAGACTCCTAGGCTAACTAAATGATTTTCTTAGTGTTATAGGATCAGTAAGTGATAGAGATCAATGATTTAATGTCTGAGCAGAGTCTGTGCAGTGGAAGGTTCTGTGATGATGTACATATTCTTTCAATATATTCTTAGCTCTATGTGTTGATGCCCATGTGCCCAGTATAATTGGTAACACTAACCACATGGGGCTAGTGAGCAGTCGAGATGTGCCTGGTATGAATTTAAATTTAAATGGGAATTTAAGACTAAAATCTTCTCTGTCAGACGGTGCAGGATCACCTTTATGTACCTATGTGACTTATGAGTACTACATTTGTAGCCAGAGAATACCCAAACTCTGAAGGATAGGCTTGTGATTCTATCTTAATATTTGTATCCCCTGCACCTAGCAGAGCCTGGCAAACAGTTGGTGTTCAATAAATGTTTGTTGGATCAAAGTCAGAGGAGGTGTGGAAAGTTGTCATTTAGACTCTAGTTAGGATGTATATCTGTTTTCATATCCCCTTTGATCTTCTATTCCTTATCCGAATGTTTCCATTAGGGCTTTTTAGCTTTATCCCATAATAATCTTTATCCCATAATAATTATGCATTATCATGCTGCTAGTTGGCTTGTGGAAAGACCTAGTCTCTGCTGGTAAGTTCCTCTTATCTTATTTGTCAATAAGAATGTGGAGAGGATCTAAAATATAACATTCACTTGATTTACATTTAAATTAAAACAAAGGCGAGAAGACATTGGAGCGGGGCACTAATTAATGTTGGCATAGAAAGTGGAATATCCTTATGCATTTCTGCTAATCCACAGCAGAGATACTTATCCAGTGTTTTCATTGCTTTTCCATAAAAATCATAGCTTTTATTAGTTAAAAAGGGAGAATAATTAGTTGGTTTTTTTCCTCCAATTTTTTTGGATATAATTAACTTACAAAGTCCTCCTGTATTATGGAAATGTGTCTGTACTCCACATTTGGGATTTGGGAGGAGGGGTGGGGAAGTACTTGACTAAAGCTGCGGTTACTTGGGTCCTACAACAGACAATTGTGTAGCTGGTAAGCACGTTCCCTTTTGAATCTTCGACTGGTATATATACAAGGCTGGTTAGTGACAGGAACTGTATTCTCCATATTTATCAAAATACCACGCTATAGAGATAATGCTGAATGGTTTATGATAAAACGAGATAAATGCGTAGTATGATGAAGCTTCATTTATTTTGTTAGAGTGAATGCTTTCTAAACATTGGGTTTAAAAAAGTGATAAAAGCTGAGGAATGGGAGGCAGCTGCTTTTTAAAGCTATTTGTTTTCTTTGGCTGATGGCTGAATTTGTGTTCTGAGATGTCAGAAATCACTTAGTGAAGGCCGAGAATTCCCATTCGTACAGCAGACAACTGATGTGGTTTTTATGGACTGTGTGATGAGGTATGGAGTCGGTCTTCAAGATGGGGTTTCACAGAGTTGTGTGACTGGGGGTGTTCTCTGTGCCACTTGCAAGATCAAGTGTTTTTCAGAGCTTTTCCCCGTGGCAGTCAGGTGAATGACAGAGAAGTGTACTTTGCAAAATCCCTGGGGGAGGTGGAAGGATGCACCTTGCATTTGTTGGTTCATGGAGTTTTAATGTAGCACATTGTGCCCGGCATGTCCTAGGTGCTGGGGGATAGGATGCTAATTAGACTCAGGTCTTGCTTTCCCACAACAAACTCGAGAAAATGAAGGTACTTGAAGAGAGAGCAGAGAAGCGGTCAGGGACGGTGTCTCATGAGAAGCAGTGGATCTGGTTTTACCAGGCAGGAGGGAACTAAGTGGTACAGCAGGTAAAGCGTGTGCCGACGAGTAGGGGCAAGCATGAGAATGAGAAATGTCTCCCTCGGGCTCTGAAATGGTCGAAGACAAGGCTGGAGATGTAGACAGAGCCTTTGCTCTTAGAGACTTTCCATCAACTCAGATTGTAGGATTAATTCCTGTGTTCTGGGAATTTGTATTCAAGGAATAGTGGATGAAGGAGAGTAGGCCAGTAAGAAAGGGTATTAAAGTGCTATCAGCAAAGTTCATATCCAATACCAGAAGATTCCAGAAAAGGAAAAATGGGATCTCTGAATTTGCCAGGTCAGGTAGTTTGTCAGCATAGGTTTCAGGGTGAGCCCTGGAGTAGCCAGGATTTGTGTGTGGGAGAGAGAACAGTGAGACTGAGCCAGAGAAAGTGAGATTCAGAGAGAGAATATGCACATTCTCGCCTTGTAGGATTGCACACAATGGAGGCTCCAGGAGGGAAGAGAAGGAATAGAGGTGGTATTGTGTTTACCATGTATTAAGGATTATGAGGTCTGTTGAAGTAGCTCAGCCTCTCATCTGGGGCTGAGTACATCCCAATGTACATGACTGTAGATTAAGCTTTTCTTAATGAAGATTTATTTATTTGAGAGAGAGGAGAGAGAGAGAATGAACAGTGGGGAGGGACAGCGGGGGAGAGAGAGGGACAAGCAGGCTCCCCGCTGAACAGAGAGCCTGATGCGGGGCTCGATCCCAGGACCCTGAGATCATGACCTGAGCCGAAGGCAGACGCCTAACCAACTGAGCCCCCCAGGTGCCCCGATTAATGTTTCTTAACCAGGGGTGATTTTGGCCACCCTAGGGATGTTTGATGACGTCTGGAACCACTTCGGGTTGTTAAACTGGGGGAGAGGGTGCTACTGGCATCTAAAGGGTAGAGGCTTAAGATGCTAGTCACTATGGTACAAGGTGCACTATATACTCCTACAATCAAGAATTACCCAGCCTCTAAAGTGCTAAGGTCAAGAAACTCTGCCTTACGGGCAGGTCATGGCTGGGGAGGGTTGTACTTGTGTGAGCTCACACTTTGTGGAGAAGACAAACCTAAATCACAAAAGATCATTCTGTACCTATTTATCCACAGCCTCACTCAGTACTCTGTAGAAATAACAATACCTTGTTATGTGTGAAGTGTGTGAACAAGTAAAATGTTCCCTTAACAAAAATCATGTTCTCAGGACTACTTCTTTGCATGATACCTGGGTCAGGTTGGAATGGCTTCTTTTCTTGAAATAACAAAAATTAGCAGGTCTCCTTCCCCCCCACCTCCTGCCTATCTTTTAAAGTTGACAAATGGCTTAAAGTTAATAAACCTTTCTTTAATGTTAATTTGCAAAGAAAATCTTGAAAGAACAATGTTAAGAGCAAATCAGCTAAATTATCTGAAAATCTCAGAGCATATTTTTGTCATTGTTTCCATTTTTAAGACAGTATATATTCTAGGAAGATGTGTTCTTCATCTTTCAGTCTGTAGCTTCAGTGTAAAAATACACTTTTCTTTAGAAAAGCCTTAACTCTGTAAATGCAATGAAATGAGGTCAAAAAAATGAAAGACCAACTCCTGAGAAGTGAGCCTGGTGTTGGTCTTACTCAAAGGTGAGTTTATAGAAATAGCTATATGAATACATCTTGTGTTTTATTTCATGGAATAATGTTTAATTGGGACAAGGGATAGAAAAAAAACTCCATCTATTTTATACAACAGAGAGTACAGAAAATGCACCAAGAGCAAGATAGCTCATTGGTCCCATTACAAATTCACCTAGAAAACAACATCACAGAAAACACTAGTCACTACCATAAAACCAGAGTTTCACTGTTTTTTTTTTTTTTTTCTTCTTCCTTTCTGCATAAAACTAGAAATTCATTACAGGTTGGCAGCTTGAAGATAGGGATGTTTTGTATTTTCCTAAGTCAGGGAGGCATGGGGCTTTCTAAAAGAATTTTATTTTAAAAATAGAAGTGACAAGACACTTTCTCATCTCGAGTATATTACGGTATTTTGAACAGGATAAAATAGATACCTCCTACAAACTTATTTTCCTATGGAGACAAGGCTCAGTTAAGTGGGCAGATGTTCTCAAGAGTTATTTTAATAAAATCCTATTTCTGCGTCCTCTGTCTCAGCTCAAAGCCCAGCTCAGTAGGCATTCAACGCTTGAACTTCTGGGCTTTTTAATCACCTTATTCACTGGTGGGTGAAACCCTCAGTTGGTTCTCACCCTCGCTATGAGTTCCTTAGTCAGTCTTTAACACATAAAGGAATTTGAAATTTTTATTATGGCTACTAGGGTGGCGCTCATTAAGACTTTCTTTTCTGAAAGAGCATTTGCTGTTAAGTAAGTACGTCTCTAACACTTGGAGGGCCCCTCTTTCAATGTATTCTTCACTCAAATGTGAAAATGATTTTTTTTTTTGGCAAATAGAAATATTTTAAATTTCAAGACAGGTTGCTCTTTTAGGGAACCTGTTGTGACTCTGTCTTCAGAAAAATCACTCCATATTTTCCAGTAAAATGAAAGAAAACTGGTAAATAATTCCACAAGAGCTTGATTATACATGCTTTCTTCTTTTGTTTAAATAAATTGAAAGCCTTAAACAAAATACTATGAAAGTCTTTTATTTTTCTGTAGTTAAGAATTGGCATAGTTTTTGGTGATGAATGCCTGAATCTTTTTTTCCCCTCAAGCTCCTCTTCTAGCTTTGGCATCAGAATGATCTTAGGACCCCATGAGGTCAGTGAGGCAGTATTAGCATTTCTCTGCTGTGAAGTTGACATAGAATGAATCAGATGATTTCCTCTGTCGGGAAATTTCTCACTTTACACCTCAAGTGGTCTCCTTCAGACTCCTTTCTGTCCCAAATTGTTTTCTATCCCCTGCCGGACTAGCTTTCCCAGGCACACAGTTTTCCCTGCCTTATTGCACCCCCTTGTTCAGAAACTTTCCATGGCTCCCTACCCCTTGGGGAACCCAGTCTAATCTGGAATTGGCATTGAGAGCCATTGAAGGTTGCTTCTCAGACCACCCACCTTGCTCAGCTGGGTCTCCTGGCTTCCAGGTAGGTCACTCCCTGACCCAATGCACCGCGTGCCTTCCCTGGGGCAGATCACTCGTCAGCTGCCTGGGCTTCTGTGGAATCTTCCATGTAGCCCTGGCCCCTGTCAGGAGTACATAGGTGCCCACTGCTGAGTGGCAGAGAATCTGCCTAAGGGAACGGTTTTAAAGATTAAAAAAAAAAGTATTTTAAATTCAGCTGTAACTCTGTGTAAATATAACTAAGCTCTGTCAACATTTATATAACTTCCGCAGTCCTGCAGATGGAATTTTAAATTGAGGGTTGGGAACCATGTCTTATTTATCTTTGTATCTACTTGGGATTGGCCTAAGGTATTCAGAAGATAATGAAGGACTTTGAATCTGGTCAAACTGTATGTAGCATATGTTAATCTAACTATTATTGTAAGTTGTGGTACAGCAGAAAGACTTGTCGATGCAGAGGAAGAAGTCTAGATTCTAGTACCTCCTCCCTCATTTTACTCACTTTGTGGAAAGCTCTTGTTTTTTATTTCTGGCCATCTGCCCCCTCTTCCTGCTTCTGAAGGTTGTTGAGATAATCGAAAGAGGAACAGTATGTAAAAGGGCCTTGAAAATAACAAAGCTCCATAGAGTGTTGAGGTGGGATTGTTGTAATATCAGTGACTGAAAAGAATATGGCTTTCTCAGACTTCACCCAGCTGTCTCCATCCATCCACTCAAGTTCAGTGGCACTCTCTGACAAAATAAATAACCCATTTAGCTACATTCCTTTCTCAGTGCTGGCACCTTCTGACTTAAATAGCTTATGGTTTTTCTAGATCACAGTTCTAGCTCATTGAGGTATGACTGGTTTTGATGGGACTATAATCACATAGAAGCACAGTATTTGGCCGGAATCAGGAACGGTGGTTTTCATGGGGAGTAGACACAATGTCTAGCCACTTCAGCTGATAATGAAATGGTCCGGTGCCCTAACCGTGCCATATTGCATTGGCCTGACAGGAGCAGAGTTTTTAATGTTGCTTGCTATGTTCCCTGCTTTTGTTACTGCCTCTACACCTCTAGTTGTTTTTCCTACAGATCTCTGGTGTGAGGGAGGAGTGTGACTTTCAGGGTTGATGGAGGGGGTCTAGCATTAGAATGCCTCTGTCAAAGGGCCTCAGTTTTCTCTCTTCTACAAAATGCAGGAAATACATTTAGCGGGGTGCCTGACCCTCCAGAAAAAATAGCTATTAGGAATTCTCAAGACTTGTTTGATATGGTAGGCACTGGTAGTTGGAATCAAATCCACTGGGGTATTTTATTTTATTTTTTTTAACAAAGTGCTGTCATTTCAACAGAAAAAGAGGGCTCAACGACCCTTCCCCCTTAATCTACACACCCTACCCACAGCCCCAGATCTCTGACCTATACCGTTTGTGAGCACACCATAAAAAATGAATCACAATCCCTTTGTCCTTTGACTCTGTGGGAATACCCAGGCAAGTTGGTAGAGTTTCCTTAACGTGTCTTCATCTGCCTCCAAACCCAGAGAATTTTCTGCTTCCTCATCTTATTGGCAGATGGCAGCAGAGGTGATGGGACAAGGGGGAAAAGCAATTCACAGGTGAGATCACGACCCTAGAGTGAGGGCAAGTGAGGGAGCGCCATGCTCTTCCACCTTCACTTGGCTTCTGGTTGTTGAATTCAAGGGGTTACTCACCACTTGCTGGAACGGCATGGAGAGGTGAGGGACTCTGTGATGGAAATGTTGACTGTTTTGGCTTGCGCCCTGACAACAGACAGCATCAAATCTAACAACTTGGCCAGGTTTGTGTCCACCACTGGAGCCTACAAAATGATGACCACAGCAATAGCTAACATTTTCTGACAACCTAGTGCCTGGCCCCTGGTTAGCAGGGAGTTTGATATGGATTAGCTTTATCCTCTTGACATCTGTGGCGAGGTTCTATTTTTATCCCCGATTTACAGATGAAGAAATTGAGGCCAAGAGGAGTTAAATAACAAGTCGAAGGTCATTGGAAAAAAAAAGTAGCACGGCCAAGTTCAAATCCAGGCGTGCTGCAAAGCTTGGCATCTCACTCTTATCTAAAGCATAATTCTTTAAATTTACTTACTGTGAAATAGTTCTTACTAACAATCTTTGAAGTCAGTATATTGATCCATATGAGCTTTATGTTGTCCATAGTTGGAGGAAGCAACTATATCACAAACATTATGTGGCCTTTGTCTTACAGCTTCCATCGTGATTCAGAAATGGTGGTGTCACATGAATCCTTGCTTGGAAGGAGAGGATTGTAAAGTGCTGCCAGATTACTCAGGTTGGTCCTGTAGCAGTGGCAATAAAGTCAAAACTACAAAGGCAAGTATAGACACACGCAATTCTCCTTTACAACGTCTGCAGATTATTAGCTATGCGGTTTTCCCCCCTTCCTTTTATCCTGGCACCACGACATTATTTTATGTTGAGCCACCCTATTACTTTGGCCTTTTGGGAAAAGCCCATTTCCAAGTATTGCCCTTTATGTCCGATTTTACAGAGCAGTGATTTGGGGGATGAACTTGTTACTTTAGGCAGGGCCATGAAATTCATTACAGCTCCTTCAAGAGCCCAGTTTAAAATAAAGGGATTGGAGTTGGCAGGCCAGCATATCAAAACAGCACGGCGAGATTCCACACACAGTTGACTTGCTGAGGGAGGCATACTTCCTGGGAGGAGTTTTAATAAATTCAAGGTGTCACAAGTCAAGAGTTGCCTGCCCTCAGTGATCCTCTGTCCAGACCACCCCGTCCCAGAAGTGTACCGCCATCCACCTAGTTCTTGAGCCAGAAATCTCTCTGCCTTAATGTCCCCATGTCCCATCTGTTATTGGTCCTTGGGATTGTTCCTCCCAACTCCCTCCTTGGTGTGTGTCACCATCCTTACAACAGGGGTCCTGTCCCAACCATGTCCCATCTGGAGGACTGAGTTGCTGCCTCATTCTCCACATGATGACTCCCATCACTTTTGTGAAATGAGATCTTCTAAGCTAGTCTGTCTCTTTTGCTCCACTGGTCTTGCCAGTCTGGTGCTTCACAAAGGGAAGTGGCTTGCTGGGTTATTTACTCTTTTTTTTTTTCCCCCTGTTTCAGCCTTCTGTTGGTACCTCTTACCATGGTGCCTTTGTGGTTGCAAAGGAAGGTGTTCTTCATGGAATGTGCTTCCCTCCTTTCTTTTCTACTTCACCATTATTTCTTCAGAGTCCATCACTGATTGGATTTGTGTCTCCTGTATCTCTGAACATTGATTCTGGTTCTACTTTACATGGCAGGGTGTCCTGAGGGGCTTAGCACCTAGAGCTTTCTCTCTAGAAGAGACCTGTGAGGTCAGGCCCCATGTTTGCAGTGACCTTGATAGTCCCATAATAAAAGATTACATTTAGAACAAATGGTAACATTTTACAGAAAACTGTAAGTGTAAATTTTACCTGACATCAGTACCAATACAAAATTAATAGTACAGTTAAGTCAGATGATTAGTTACCTGGTTAAAATCATGATTTCAAACTCAAAACTATTTAACATTAATTGTAAACTTTTTTGTAAGTAATATAAAGATGACTAGGATAAATAACCTGATACAGGCATATCTCATTTTATTGTGCTTTGCATAGACTGTTTTGTTTTTTTTGTTTTACAACTTGAAGGTTTGTGGCAACCCTGTGTCAAGCAAGTGTATTGGCATCATTTGCATTGGCTCATTTAGTGTTTCTGTGTCACATTTTGGTAATTCTTGCAATATTTCAAACCTTTTCATTACTTGTTATGGTTATCAGCGATCTTTGATGGTACTATTATAATTTTAGGGTGGCAGCCCTGTAAGATGGCAAACTGAGTATGCACACCTATGTGTTCTATTCCCCTGTCTATCTTCCTCTCCTGGGCCTCCTTATTCCCTGAGATACAACAATATTGAAATGAGGCCCATTAACAAACCTACACGGGCCTGTAAGTGTTCCAGTGAAAGGAAGAATCACATGTCTCTCACTTTAAGTCAAAAGCCAGAAATGATTAAGCTTAGTCAGGAGGCCTTGTTCAAAAGTCGAGATAGACCCAGATCTAGGCCTCTTGCACCAAATGATTAGCCAAGCTGTGAATGCAAAGGAAAAAGCCATGAAGGAAATCTTAAAATACTCCAGTGAACACACAAATGATAGGAAAGGGAAACAGCCTTTTTTTGCCCATATGAAGAATGTTTGAGTGGTCTGGATAAAAGATCAACCCAGCCACAACATTCCCTTAAACCAAAGCCTGATCCAGAATACGGCCCTAACTCTCTTCAGGTCTATGAACATACAGAAGAACAGTTTGAAGCTAGCAGGGTTCCTGAGGTTTAACAAAGAAGGTATGTCCATAACATACAAGTGCAAGGTGAAGCACCAAGTGCTGATGTGGAAGCTGCAGCAAACTGGGTAAAATAAAGAAGGTGGCTACTCCAAACAACAGATTTTCGCTGTAGACAAAACAGCCTCCTAAGGGAAGAAGATGCTATCCGTGACTTTCATAGCTAGAGAGGAGAAGTCAATGCCTGGCATCAAAGCTTCGAAGTACAGGCTGACTCTTGTGAGGGGTTAATGCACCTGGTGACCTTAGGCTGCAGACAATACTCAGTTACCATTTCAAAAATCCTAGAGGCCTTAAGAATTAGACCAAATCTACTCTGTGCTCTAGAAATGCAACAAAGCTTAGATGTCAGTGTATCTGTTTACAGCTTGGTTTGCTGAATATTTAAAACCCACTATTGAGACTTATTCCTTATAAAAAGATTCCTTTCTAAATATTACCACTCAGTGACAATGGACCTGGTCCCCCAGAAGCTCTCTGATGGAGATGAATGTTGATTAATGTTTTCATGGCTGCTAACATGACTCCTTGATCCAAGGGCTGCAGAATGGATGTCATTTAGTCTTTCTTATTATTTAACAAGTGCATTTTATAAGGCTACAACTGCCACAGATGGATCTGGGCATGCTAGATGCCATCAAGAACATCGCTGATTCATGGGAAGAGGTCAAAATTAACAGGCGTTTGGAAGAAGTTGATTTTAACATGCATGGACAACTCTGAGGGGTTCAAGACTTCAGTGGGAAGTCACTGGGGATGTGGTGGGAATAGAGTGCTGCCATCTCATGAGAAACGTAATAGATGAGGAAGCACTTCTTATGGACGAGCAAAGAAAGTGTTTTTTTGTGATGGCATCTACTCCTGGTGAAGATACTGTGAAGATGGTTGACATGACAACCAAGGATTTAGAATCTTCCATCAACTTAGTTGATAAGCAGTAGCAGGGCTTGAGAGGATTGTCTCCCAGTTTGAAAGAAGTTCTGCGAATAAAATGCTATCAGCAACATGGCATGCTATAGAGAAGTCGTTCATGAAAGGAAGAGTCAGTCAGTGTGGCAGGCCAGATGGTCTTGTTAAAAGAAATTGCCACAGCCACCACCACCCTGATTTGTCAGCAGCCATCAACATCAAGGCAAGACCCTCCACCAGGAAAAAGATCAGGACTGGATGCAAGCTCAGATGAGGGTTAGCATTTTTTCTGTGTGCTTTTAAATTAAGCCATGTACATTTTTGTTTAGACAAAATGTTATCGCACACTTAAAAGTACAGCACAGTATAAACATAACTGTTATGGGCACTGGGAAACCAAAAAATTACTCTGGCATGCTTTATTATGATACTCATTGTGATATTTGCTTTATGGCAATACCTGCTTTACTGGGGTGGTCTGGACCCAAACCTGCAGTCCTCTGAGTTATGCCCGTATATGCTCTTATATCCAGAGCAGTGGAAGTTTGTGGAGTCCTTTGCTGGTGGAGGAAGGAGGTTAACGCTCCCATCATTTCTATCAAGTCCGCTTCAGAGCTGCTCCAAATTAACTTCCAAGCTATGTAAACCCAAGTGTGCTTGCTAAGCAAACTCTGCCTTAAAGTAATTCCACTCTCCTTTCCCCACTGGCCCCTTTTAGCCCTTTTTTCCCTATCACCTTCCTGAATAAAAATCTTGGAGCTGCCAACAAGCTGGGGTCTTACATCCATCAATGATAAAAATTTCCTTTTATCCTATTGCTTGTAGACTAACAGTCAGAAGATTATACTTGTATTGATCCTTATATATAAATATAAAATAAGCCATGAGCACAAGCCAACTGTGTTCTGGAAAAGAATGTGTCTAAGTAGTCTCTTGCTGGAGCAGCTCCCTCTCTATTTATGTGCAGTTAGAGAGAGCATTTGCAGGAAGCAAACCTTTAGGGGCATTTTGGCTCTCTGTGCTGGGAATGTAAGTTTGCTCTAGCTAAATCCTCAACGGTAGTGACATTTCATCTGGCACTTTTTAAAGTTGTAGAAACACAATACAGTTCCCTAAGCCATAATGATACTTAGCTGCTTTTTTTTTTTAGTGATATGCCACTTGAGAATAATCTCAAAGTAGTAAAACTTTGTTTCCTTTATTAATCCAAGTCACTGTGACTTGAACTGCATAAAACATTTTATGTCTTTTATGGATCTTATGAACAGAGTAAATTCATTTGTAGAGGTGCAACTGGCTTCCTGGAAGAGCTTAGTACCCTCAGAAGCTGTGTCTTTTTCTTAAAATAGACAGCAACCTTATACCACAAGTATGACAGAGGTCCTACAGAGGTAAAAACCATTGCAGCCCTAGAGGGGGTATAAACTATATAACAAAGTAGTTTTCGTTTTCCTTAAACAGTTCATGTATAGCAACATCAAAACATGGAAATGTTGAAAAAAGATAATCCTGCAGTAAGCCACCTATGTCAGAATTTTGTTTTCCACTTAAATGCAAATATGAGAAGAGTAAGCAGTCAAGCTGAGATATTAACAGACTTAGATGAAGATATGACAACGAGGGGGACCGTTTTCAAGCCAGTCATCCTGTCTTTTCCAGGGGTAAAAGGGTAGCTGTGAGTTTATTCTGCCTCTACAGTTTCCAGTGTTTCCAGAGAGACCTTCAACTACTAGTTCTCATGGAGAACTACAACTCTCATTGTCATCCTGCCTCAGTTTTCCTTTACATTTCAGTTGTTCATATTAAAGCTCCTAACAACTGCACGATGTTGTTTTATCACCACAGTGAACCACTGGCCAGGGCTGTTTTTTGTTTGAGAATGGAAGTAAATCATAGTGAATTTCAAGAAATTTTAGGTTTGTCATGTTTTTGTTTTTCCAACATCTAAGGGTGAAGAGCTATGTCTTAGGAGCTGTAGTTCTCAACCAGGGGTAATTTTCCATCAAGGGGATATTTTTAGTTGCCACACGTTGGGGAGTCGGGGGATATATGGACATTTTGGGGGGAGATACCAGACAGTCTGCTAAAAATCTTAAAATGCACAGGAGGGCCCCCCCATAGCAAAGAATTATCTGGCTCCAAATGTAAATAGTGTTGGGGTTGAAAAAAATCTGCCTTAGAGAATTTTTTTTTTTTTTGGTAGCTGTTCGTAAGCATCTTATTTGATTCTCTTACTTCATGTAGCTCTTCAAAGTTTCCACTTAGTATCTACATGTTTCCAATATTTCATATTAGAAAACTAGGGCACCTGGGTGGCTCAGTTGGTTAAGCGTCTGCCTTCGGCTCAGGTCATGATCCTGGAGTCCCGGGATCAAGTCCCGCATCGGGCTCCCTGCTCAGCAGGGAGTCTGCTTCTCCCTCTGACCCTCTTCCCTCTCGTGCTCTCTATCTCTCATTCTCTCTCTCAAATAAATAAAATCTTAAAAAAAAAAAAAAAACTAGAGACAGGAGTTAATGTAAACAACAGGTTTTCTTTGCAACACCTCTCACCCTCAAGATCTAAGATGACCCAGTCCTTATGGTATCTTCCTTGGAACATGCTCTAAATGGTAACTTTCCCTCTGTTTCTTAGGCTACCACCATGAAGCATCCTCATTCTCTCTTGACCAAATAGTATAATTATTTAATGGTAACAGTGGCTGCAGGAAACTTATCATGGGAACGTGTATCCACCGTTTTGAGCCCCACCCCTAGGATATTCTTGTATAGTAAGTCTGGGAAGGGGCTTAGGAAACCATTCTCAAAAATTTGTTCTTATGTTGATTCTCGTTTAACCAGGCTCTGTACCTGCTCTGTTTTTGCCTTTATTTCCCTGCCTAGATTTCTCCTTGGTGAGAGACCACCAATGGATTCCCACGGGTAACAGAAAATAGAGTATAAGCACCTTGAGCTGAGCCATCAATATGACTCACCCAATAGACCATGTATTTCCATATCCCACTGCTGCCTTCTTCGTCTGTTCCCTTTTATAAAACTCTACTTGTCTTTTAAGGTTCAACTGAGACGTATCCTTTACCCAGAAGTCTTGTCTTTCTTGATCCCTAGGGCCAGAGCTTGAAATACTCAGAGTACCCTGTCATGTGAGAGTGGAGCTAGTATTGGTAATCAGCAACCTTATGTCCGCCAAATTCCAAAGCAAAAATGCACCCTCCATATACAGTTAGCAAAATGAAAATTTGACAGGAAAATAAATCCTAAAGAATCTTACCATTCAACTTTAATGGAGAGCAACTCCCAAACGAGCTGGGCATGCAAAGCTTCCTTAAATAAGAGGCTGTTGAGAATTACATCCTAGATATAGGTTGCTACCTGGCTGTGAACACTGTTAACTTATATGCATAGATGCATGGCAGATCCAGGAGGAGCTGACGGGATAAGAGCTAAGCTTTCCTGCGTGTCAACCACACGCCAAGCCCTGGGCCATGCCATTCACATCTCACTCACCCTTCAGTACAACTGAAGGGAGCAGGCGCTAATTTAACATTTAGCAGCTGAAGAAGCTCAAGCAGTGATAGTTCTCCCCATCTTAGAAAATTACCATCTCCATTATCTCGGTATTTGAGATCAAGACTTTGCTTGAATCCTCATTCTCTCACATCCGTTGTCCTCATTTCACGAGTCCCGTTGGCCTCACCTTCCATCACTTTTACCAATGTGATCCCTTTAAGTTGGCAGTCTAGCCATGCATCCCTGGTCTCCTCTTTGTGCCCCAGATGGAAAAAGGTCAAAGTTCTTCTCCTGGGTAGTCAGTGCTCCCTTGTCTCCTTCAAGCAGCTCCTCAAATGACAACCTCTCGAAATCCATAGAGCCCTAACTTCTCGGCCCTAGTATCTTTTTGTCCATAGCACCTATCACTTGCTGACATGTCGTTCCTTTGCCTGTTGGTCCAACTGTTTCCTCTACAATAGGAGTCACCAAGCTGTGGCTTGCAAGCCACACTCAGCTCTTGGCCTAGGTTTTGTGGTCTGTGAGCCAAGACCTGGCTATATGGTTTTAAAGGGTTGGGAGCAATCAAAAGGAAAAGAATGTTTCATAGCATGAAAATTACACGAAATCCCAATTTCAGTGTCTACAACCAGAGTTTTATTGGAATAAAACAATGTCCATTAGTTTACATGCCGAATTGTCTATGCTTCTTTTGTTCTATAAAGGCTGAGTTAAGTAGTAGTGACAGTAACTGTATGGCCTGCAATGCTGAACAAATTTCTATCTGGTCCTTTATCTAGAATAAGGCTAGCATACTTGTTCTATAAACTCCACGAGGACAGGGTTTTTGTTGTGTTTGCTATAGTATTTCCCTCACAAACAAAAGAGCAACTATATTGTAGAATATCTAAAATAAAGGCTATATGTCAGTTAATAGCAAATCTGAGGTTTGACTAAATACTTGATTGGGTCTAAAGGCCAGGAATGATGACTTTTTCATGCTGTGGGCCTGTTAAAGTCCCAAGCTTTTGGGTTTTTCCCCCTTCTAGCTTGTGTATGGATTATCTAACCTGTAAAATACCTTACACTTTACCTGACCAAATAAAACTCAAGAAACTGCTAATCTTTTTTCTTATAAGTATTTAAAAATAGAGAAAACAATAGTAACTTCTTAATGAATGTCTGTTTCTAGTAATTATGGCAGTTTTCTAAAAGAACCTATTTATTTCTTTTATTAAGGATTTATTTATTTGAGAGAGCGTGCAACGAGAGAGAGAGAGAGTCGGGGCGGGGCAGAAGGAGTGGGAAAGAATCTCAAGCAGATTCTCCACTGAGTGCAGAGCCTGACCTGGGGCTCGATCTTCCTGAGATCACCACCAGAGCTGAAATTAAGAGTCAGACATTCAACCGACTAAGTTATTATGGGGCCCCTGAGGGTCTCATTTTTAAAAATAAAAGTTAACTACATTAAAAAAAGGGATGCCTGGGTGATTCAGTTGGTTAAGTGGCTGCCTTTGCTCAGGTCATGATCCCAGGGTCCCACCTTGGGCTCCCTGCTCAGCGGGGAACCTTCTTCTCCCTCTCCCTCTCCCCTTGCTCGTGCTCTCTCTCTCTCCAGTAAATAAAAGTTAACCACATTAAAAAGTAACAAAGGTGGGGCGCCTGGGTGGCTCAGTCATTGAGCGTCTGCCTTCGGCTCAGGTCATGATGCCGGGGTCCTGGGATGGAGCCCCACGTCGGGCTCCCTGCTCAGTGGGAAGCCTGCTTCTCCCTCTCCCACTCCCCCTGCTTGTGTTCCCTCTCTCGCTGTGTCTCTCTCTGTCAAATAAATAAAATCTTTAAAAAAAAATAAATAAAAAGTAACAAAGGTAACATTTTCAGATTGACATACACTGATCTTAATTGGTATTCATTTGAAAAAAAATGTAGTGCCTTCAGGAAAGCATGCTCAGCAGGCATATGTTAACTCTGTGGGCAATGAATGTACCTAATCTGCTGGGTTTTTTATAACTCAATAAAATACCAAGGTAAGGTACATAATACCATGTTGTGGAAGTCTTTGTGCATGTTTTCTTTGCAACCTGGAAGCAAGAACTGTGAAGAAGAATTTGATTTGAACAGTTGATTTGGTGAAGTTGGTTACAGATAAAGGAACAAACTGCTAAACGCTGCTCAAATGATAGAGACAGGGACTTCTGGGGCTGGTAGCAGAAAGGACTGTCTTCAGTGGGGATGAGATACTGAATGCTCACTTATTTAATTTGTTTTAGGTAACACGGTAGCGAAGAGAGGTGTGCTTAATCCTGGAGGAGCGACAGGATGCAGAGGTCTCTTAATTGGATTACTGTCCTGGCTGGTTTGGGGGAAACTGTCTCGGATTTCAGCAACATCACATTCGCATGTGTGTGCTATAAGGAGTGTCATTTACTTAACTGTCCCAGCCCTCTCTGCTTCATGATTTTATTACCTTGAATTATAGCCATGGGCTGCCACACAATTCACATCCTATCTGGATCCCGAGGAACATACCTCCAAGAAACCCGGGAGGAACAAAGCAGAGACTTCAAAATGGATCTCCACTTGGCCTTCCATGTCTTTCTGTCTCCACAAAGGAACATGGACGGGTTCACAGGGTCCTTATTCTATTCCTCTTTTGAACTTTTCCTTTAGCCCTTGCATTAAAGTGGTTTGAAAGGGATCTCAGTACCAAAACATTTTGGCAAAACATATTTGCAGATGTAGATTAATGAACTCTGATTAACTGGTGAAGAAAATTCATTTTATAAATCTCAACAAATAGACTTACCGGGGTTATTGTGTGCGTATTTGTATTTTTGCTTTAGAGGATTTAAATTTTTTTTAATTTTTTAATTTTTTATTATGTTAGTCACCATACGTTACATAGAGGATTTAAATTTTTGCATTTTAAGTTCTATTGTCAGGTTAGCAGAAATAAAATAACATTTTAACTTCTGTGCACCATTTTACTGAGTGCTAAGGAAGTATATCTCAAACCTAATATTTTATAACCAAAGCTTGATCATGACATAGTCACAAAAGAAATAAAACCTGTTGGGATTTTTATGGCTTAGGTGTAGTCATAAAGGTAAATCACTTAAAATATAAAACAGTCTCTGTTTAGATCAAGGGTGATTTCTAAGATCCAGTTTGTGTCAAATGTATTAAAATATTTTGTTAGAAGTCTTGAAATGTTGAATTTTTAGGCTGTAAATGATTTATTCTTAGCTCTTCTCTCATTTGTTAGTCGTTTTATTTCTTTATATGTAAGTAAAATCTGAGCCATTTTTTTCTTGGTTTAATAATTTCGCAGCAGACATGTGTCCACATATTCTCAGATGCTATCATGCAGAAATATATTACAGATGAAAAGTGACTGACCCAGATTTTAAATGCATAATGTCATTAAAATATACACTACTGTAATATGGGATTTTATATATTAAGAAATGCCAAAAACATCCTTTCTGCACTGTTAATTATCCCTGTCCTTTCACAACCGGGGCGGAGTGGGGGGGGAGAATATTACTATAACATTTATAGCAGTAACAGTTACATCTACTTGACTTTAGTCTTGCAAAAAGAATGGAAATAGGGGACATCCATTTGTTGGCTTTGTTTGAATTTGATGGGATGCTTACTAGAATTATTACTGTCCTATTAGTAAGTAAAAAATTCATTCTGCTGATGGCACATAAGTTTTTGTGATTATTTTATTGCCTTAAGACTTCATGTTAATACCCTAGGCTTGCAAATTTTAAATGCAAATGTGAAAAATAATTATACTTAATTTTGGGCATGTGAACTGTATGGCAAACTTAAGACCTCAACATGTAGCATTAAAGATAATTTAAAATCTAGGGAGATTTAATTAAGTTGAGGACCATGCATGATGCTTTCTATACTCTGCTGCCTTTACTATAGAACCCTCCATTGTAAGAGGAGAGGGTTAAAAAAAAAAAAGTCAGTTTTATGGTATATGAATGTCTCCATCTTTTGCCCATACATCTGATCTAGTACACCAAATAAGATCAAGTTAAAATGACACTGCTTCACCTTGAGGTACATTTCTAGGGTGTAAACTACTTTGGGGGAGTAAATGGTCCATTAGGGAAAATAGCGGGTATCACAACTGCCATTTCATCCATTATTGCTTCAAAGTATACTTTTTATCAAGTTCAAAAGTTAGTCCTAAAATGGAGCTTGCACAGCAGAAGCATTTTTATGTTATCATTCCTATACCTTTCCTGGAGGGAAGTAGATAAGACAGTTTTCTATGTATTCCAGAATTTAAGATATCAAGAGTGTTGTGAGGACATTAGTCATATCAGCATTAAGCCCCCTAAGTGTGGCACTTGTGATCTCCACACCTGAAGACTTTCAATTCTTTTATCTTAAACCCCGACACTGCCCAGCAAGGGCTATGGACTTAGCCTGGGCCTCTCCAAAGGAACCAGCAACCTCCTAGATTTTATAGCTTTCCCTCAGATCCAGATTTGTTGCTCTAAACCATATGGACCTCAACTATATACATGGGGAACTCTACTCATTCAACACTTAATGAAGACCCCCCCCCCAAGTGATCTACCCTTATACACACAAATCTGTTTTTCTTCTCTCCCTGTTAGGTCTTTATGAATATTCCCATTTTATAGAATTTAGGACCAATAAAATTAAACTTGCCCAAACTCACACAAGTAGTTACTACTAGAAATTATAAATTGAGGAATCATGAAAAAAAGATCAGAAACTGTAGATCTACTTTTCCTTGAGAGCTTTTGGGATAACCTGTAATAATCCTGTGTCTTCAGGTGTCAGGGAATTTGGCTAGCCTTAGAATCTGGCTAGCATCTGACCTACTTTATCAGGGTTCAGCACTTGCACTCTTTGCCACGATCTTATAATATACCAATACACTGATGAAAAATCTCACTGCTAACATTTTTAAATTGGGCAAAAGGAGACGGTCCTTTCAGCTTAAGAAGTCCCAGAACTCACCTCCTCCCATGGACACACAGACTCTACAACTCAATATAGAGCAATTCCTCCTGAAGAAAAACTGAGTGCTGATTGAATGGCTTTGGCACAACCAATGATAGAGGGACCGCATAGAGAAGGACAGGACAGAGGGAGACATAGTAACGGTGGGAACCCTACCCCTGATGTGATGATCTGCACTAGGAACAGCTATCACTGAAGGGCCTGTATACAGACTCACCTGCCTTAGAACACAGCAAAGAAACAGCCATTTATTTAAACGGCAACTACACTGTAAGTGAAGGAAAGCCATTTACTAACTCTAGAGCATCGGCCAAAGAGTGTGAGGACTCTCTGAACTCTCTTTGGGGTCTGAGATGCCACCAGGCACCACTGTTTATATAACCCTTGACCTTGATAGTGTAGATGGGAGCAGGGTCCAGGCACTCAGCAAGCCCCAGGCCCCAAGCCTACATTAGCTCCAGCCATTCTACCAAGGTGGTCTCAGTGTGTGCTCCTGGTCTCCCCTGGTCCATGCCCAACCCAGCCATCCTGCTAGGCAACCCAAGCACACAGCACCTCAGGACCCCATCAGGCCTGCACCACTCCAGCCAGCCTTCCAGGGTGGCAAGCTGAGAGTGCACACTTCTACTTCAGTTCCAGCCATCCCTCCAGGGCAGCCTTGTAGGGGAGATGCTCTGAGAACCCCAGCCTGTGAATGCTCCAGTTCCAACTATCCTGCCAAAGGTGGATCTGGTTCACAGCATCCTGTGACTTTGTGGTCCATTTCCACTCCAGTTCTAGCTGTCCTGCCAGGGTGGCCCTGGTGCAGCACACTCCAGACCAGGCTGCAACTTATTCAGCTCCAGCTGGTCAGCCAAAGCCACCAGGTGCATGTAGTCTACAAAGGGGATGCTCCAGTGCAAGGTGACTCATGATTGGGAGAGGTAGGTGTTCTCCATAATTCACAGATACAAACACAGAAAGTAAAAAAAAAAAAAAAAATGAGAAGAGGAATATGTTACTAACAAAAGAACAAGATACTACCCCCCCCCAAAAAAAAAACCCTAATAAAACAGAGATAAGGAAAAATACACCAGAGGGAATCAACCACAGATTGGATGACACAGAACAGGTCAATAATCTGGAAGAGAGAATAGTGGAAATTACCTAATCAGAAGACCAAAAAGAAAAAAGAATTAAATAATGAGAATAGTTTGAGACCTCTGGGACACAACATCTAGCATATTAACATTTGCATTAATATTTATCTCAGCGGAAGAATAAAGAGATAAAGGGGTTAAAAACTTTTTTTTTGAAGAAATAATGGACGAAGAGTTCTCTAACCTGGGGAAGGAAACAGACATCTGGGTCCAGAAAGCACAATCCCAAACAAGAAGAATCCAAAGAGATCCGAACCAAGACATATTATAGTAAAATACAAGGGAAACCTCATAAGACTACTAGTTGATTTTTCAGCAGAAACGTTGCAGGCCCGAATGGAGTGGCATACCACATTCAAAGTGCTGAAAGGGAAAACTTACAACCGAGAATGCAATACCTGACAAGGTTATCATTCAGAATTTAAGGTGCGGTAAAGAGTTTCTTAGAAAAACAAAAGCTAAAATAGTTAATCATTACAAAACTAGCCTTACAAGAAATGTTAAAATGTTTTCTTTAAATAGAAAAGGCTGTAACTAGAAATTAGAAAATATAGGAAAGGAAATAATCTCAATGGTAAAACCAAATATATGGTAAAAGCAGCAAATCGGCCACTTGAAAAGTTACTATAAAGGTTATAAGGCAAAAAGGAAATCCAACTCTAACTACAATAAGTAGTTAAGGGATAAACAAAATGAAGTAAAATAAGACATCAAAAACAAAGCACAGAGTGGCGACTAAAAATTGGGGGCATTAAAACACGTTTTAATGCTTCCTTAAGCAACCATCAGCTTAAAATAGATTGCTACATATGTAAGTCAGTGTATATGATCTTCATGGTAACCACCAAAATCCTACAATAGATAAACAATAAAGAGAAAGGAACCCAAACATAACACTAAAAAATACTATCAAATCCCAAGGGAAGAGACTGAAAGAACTACAAAAACAACCAGAAAACAATTAACAAAATGGCAATAAGTATATACCTTCTAATAACTACCTTAAATGTAAATGGACTAAGTGCTTCAATCAAAAGGTATGAAGTAGCAAAATATATAAAATATATTTTTTATATATACGCCGCCTATTCACTTCAGACCTAAAGACACACACAGACTCAAAGTAAAGAGATGGAAAGGGATTCCATGCAAAGGGAAATGGAAAGAAAGCTAGTGTAGCAAATATTTCTATCCGACAAAACAGACTTTAAAACAAAAACCTAACAAAAGACAAAGAAGGGCATTACATAATGATAAAGGGGTCAATCCAAGAAGAGGATATAACATTTGTATATGTTTATGCACCCAACATAGGAATACCTAAATATGAAACGCAAATGTTAACAGACATAAAGAGAGAAATTTACAGTAATACAATAATAGTAGGGACCTTTAACATCCCACTTACATCGATGGATAGATCATCTAGACAGAATCAAGAAGATATTGGCCTTAAATGATGTGTTAGACCAGATGGACTTAATAGATATATACGGAATATTCCATCCCCAGACAGCAGAAGACACATTTTACTCAAGTGTACACGGGACATTCTCCAGGACAGAGCACATGTTACACCACAAAACAAGTCTCAATGAATTTAAGATTAATCTTTTATAATCACCATAATATGAAACTAGAAATCAATTACAAGAAGAAAAATGGGGGGAAAAGCCCCACAAACACGGGGACACTAAACAGCATGTTACTAAACAACCAGTGGGTCAATGAAGAAATCAAAGAGGAAATTAAAAAATACCCTGACACAATTGAATATGGAAACACAGCTTTCCTAAATCTACAGCATACAGCAAAAGCAAATCTAAAAGAGAAATTCATAGTGTTATGGGATTACCTCAGGAAACAAGAAAAATCCCAAATAAATAATCTAACTTTATACCTAAAACAACTAGAAAAACAGTAAACCAAGGCTGAATTAGTACAAGAAAGGAAATAATAGTGATCAAAATGAAAAGTGAAATAGAGACCAAAAAAAAAAAAGACCAGCAGACCAAACAGGTTCTTTGCAAAGATAAATAGAATCAATAAACCTTTAGCAAGACTAATAAAAAAAAAGATTCAGGGCCAAAATAAATCAGAGATGGAAGAGAAGCTACAACTAACACCACAGATACAAAGGATCGTAAGAGATTACTACCATTATTTGTCAATAAATTAGAAAACCTAGAAGAAATATATTCCTTGAAACACACAACCTTTCAAGACTGAATCATGAAGAAATTAAAAATCTGAACAGACTGAGTACAAATAATGAAATTCAATCAGTAATTTAAAAACTTCCCCAAACCAAAAGTTTAGTACCAGACAGCTTCATAGTTGAATTCTAGCAAATACTTAAAGAAGACCTATCCTCAAATTATTCAAAAACTTTCAGAGGAAAGAATACTTCCAAACTCATTTTATGAGGACAGCATTATACCAAAGCCAGACAATGACACTACAAAAAAAGAAAACTATTGGCCAATATCCCTGATGAACATGGATGGAAAATTCCTCAAAAAATATTAACAAACTCAATTCAAAATAACACTGAAAGGATCATACACCACCATCAAGTGGGATTTATTCCAGCGAAATAAAGATGGTTCAATAGCTGCAAATCAATTAACAGGATATACCACATTAATAAAACAAAGGATACAAATCAAGTGATCATCTTAGTAGAATCAAAAAGCATTTACTGAAATTCAACAACACAAGTAAGGAAGGAAATTAGTTCAATAATAAAGGCCAGGAGGCGGAGCAAGATGGCGGAGGAGTAGGAGACCTGGATTTCGTCTGGTCTCAGGAATTCAGCTGAATAGGGATCAAACCATTCTGAACACCTATGAACTCAACAGGAGATCGAACAGGAGAGTAGCAACAACTCTCTGAACAGAGAAGCGACCACTTACTGGAAGGTAGGGCGTGCGGAGAAGTGAATCCGAGGCGATATTCGGGAGGATAGGCGGCGGGGGAGGGGCCTCCGCCGGCCGCTTCTGGCAAGTGATAGAGCCGCGGAGCACAAAATCGGACCTTTTAGAAGTTGGCTCGGCAGAGGGACGTCGCTGCAGTGGCTAAGCGGGGGGTGGAATCCTCCCGGGACAGTGTGGTCTCAGGACCCTTGGTGTCACAGAGAGACCGGGGGTGCCTGAGTGCGCCAGAGCTCCCAGGTATCAGAGCGGGGAAACCGGCTGCAGAGACGGAGCAGAGTCGCGGGCTCTCAGCTCGGGGTTGCCATAAACTGTGATCTGCGGCCCAGTCGGGGCACGGCTCCCCCAGCAGGGACCCAACAAGCAGCAGATCCGGGGAGACTCCCCTTCCTTCCCTGGGAGGAGCGGTGCGGGAACGCACTGCAGGGATCTGCTGGGTTTGGAGACTCCGCGCGGGGTCGGGTGCCAGAGATAGCAACGCTCGGTCACAGGCCGGGTGAGCACGGAGTGCGGCCGGAGACCGGGGACACGGAAGTGACTGCTTTTCTCTGGGGGCACACTGAGGAGCGGGGCCCCGAGTTCTCAGCTCCTCCGAGTGGAGATTGGGAGGCCACCATTTCTGCCCTGGTCCTCCAAAGCTGTACCGAGAGCTTGCAGGGAACAAAAGCTCCTGAGAGCAAACCGGAGCAGCTTCCTTAGCCCGGACCGACAAGGGCGGGGCAATTCCGCCTCCGGCAAAGACATTTGGAAACCACAGCAACAGGCCCCTCCCCCAGAAGATCAGCACAAACAGCCAGCAAGCCAAGACCAAGTTGATCGATCAAGGAGAATAGGAGAACTCCAGCGCTAGGGAAATACTGCACATAGATTCATGGCTTTTTTTTTTTTTTTTAACATGATTCATTATTTCATCAAAGTTAATTTTTGTTGACTTTTTTTTTATTTTTCTTTTTCCCTTTTTCAACCAACATCTTATCAATCCCTTTTTAAAAAAAAACATTTTTTATTTTTCATTTTTAGAGTCATATTTTATCCCTTCATAGTAGTTACCCTTATTTTTGGCATATATATATATATAAGTTTTTCTCTCCTTAAAATTTTGAGGTACAGTTTCTTCTAACAGATCAAAATATACCCTAAATCACTAGTGTATGGCTTTGTTCTAGTCTCCTGCCTGATCACATTCTCTCCCTTTTTCCTTTTTTTTTTTCTTAAATCTTCTTTCTTTTTTCAAACAACTTATCTTACCAAGTCCTTTTATAAAATCTTTTATAATTTTGATCTTTACAGTCATCTTCCATCCCTTCATTGTATCAACCCTTATTTTGTACATATATGTCTTTCTTCCTTTAAAATTTTAGGAGGCACTTTTTTCTAACAGACCAAAATACGCCCAAAATCTAGTGTGTGGCACTGATCTATGCACTAGCCTGATCATATTGGATCATATTCTGCCTTTTTTGTATTGTTTTGTTTTTGTTTTTATCTTTTTTTTTCTTTTTCTCTTTCTTTTTTCTTTCCTTCCCTTTCTTTTCCCCTGGTTTCAGGTCTTTTCTGATTTGTATACAGTATATTTGCTGGGGACGTTGTAAACCTGTTAGCATTTTGTTCTCTCATTCATCTATTCTCCTCTGGACAAAATGACAAGACGAAAGAAATCACCTCAGCAAAAAGAACAAGAGGTAGTACCGTCAGCCAGGGACCTACTCAATACGGACATTAGTATGATGTCGGACCTAGAGTTCAGAATCATGACTTTAAAGATACTAGCTGGGCTTGAAAAAAGCGTGGAAGTTATTAGAGAAACCCTTTCTGGAGAAATAAAAGAACTAAAATCTAACCAAGTCGAAATCAAAAAGGCTACTATTGAGGTGCAATCAAAAATGGGGGCACTAAATGCTAGGATAAATGAGGCAGAAGAGAGAATCAGCGATATAGAAGACCAAATGATGGAAAATAAAGAGGCTGAGAAAAAGAGAGAGAAACAACTACAGGATCACGAGGGCAGAATTCGAGAGATAAGTGATATGATAAGACGAAACAACATTAGAATAATTGGGATCCCAGAAGAAGAAGAGAGAGAGAGAGGGGCAGAAGGTATATTGCAGCAAATTATAGCAGAGAACTTCCCTAATGTGAGGAAGGAAACAGGCATTAAAATCCAGGAGGCACAGAGAACCCCTCTCAAAATCAATAATAATAGGTCAACACCCCGACATCTAATAGTAAAACTTACGAGTCTCAGAGACAAAGAGAAAATCCTGAAAGCAGCTCGGGAGAAGAGATATGTAACCTACAATGGTAGAAACATTAGATTGGCAACAGACCTATCCACACAGACCTGGCAGGCCAGAAAGGACTGGCAAGATATCTTCAGAGCACTAAACGAGAAAAATATGCAGCCAAGAATACTATATCCAGCTAGGCTATCAGTGAAAATAGAAGGAGAGATAAAAAGCTTCCAGAACAAACAAAAACTAAAGGAATTTGCAAACACGAAACCAGCCCTCCAAGAAATATTGAGAGGGGTCCTCTAAGCAAAGAGAGAACCTAAAAGCAGCAAAGAGCAGAAATGAACACAGACAACAGACAGTTAACAGTCACCTTACAGGTAATACAATGGCACTAAATTCATAGCTTTCAATAGTTACCCTGAATGTAAATGGGCTAAATGCCCCAATCAAAAGACACAGGCTATCAGATTGGATTAAAAAACAAGACCCATCCATATGCTGCCTGCAAGAGACTCATTTTAGACCCAAAGACACCCCCAGATTGAAAGTGAGGGGGTGGAAAACCATTTACCATGCTAATGGACACCAAAAGAAAGCTGGGGTGGCAATCCTTATATCAGACAAACTAGATTTTAAAACAAAGACTGTAATAAGAGATGAGGAAGGACACTATATCCTACTTAAAGGGTCTATCCAACAAGAAGATCTAACAATTGTAAATATCTATGCCCCGAACATGGGAGCAGCCAATTATATAAGGTAATTAATAACAAAAGCGAAGAAACACATTGACAACAATACAATAATAGTGGGGGACTTTAACACCCCCCTGACTGAAATGGACAGATCATCTAAGCAAAAGATCAACAAGGAAATAAAGACTTTAAATGACACACTGGACCAAATGGACTTCACAGACATATTCAGAACATTCCATCCCAAAGCAACAGGATACACATTCTTCTCTAGTGCCCATGGAACATTCTCCAGAATTGATCACATCCTAGGTCACAAATCAGGTCTCAACCGGTACCAAAAGATTGGGATCATTCCCTGCATATTTTCAGACCACAATGCTTTGAAACTAGAACTCAACCACAAGGGGAAAGTCGGAAAGAACTCAAATACATGGAGGCTAAAGAGCATCCTACTAAAGAATGAATGGGTCAACCAAGAAATTAAAGAAGAATTAAAAAAATTCATGGAAACCAGTGAAAATGAAAACACAACTGTTCAAAATCTTTGGGATACAGCAAAGGCAGTCCTGAGAGGAAAGTATATAGCAATACAAGCCTTTCTCAAGAAACAAGAAAGGTCTCAAATACACAACCTAACCCTACACCTAAAGGAGCTGGAGAAAGAACAGCAAATAAAGCCTAAACCCAGCAGGAGAAGAGAAATCATAAAGATCAGAGCAGAAATCAATGAACTAGAAACCAAAAGAACAGTAGAACAGATCAACGAAACTAGGAGCTGGTTCTTTGAAAGAATTAACAAGATTGATAAACCCCTGGCCAGACTGATCAAAAAGAAAAGAGAAATGACCCAAATCAACAAAATCATGAATGAAAGAGGAGAGATCACAACCAACACCAAAGAAATACAAACAAGTCTAAGAACATATTATGAGCAACTCTATGTCAGCAAATTAGATAACCTGGAAGAAATGGGTGCATTCCTAGAGATGTATCAACTACCAAAACTGAACCAGGAAGAAATAGAAAACCTGAACAGACCTATAACCACTAAGGAAATTGAAACAGTCATCAAAAATCTCCCAAGAAACAAAAGCCCAGGGCCAGTTGGCTTCCCAGGGGAATTCTATCAGACATTTAAAGAAGAATTAATACCTATTCTCCTGAAACTGTTCCAAAAAATAGATATGGAAGGAAAACTTCCAAACTCATTTTATGAGGCCAGCATTACCTTGATCCCAAAACCAGACAAAGACCCCATCAAAAAAGAGAATTACAGACCAATATCCTTGATGAACATGGATGCAAAAATTCTCACCAAAATACTAGCCAATAGGATCCAACAGTACATTAAAAGGATTATTCACCAGGACCAAGTGGGATTTATTCCTGGGCTGCAAGGCTGGTTCAACATCCGCAAATCAATCAATGTGATACAATACATTAACAAAAGAAAGAGCAAGAATCATATGATCCTCTCAATAGATGCAGAAAAAGCATTTGACAAAGTACAACATCCTTTCTTGATCAAAACTCTTCAGAGTATAGGGATAGAGGGTACATACCTCAATATCATAAAAGCCATCTATGAAAAACCTACAGCGAATATCATTCTCAATGGGGAAAGGCTGAGAGCTTTTCCCCTAAGGTCAGGAACACGGCAGGGATGTCCACTCTCACCACTGCTATTCAACATAGTATTAGAAGTCCTAGCCACAGCAATCAGACAACAAAAAGAAATCAAAGGCATCCAAATCGGCAAAGAGGAAGTCAAACTCTCACTCTTTGCAGATGATATGAGACTTTATGTGGAAAACCCAAAAGACTCCACCCCAAAACTGCTAGAACTCATACAGGAATTCAGTAAAGTAGCAGGATATAAAACCAATGCACAGAAATCAGTGGCATTCCTATACACCAACAACAAGACAGAAGAGAGACAAATCAAGGAGTCGATCCCATTTACAATTGCACCCAAAACCATTAGATACCTAGGAATAAATCTAACCAAAGAGGCAAAGGATCTGTACTCAGAAAACTATAAAATACTCATGAAAGAAATTGAAGAAGACACAAAGAAATGGAAAAACGTTCCATGCTCATGGATTGGGAGAATCAACATTGTGAAGATGTCAATGCTACCTAGAGCAATCTACACATTCAATGCAATCCCCATCAAAATACCATCCACTTTTTTCAAAGAAATGGAACAAATAATCCTAAAATTTGTATGGAACCAGAAGAGACCCAGAATAGCCAGAGGAATACTGAAAAAGAAAAGCAAAGCTGGCGGCATCACAATTCCGGACTTCCAGCTCTATTACAAAGCTGTCATCATCAAGACAGTATGGTACTGGCACAAAAACAGACACATAGATCAATGGAACAGAATCGAGAGCCCAGAAATGGACCCTCAACTCTATGGTCAACTTATCTTTGACAAAGCAGGAAAGAATGTCCAATGGCAAAAAGACAGTCTCTTCAACAAATGTTGTTGGGAAAATTGGACAGCCACATGCAGAAGAATGAAACTGGACCATTTCCTTACACCACACACAAAAATAGATTCCAAATGGTTGAAAGACCTAAATGTGAGACAGGAGTCCATCCAAATCCTAAAGGGGAACACAGGTAGCAACCTTTTCGACCTTAGCTGCAGCAACTTCTTCCTAGAAACATCGCCAAAGGCATGGGAAGCCAGGGCAAAAATGAACTATTGGGATTTCATCAAGATAAAAAGCTTTTGGACAGCAAAAAAAACAGTCCACAAAACCAAAAGACAACCGACAGAATGGGAGAAAATATTTGCAAATGACATATCAGATAAAGGGCTAGTATCCAAAATCTATAAAGAACTTATCCAACTCAACACCCAAAGAACAAATAATCCAATCAAGAAATGGGCAGAAGACATGAACAGACATTTCTCCAAAGAAGACATCCAAATGGCCAACAGGCACATGAAAAAGTGCTCAACATCACTCGGCATCAGGGAAATCCAAATCAAAACCTCCATGAGATACCACCTCACACCCGTCGGAATGGCTAAAATTAACAAGTCAGGGAACGACAGATGTTGGCGGGGATGTGGAGAAAGGGGAACCCTCCTACACTGTTGGTGGGAATGCAAGCTGGTGCAACCCCTCTGGAAAACAGTATGGAGGTTCCTCAAACAGTTGAAATTAGAGCTACCGTTCGATCCAGCAATTGCACTACTGGGTATTTACCACAAAGATACAAATGTAGGGACCCGAAGGGGTACGTGTACCCCAATGTTTATAGCAGCAATGTCCACCATAGCCAAACTGTGGAAAGAGCCAAGATGCCCATCGACAGATGAATGGATAAAGAAGAAGTGGTATATATACACAATGGAATATTATGCAGCCATCAAAAGGAATGAGATCTTGCCATTTGCAATGACGTGGATGGAACTGGAGGGTGTTATGCTGAGTGAAATAAGTCAATCAGAGAAAGACATGTATCACATGACCTCACTGAGATGAGGAATTCTTAATCTCAGGAAAGAAACTGAGTGTTACTGGAGTGGTTGGGGGTGGGAGGGATGGGGTGGCTGGGTGATAGACATTGGGGAGGGTATGTGCTACGGTGAGCGCTGTGAATTGTGCAAGACTGTTGAATCACAGTTCTGTACTTCTGAAACAAATAACGCAACATATTTTAAGAAAAAAGAAAAAGAAGAAGATAACAGGAGAGGAAGAAAAGGGGAGTATGTCAGAGGGGGAGACGAACCATGAGAGATGATGGACTCTGAAAAACAAACTGAGGGTTCTAGAGGGGAGGGGGGTAGGGGGATGGGTTAGCCTGGTGATGGGTATTGAGGAGGGCATGTTCTGCATGGAGCACTGGGTGTTATGAACAAACAATGAATCATGGAACACTGCACCAAAAACTAATGATGTAATATATGGTGATTAACATAACAATAAAAAAATTAAAAAAAAACCAAAAAAAATAATAAAGGCCATATAGGACAAGCTGACAGCTAACATCATACTCAGTGGTGAAAAGCTGAAGCTTTTCCTCTAGAATCAGGAACAAGACAAGAATGCCCACTTTTGCTATTTTTGTTCAACATAGTATTAGAAATTCTTGCCATAGAAATTAGATAAGAAAAAAAGGCAACCAAGTCAGAAAAAAGTAGTAAAGTTTGCAGAAGACATGAGACTATATATAGAAAACCCTAGAGACTTCACCAAAAAACTATTAGAATAAATGAATTCAGTAAAGTCACAAGATACAAAATAACATACAGGAATGGATTGTGTTTCTATACACTAAGACTGAAACATAAAGAAGTTTAAAAAAGACCATTTTCAATTGGATCACAAAGAATAAAATACCTAGGAATAAATTTAAACAATGAGGTGAAATACATTTCATCAAAGAGGTTTAGAAACTACTCTGAAAACTCTGGCACTGATGAAATAAATTGAAGATGACACAAATAAATGGAATGATAATCTCTGTTCATGGATTGGAAGAATTAGTATTATTAAATGTCCATATTACCCAGTGCAATCCCTATCAAAGTACCAATGACATTTTTCAGAGAATTAGAACAAAGAATCCTAAAATTTGTATGGAACCACTAAGGACCCTAAGAGCAAAACAATTTTAAGAAAGAAGTAAGCTGTGGGTTCCGTGCTCCCTGATTTCAAACTGTACTACAAAGCTGTCGAAATAAAAAAGTATGGTACTGACAGGAAAACAGACATGTAGATCACTGGAATAGAACAGAGTCCCCCTCTCTCCATCAAAAGACTCCATACAGATGTGATCAATAATGACAAAGAGGCGGGGCGCCTGGGTGGCTCAGTTGGTTAAGCGACTGCCTTCGGCTCAGGTCATGATCCTGGAGTCCCGGGATCGAGTCCCGCATCGGGCTCCCTGCTCAGCGGGGAGTCTGCTTCTCCCTCTGACCCTCCTCCCTCTCGTGCTCTCTATCTCTCATTCTCTCTCTCTCAAATAAATAAAATAAAAAATCTTTAAAAAAAAAATAATGACAAAGAGGCAAAAATATACAACGGGAAAAAGACATTCTCTTCAACTAGTGGTGCTGAGAAAATGGGACAGCTATATACAAAAGAATGCAACTAGACTACTATTTTATACTATATACAGAAATAAATTCAAAATAAAGACTTGAATATAAGACCTGAAACTATGAATGTCCTAGAAGAAAACATAGGCAGTAAGGTATTTGGCATCAGTTTTACCAATATATTTTAGGACCAGTCTCTTCAGGCAAGGGCAACACAAACTAAAATATATAAAAAGGACTACATCAAACTAAAAAGCTTTTACAGAGCAAAGAAAGTCATCAACAAAATGAAGACAACCTATAGAATGGGAGAAAATATTTGTAAACCACACATCTGCTTAAGGGTTGCTATCCACAAGAGACAACGAACTCAGACAACTTAATAGCAGAAATGCAAATAATCCGATTAAAAAACGAGTAGAGGACATGAATAGACATTTTCCAAAGATGACATGCAGAGGACCAACAGACACAAGAGAAGCTCAACATGAATAATCATCAGGGAAATGCAAATGAGAACCACAAAGAGATATCACCTCACACCTGTCAGAATGGCTATTATCAAAAAGACAAGAAGTAACAAGTGTTGGTGAAGATGTGGAGAAAAGGGAAACTTGTGCCCTGGTGGTGGGAATGTAAACTGGTGCGGTGCTGTGGGAAACAGTATGGTGGTTTCTCAAAAAATTCAAAATAGAACTATCATATAATCCAACAATTCCACTTCTGAGTATTTATTCAAATAAAATGAAAACAGTCTGAAGAGATATATGCACATCATTGCTCACTGCGGCATTATTGACAATAGCCAAGATATGGAAGCAACCTACCTGTCCACTGATAGATGACTGGATAAAGAAGATGTGACATGTAATATACAATGGAACATTACTCAGCCATTAAAAAAATGAAACCTTGCCATTTGTGACAACATGGATTAACCTACAAAGTATTAGCCTAAGTGAAATAAGTCAGAGGAGATAAACATCATATGATTTCATTTATATGTGGAATTAAAAAAACAAAACAAATGAATAGAATAAAACAGAAACAGACTCATAGATACAGGAAATAAGCTGTTGGTTATCAGAGGGGTTGGCAAAATAGATGAAGGGGATTGAGTAGTACAAGCTTCAGTTATAAAGTAAGTTATAGGGAAGTAATGTATAGCATGGGAAATAAGTCAGTAAGATTATAACTGTATGGTGAGAAATGGTAACTAGACTTACTGTAAGGATCATTTTGCAATGTCTAAAAATAGTGAATTATTGTGGTGCCCACCTGAAACAAATAGGATATTGTATATCAATTATACTTTAATTAAAAAGATTAAAATAAAGTAAAATATTCAGTACTGAATTTCTACTTGAGTTTAAAAGAGTAATCTCTTTTATTTACTTAAGGGAGAGTAGGGGACTGAGGCAATACAGAACGAAAATTGAAAACCTCCAACTACTACTCTAGTTGAACTTAGACTGTAGGCAACTCTAAGTTTCTCTATACCACTGTGTACACTGACAGAACACCAGCCTTCTCCGTGTAATCTTTAGTCAGAGGCTGCATGAGGGTAAATGCACACCCAGCATGTTACATGGCTTCCCAAGGACTTTTCTGCAGATGTTGCAGTAACACTGAGCCCCTAATTCCTCTACGTCAAGACGGTTGGGTGGAAAGGAGACAGTGACCCCTTTGACTGACGTGTACTCCCTACCTTGTCCAACCCAGTGACCGCTTGGCCTACTGCCCTCACTTGAATTTTTGCCCATACTATGGAATTTCTCGAAAAAATTTCTTGGTGCACAGGTTGGGTACTGTCTCCTCAAAGTGTCAATGGAAACAACCTTACCAAAGTACCTATTTCACAGATAAATCTTCCAGGACCTGAAGAAATTTCCTCACAGAATTCTTTGTCATGGGCTATTGAGGACTTACTGAATCCAATGCTAACTAACTTTACCATTTCGGGTGTCTCTGAAATAGGCAAAGCACTAAGAGTTGTAACCAAAGCACGTGGATTCTCCTACTGTAGGGGTTGACAAACTCCAGCCTCTAGGCTCAAAACCAGCCTGGATGTTTTTGTAAATAAAGACTTATTGGAACACATCCTGGGCATCTGTTTAGGTATCATCTCTGGCTGCTTTTGCACTGTTACAGCAGAGTTGATTAATTGTGACAGAGCCCACAGGGTCCACAAAGCCTAAAAAATTGGCTCTTTCAACCTTTACAGAAAAGTTTGCTAATTCCTGTTCTACACAACGGATGAACAAGACGTTTTTTTAGGAGTTTCATTGCAACAGTATAAGATAGTGAGAAAGAGGTGCTGGAGGCAAACAAAACCAAGTTTGATGATCAGCTCTGCTACTTACTGTCACAGCTTTCTACCCTGTAAGTTTCAGTTTATCTATAAAATGGTTATAATAATAACTATATCTCACAGGAGATTTTAAAAAGAATTTTGTCTCAAAAAAAGCTCAGCATGTTGATTAGCAAATATTATAAGTTCTTGATGAAGTTGTTCCTCTTTTATGAGTAATTTGTGGTCCAGGTAATAACCTCATAAAAAAGAATCAAACAGCATACCCTCCCCTCAAAACTGGGCATAAAGTTTAAGAAGACACAACTGACAGAGAATTAGGACCAAGTAAGAACAGATCTTAAAGAGTTTTCTCCTTGTTTCCAAGACAGTGGGAACTTTGAAAAAGCAGAACAAGGACAAATGTGGAAAATAACTCAAGGAGCATTGCTTTCACTTGACCTTGGCTGTCAGGTAGGATATTGAAAATGCTTGTGCTTTCTTCGTGGACAGGTAAATGTCTTGGAACTGTAATGCAAATCTCATAGAAGTTGAAGCAGCACTGGACAGAAGGATGCCGCACACAGGTACCTTGATCTGAATCTGCAACCTGAGATGACCAATGCCGCCCATACACACAAACACTGTTCTTTCAAGTTCATCTTCAAGTAATCTTGTAAACAGAAACTTTGAACAAAAGAGGCCTGTAAATAATTGATGAACAGTTACTGAAGCATGTTGGGCAGTCTTTGTAGTATTGATTTTGGACTGTGAACAAAGCAGAGCTCTGTAAGCTCATATGTTAGTCCCTTTCTCTCCTATTTGGTGCCATCAATATTCATTGCCTGCTCACATGTTAGGAATGTGAAATGATACGTCTTTCACGTTGCTCATTTGGGCCTTTGCTCTCTGTGGATAGGGTCTCTGACCTATCCTTTAATTATCAGCTTTGATCCTCTTAATGAGGAGTTATCGGAATAGTTCAGGACACTGAATTATTAATTGAGTAACTGTAATTAATGACCAAGGAATGGAAGCCTGCAAATGAACTTTGGTCCTCTACTTCCAAATTTGAAACCCTACTCTCAGTAGTTCAGCTTGGGTCTCTGAACTTCCTGCCCTCTTTTTGAATTTCATCTTCACCCTTGCTTTGTTACATATATTAAGTTTAACATTCAGTGTTTTATAGACCATTCACAGACATCATAGAAAATAAAATCATGTCCTTGCAATTTTAGCATTGCAATAACTGAAAAGAAAACATAAAAAATAATCCATCATTTTTCTCTCACTCACACACAAATCAATAGAGCAGAATGCTTAGGTCAGCTCAGTGGGGGCATGGGTTGAAATAGGAATGAGGACAATACTTTGGCATATTTAAATATGTATGAGTGCTATATATCTCACAGAGGACTGAAACAGATTCTTAATGCTGCAGTAAAGAAACTGGAGTAAAACCAGTAAGTCTCAGCTTGAGAAAAAGTTAGTGACAACTCCTGAAACTGTCAAAATCAGAACAATTGGTATTTGATGCTGCCATATGCTATTTCAATCACTGTCTCTCCTGATTCACTACTGGAGCTCAGACATAGAGTGGGAATAGGGAAGGGCTCTCTATAAGATGCTGTGTCTGCCATTCTCAGGGGAACGGGGCTTTGCCTGTGGGAAAATCACCACAAGTGGCTCTGATTTGGTGATGTAGGCACTTGGGTTGTGGTCAGTGAGAGTTAAGTAGAAAGACATTTGAGTGTGTTTGTGGAAGACTCATTTCATCTCTGATTACACAAAAAAGTAGTGTCAAAGGTCTTCCTCTTGTGTTACTACATTCTTCTTCTGGTGGTTTAAAGAGAGCCAAGTTCATTTTTCTTTTCCTTCCTGACATCTCAAATGCAAAAAGTGTGTTGAGTTTGAGAAGTTCTTTATAGATCTTGGATACCAGCCCTTTATCTGTAGTGTCATTTGCAAATATCTTCTCCCATTCCGCGGGTTGTCTCTTCGTTTTGTTGACTGTTTCCCTCACTGTGCAGAAGCTTTTTATCTCAGTGAACTTCTCAATCTCAACCCCTCCCTCAAAAAAGTAATTAAGTCAAAAAATGGGTAGAAGACATGAACTGACACTTCTCCAAAGAAGGCATACAAATGGCTAACAGACCATGAAAAAATGTTCAACATCATTAACCATCAGGGAAATTCAAATCAAAACCACATTGAGATACCACCTTACACCAGTTGGAATGGCAAAAATTGACAAGACAAGAACAACAAATGTTGGAAAGGTTGTGGAGAAAGGGGAACCCTCTTACACTATTGGTGGGAATGCAAGTTGGTACAGCCACTTTGGAAAACAGTGTGGAGATTCCTCAAAAAATAAAAAATACAGCTACCCTATGACCCAGCAATTGTACTCCTGGGTATTTACCCCAAAGATACAGATGGAGTGAAAAGAAGGGCCATATGCACCCCAATGTTCATAGCAGCAATGTCCACAACAGCCACATTGTGGAAGGAGCTGAGATGCCCTTTAGCAGATGAATGGATAAAGAAGATGTGGTCCATATATACAATGGACTATTACTCAGCCATCAGAAAAGATGAATACCCAACATTTTCATCAACATGGATGGAACTGGAGGGGATTATGCTAAGTGAAGTAAGTCAGAGAAAGACAATTATCATTTGGTTTCACTTATTTGTGGAACATAAGGAATAGCATGGAGGACATTAGGAGAAGGAAGGGAAAAATGAAGGGGGGGGGAAATCAGAGGGAGAGACGAACCAGGAGAGACTATGGACTCTGGGAATCAAACTGAGGGTTTTAGAGGGGAGGGGTGGGGGGATGGGTGAGCCCAGTGATGGGTATTAAGGAGGGCACATATTACGTGGAGCACCCGGTGTTATACACAAACAATGAAGCATGGAACACTACATCAAAAACTAATGATGTACTGTATGGTGACTAACATGATAAAAAAGTGCAAAAAGGAGTGAAAAATGGGGAAGAAGTTTACTCAGGCTCAAGGTAGGACCTGGAAGCCATGTCTACTCATTAGAAAAATATTTGTAAAAATTGATAGATCTGACTACGTAAAAAGCAAAACTTTGCACATGGCAAAACCCCATAAACCAAATGAAAAGTCAGACTGGGAATCATAGTTACAGCCTATATGGCCAAAAAAAAAAAAAAAAAAAAATGTGAGTAGCCACATATACAAAGCTTTTACAAATTGGTAAGTAAAATACAAACACCTCAATAGTAAAGTTAATAAATGGTGTGATAATTCACAAAAGAAGAAATACAAAAATGATAATGGTTTGCAGTTTTTGTTGAATAGTAGAGACAAAATAGTCTTTCACCTATCAGTTTGCCCAATATTAAAAAAGGAAGAGAACATTTAACGAGAGTTGCAGGGGTGTAGTGATACACTGTACACACTGCATCTCAAGAGCTTTAGCAATGTAATACTTCCTGACTCAAGATTTCTACTTCTGGGAATTTAAGGAATTAAAAGGCCAAGTGGCATGAGCAAGAATACGAATCACAGAATTGTTTGTAACAGCAAAAATAAAAAATCCTAAATAACCTTCAAAAGGGGCTGTACTTTTGGTGCTGGGCAAGGTCTATTCCATTTTCCTTCTTCTGCTAATTACAAAACACATAAATCACTTAGCAGAAGACTCCAAGATGGAGGAGAGGCAGACTTGCTTGGGACCTTGAGACTCAAAGAATAACCTAGCAGTAAGGTCCTGGTTTTCTTTTCTTCCTTTCCCTCCCTTCTTCCTTCCTTTTCTTTCTCCCTCCATTGCTTCCTCCCTTCTTTCCTTGTTTCCTGTGTATCCTAGGTGAGGCCCTGGAGAAGCCCACAACCCAGAAAAGCCAGAGTGCAGACAAAATTAACCCTCCTAAAAACCTACCTTCTTTTGTGCAAGCAACTGGGAAGAGAACAATTCCACCATGCAGAAATCTTTAATCATATCTGCCTGTCTTGAATGAACACTATGAAAACCATCTGCAGCCATCCTCTAACCCAGTGGATACTGTAGCAGGGCAGTCTGCAGATAGAACCCTGTCCTTTATCCTTCTCTTTTACGGTGTTGAGTCAATCCCTCCCCTGCAGGGCCTGTGGATGAATTGGACTTTCACTACCCTCTGGCAGGAACAAGCAGGTGTGCCCCTCGCCTGTGTAGATCTATGGGCAGAGGCCTGTCTTTCACATCCCCTACAATAATGAGGCAACACCCCTTCCTCCAGAGGATGTGGGCAGAACTCTGAATCCTCTGTTTCCCATACAATGTAATGAGAAAATGCTCTTCCCCTGTGGGCAAAACTCTGACTTCAACCCCCACCTCACTACAACAGTAATGAACAGGCATCCCTGCCCTGTGTAGCCTGTGACAGAATTTTGATTCCATCCCTTCTGCAAGGACAAGATGACCCCACCTTCTCCCTCACATGTGTCAGTACATAAAACCCTGTCTTTTGTCCTCACTCTGAGGTAATGAGGCATATCTCCCACTCCCCATCCCAAACTGAGAATACTACAGTGTTGAATCCTGTCACCAACACACAAGTAAGGTGGAAGAAAATAGCACTGCAGAGGCTTTATAAGCTAAATTGACATTTCAACCACAACCCACAAGAGTGAGCCAGGACATACATTTTGAACCTCATAGGTTGACTAGCTGTCAAAATAGATTTAAATGGGACCCAGAGTTTGATAATAAAATATTCAAAATGTCCAGGATACAGTCCAAAATTACTCGTCATATCAAGAACAGAAAAATCTCAACTCAAATAAGAAAATATCCTTAGCAGATGTCAACATTGGGATGACACAGATGCTGCAATTTTCAGACAAGGATTTTTAAGCAGCTGCCATAAAAATGGTCCAACAGGAAATTATGACACTCTTGAAACAAATTATAAAATAGACTATCTCAAAAAAAAGACTATCTCAACAATAAAGTAGAAGATATAAAGAACTTAACTGAAATTTTAGAACTGAAAAGTATAGTAAGTGAGATTTTTAAGAAGAGCTTCAATGGATGTGTTTCATAGCAAAAAATGAAAGGAGATAGGGAAAAAAGTCAGTTAACTTAAAGACAGATCAATAGAAATCATCCAATCTGAGCCACAGAGAAGTAGCAGCTTGAAATAAAATAAACTGAGCCTCAGGGGCCTGTGATAAAAGGACAAGAGATCTAATATTCATCCCCTAAGAATCCCATAAGGAGAGGAAAAAGAATATGGTGCTCAAGAATATGGCTGAAAACCTCTCAAATTTGGCAAAAGACATAAATCTACAAATTCAAAGGTGCATGTACAAATTTTTCATTTCTCTGTGATAAATACCCAGTTACTGGGTTCTATGGTAAGTGTATGTTTAACTTTGTAAGAAAGGTTGCTAAACTTTTTCAAAATTGTATAACCATTTTACATTCCAACCAGCTAATGTGGAGGAGATCCATTTACTCTACATACTCACCAGCATTGTACAGATGGTTATTGTATTCATGGTAGCTTTTATCTATGAAGTCTCCATGAACACTACATTAATGAGTACTATATCATTGTTCCTATGGGTATGTAGGGCTACGTTTCTGTGGGCCTCTTGGTCACATTTTCGTCAACCAATCAATACAATACCTTATTTTATGTATGTCTCTGTTTAAAGACACCTTATGTGGAGGTGCCTGGGTGGCTTAGTCGGTTAAGCATCTGACTCTTGATTTTGGCCAGGTCATGATCTCAGGGCTATGAGATTGAACCCCACGTTGGGCTCTGTACTCAGTGCTTGAGTCTACTTGGGATTCTCTCTCTCCCTCACCCTCTGCCCATCCCCCAACTCTTGCTCTCTCTAAATAAACAAATAAATAAATAACATCTTTAAAAATAAAGACACCTTATTTAATACAATAATGTTGATTAACATTGAACTCCTGGCCAAACTCATGCTGGAACAAAGCTTATTTAACACATGTATTTTCTCCTGGGTAAATCTCAGCCTTCTTGTGCTTAGAAGCACTAGCCAGCACTTCAGTACTATGCTTGGAGTCCATCTCAAACAGTGCAATCACCAACAAAAAGCTCAAAAATGCCAGGAAAACGTGATGCTAAGCAGATTGAAGAAAGGACTCTTATTTACTCTATAGGACCTGAAACAAGAAGGCAAAGAATTCCTGTATTCAACCTCAGCTGTGAGGTTTTACATTGGCAACTCAGATTTTTTACCACTCTGTGTAGGCACCTGTCCAAATGACTGTGAATGCTCTGTGAATACTGATTTTGGGGATACAAATAAATTTTAGCAAGCAGACAAATTCACAAATACAGAACCCATGAATAATGAGGACCAATTATACCACCATCAATTTTCTGGTTTTAACATTGTGTAAAAGGTACAGATAAACTCTACTAATTTTTTAACTTCTTGTGAGTCTTAAAATACTTCAGAATAAAACATTATTATAAGGAGGGGTGATTAAATATATTATCATATCTGCAAGCAATGAATTATTATGGAACCATTAAAATAGCATTGACTTATTTCTAGTATAATCCCATTCAATTAAAATATACACATATGTCTCATATATAAAATGCTAAGGGGGAAAACAATTTGTGGTTTTAACTTCCTCCTTCACAATGTCCTTTTCTGAGGCAGGTTTATTAATGTGTTTAATTTCCAACTGGTTTCCCTTTGGATATTGGCTCGCCTGGTCATTCTAACTTAAATCGAATTATTCCAGGGCAAGGAAGACAATCAAGATAGCTAGATATGACATTCTGTTTAAGTGTTAAAACTCTCTGAGATGACCACTCATTCAACTTGCTCTCTCAAATAAGTCCCACCAACTCAGAGTTATCATGTATCTGAATGTTTGGAAAGCGTGTTGTGTAGCTATCAGAATTCATCCGTTACCTTTCTGTCTGATCCCCCACATTCTAGGTTTTGATGCAAGTCTAAGAAATCTTTGGCTCCAATATACAGAAATTGCTAGATAAAGAAAAGGAACTGATGTTAATGAACACTGACTATGAGTAAGGCACAACATGGTCCCAGTATCTTCCAGAGGAACAGAGTGAGTCTTAGAAAAAAATGAAAAGCCATCCTGAATACTCATAGATGTTATCAGAGTTTGTTATGTTCCTACCTTGCCTTTTTCAGAGGACTATAATTTTTTAAAAAGATTTTATTTATTTATTTGAGAGAGCGAGAATGAGAGAAAGAGCACATGAGGGGGGAGGGTCAGAGGGAGAAACAGACTCCCCGCTGAGCAGGGATCCCGATGTTGGACTCGATCTTGGGACTTCAGGATCATGACCCAACCTGAAGGCAGCTGCTCAACCAACTGAGCCACCCAGGTGCCCCAGAGGACTGTAATATGAGAGTAAATGTTAGGAAATAGTAATGTCAGAAACCCCAAGTCATTCTCATGGCTTCAAAGGCTTCAAAACCCCCTCCCCCCAGAGAAGGCAGTATAAAAATAAAGCTTTATCAGGGTAGTGATAATAAATATCACAAGGAAAGAGATTTGGAGCCTAATGCTATAATTAATTTTGTAATTACATAAGACTGTCCAGAACTGGGGATTTGAGTTCTTAGAAAGTAAATAAATTTAAATGAGAATTACTTAACTAAAAATTTGATAAGACACTAATTGATTTGAGTAAAAAGACATTATGTGAGGGGGCGCCTGGGTGGCTCAGTTGGTTAAGCGACTGCCTTCGGCTCAGGTCATGATCCTGGAGTCCCGGGATCGAGTCCCACATCGGGCTCCCTGCTCAGCAGGGAGTCTGCTTCTCCCTCTGACCTTCTTCCCTCTCGTGCTCTCTATCTCTCATTCTCTCTCTCAAATAAATAAATAAAATCTTAAAAAAAAAAAAGACATTATGTGAAGTATAGTCAGCAAGACTGGTAAAATAAGGAAGTACATGTCTTCGAGTTTAATGGAACATCATCCCAATTGCCAAGATGCTGTCTCAGCAGAAAACAGGAGCCCACAGGATGCTATTAGGTAGGAAGAGGTTGTTTTCATGGCTAAAAGGAGGAGGGGCAGCGCCGGGGGGAAATCTCTCTGGTTCTGCTGCTCTACATGTGATAACCAACTGCCTTCTGACTTGATTGCAAAAACACAAGAGTTCCTTGGCCCGTCCAAGATTTCTTCAGGGTAGAGAAAGGTATCTCTTAAAGCTGGGCTACTGCTTAGGCCAGAAAAAACAATGACAAAATTAAGGCCTGAGAGAAAAAGATGCCTAATTTGATCTCCAATGGAGACTTAAAGCCACATATGTTTTTCAATAAGTATCCCCATTCTAGTTTGTCACAACCTTTCTCTAACAAAGGAAAATTCCCTTTAAGTTTCTGTCTGAAAAGTTCTTGTCAGAAACGTAGTAAGTATTGTCATATGCAATATCAAATCAGTGCTAATGACTGCGTTTGGAATAAAATGTAGATAGCAGAAAGACAAATTATCAAACCAAGCTCTATTTTATAGAATCCCCATGGAGGGACCATAGTGGATGTTGATGTATTGAATCAAAGTAAAGCCTTTGTTGATAAAAGTACCCAATGACATAATTAAACCTTTGATCAGGTGTAATGTATGAGTCCTGCTTTAGCTTTTTGCTGCACATGTAAAAGCAATAGTAACTCTTTGGTTCACAGTTTAAAAGGAGGAAGAATCAAGAATCAAAAAAAATTTTTTTTTTCTGATCATTAGAATAGCTGTGGTGTGGTACAGATCAATTGCTAAAGATGCCTTTATACATCAGATGTATTCAAGAGATACATTGATTCAGTCGCTTCAGAATAAATCAGAGTTCATCTAATGGGAGGTTAAGATACTAAAGCACATCAGTTTCAATTTTCCTGCAGTTTTCACCCTCCAATTGTACCTGAAATTTAGTTGTCCAGACAGTCCCAAGATACTGACGGAGACATGTAGTTAATTTTTCCATTAGAATCTAAGATGCTTTGAAAGGTAGGCAGATCATTTTCAGGAAACTTGACTTTTTTTTTTTAATGTTATGTTAATCACCATACATTACATCATTAGTTTTTGATGTAGTGTTCCATGATTCATTGTTTGTGCATAACACCCAGTGCTCCATGCAGAACGTGCCCTCTTTAATACCCATCACCAGGCTAACCAATCTCCCCACCCCACCTCCCCTCTAGAACCCTCAGTTTGTTTTTGAGAGTCCACAGCGTCTCATGGTCCGTCTCCCCCTCCGATATCCCCCCTTCATTCTTCCCCTCCTGCTATCTTCTTCTTCTTCTTCTTCTTTTTTTTTAACATATAATGTATTATTTGTTTCAGAGGTACAGGTCTGTGATTCAACAGTCTTACACAATTCACAGCGCTCACCATAGCACATATCCTCCCCAATGTCTATCACCCAGGCACCCCATCCCTCCCACCCCCCACCACTCCAGCAACCCTCAGTTTGTTTCCTGAGATTAAGAATTCCTCATATCAGTGAGGCCATATGATACATGTCTTTCCCTGATTGACTTATTTTGCTCAGCATAATACCCTCCAGTTCCATCCACGTCAGTGCAAATGGCAAGATTTCATTCCTTTTGATGGCTGCATAATATTCCATTGTGTGTGTGTGTGTGTGTGTGTGTGTGTGTGTGTGTGTGTGTGTGTATACACACCACATCTTCTTGCAACCAAAACCATAAGATACCTAGGAATAAATCTAACCAAAGAGGAAAAGAGTCTGTACTCAGAAAACTATAAAATACACATGAAAGAAATTGAGGAAGACACAAAGAAATGGAAAAAAGTTCCATGCTCATGGATTGGAAGAACAAATATTGTGAAGATGTCAATGCTACCTAGAGCAATCTACACATTCAATGCAATCCCCATCAAAATACCATCCACTTTTTTCAAAGAAATGGCACAAATAATCCTAAAGTTCGTATGGAACCAGAAAAGACTCTGAATAGCCAGAGGAATGTTGAAAAAGCCAAGCAAAGCTGGTGGCATCACAATTCCAGACTTCCAGCTCTATTACAAAGCTGTCATCATCAAGACAGTATGGTACTGGCCCAAAAACAGACACATAGATCAATGGAACAGAATCGAGAGCCCAGAAATGGACCCTCAACTCTATGGTCAACCAATCTTCGACAAAGCAGGAAAGAATGTCCAATGGAAAAAAGACAGTCTCTTCAACAAATGGTGTTGGGAAAATTGGACAGCCACATGCAGAAGAATGAAACTGGACCATTTCCTTACACCACACACAAAAATAGACTCCAAATTGTTGAAAGACCTCAATGTGAGACAGGAGTCCATCAAAACCCTAAAGGAGAACACAGGCAGCAACCTCTTTGACCTCAGCCGCAGCAACTTCTTCCTAGAAACATTGCCAAAGACAAGGGAAGCAAGGGCAAAAATGAACCATTGGGACCTCATCAAGAAAAAAGTTTTTGCACAGCAAAGGAAACAGTCCACAAAACCAAAAGATAACCAACAGAATGGGAGAAGATATTTGCAAATGACATATCAGATAAAGGGCTAGTATCCAAAATCTATAAAGAACTTATCCAACTCAACATCCAAAGAACAAATAATCCAATCAAGAAATGGGCAGAAGACATGAACAGACATTTTTTCCAAAGAAGACATCCAAATGGCCAACAGACACGTGAAAAAGTGCCTAACATCGCTCAGCGTCAGGGAAATTCAAATCAAAACCTCAATGAGATACCACCTCACACCAGTCAGAATGGCTAAAATTAACAAGTCAGGGAACGACAGATGTTGGCGGGGATGCGGAGAAAGGGGAACCCTCCTACACTGTTGGTGGGAATGCAAGCTGGTGCAGCCACTCTGGAAAACAGTATGGTGTTTCCTCAAAAAGTTGAAAATAGAGCTACCATATGAGCCAGCAATTGCACTACTGGGTATTTACCCCAAAGATAACAAACGTAGGGCTCCAAAGGGGTACATGCACCCTGATGTTTATAGCAGCAATGTCCACAATAGCCAAACTATGGAAAGATCCAAGATGTCCATCGACCGACCGATGAATGGATAAAGAGGAAACTTGACTCTTTAACAGAGTTGTTAGCAAAATGGCATGTTGAAAATCTAGGCCCACCAGGGTGAATGGTTCCCTTCGGTTTTGTTTTTTTAAGTTTTTATTTAGAAATAATTATAGAACTTTCAGGGATAATACAGAGAGATGGGTCTCTTGTCTTTTTCACCCAGATCACCCACTGGTTCCATCTGACATAATTACAGCATAGTATCAAAACCAGGAATTCAACACTGGTACAATGTGTGTGTGTGCAGTTTTAGATACAAAATTATTTCGTTACACAACAATCTCCCTCATAATTACCCTTCTAAGTCACACCACCACCTCTGCCACCCTCCATTCCTAACCTTTAACAACCACTAATCTATTTTCCATCTCTATAAAAATGCAGCTCAATGCCCTTGAAATCCATCCAGGTTGGTATGTGTCAATATCTTTTTTTTTTTTTTTTTTTTGGTGAGTAGTATTCCAGGGTATGAATGGACCACAATTTGTTTAGCCATTTACCTACTAAGGCATAATTTGACTGCTTACAGCTTTTGGCTATAATAAATAAAGTTGCTATGAACAATTACATACAAGTTTTTGATGTGAACATTAGGTTTTCATTTCTCTGTGACAAATGCCCAGGAAAGCAATTGCTGGGTCTTACGATAAATATGTGTGTATTTTGTTTTTGGGGTTTTTTTTTTTTTTAGAAAATGTAAATTATTTTTCGGGAGTGGCTGTACTACTTTACATTCCACTAGCAATGTATGTGTGACCTAGTCTTTCCACATCCTCACCAGTACTTTACCAGTGTTTGTTTTTAATCATGAGTTTTTCAGAGTTTCCTATGTATTCTAGATAGGAACCCTTTGTCAGATAGGTGGTTTGTTAATATTTTCTACCAGCCTGTAGCTAGTCTTTTCTTAACTGGTTATTTAAAAGAGTAAACGCTTTCAATTTTAACAAGGTCCTATTTATCAGTTTTTTTCTTTGATGATCCTGTTTGTGTCCTAACAATCTTTCATTAAGTGGTTGTTCCTAAAGATTTACTCTCATGTTGTCTTCTGTAAGTTTTATAATTTTACATTTTACACTTAAATCTATGATCCATTTTGAGTTAATTTTTCTACAACAAGTAAGGTTTAGGTCAGGATTCATTTTTTCTCCCTTTGGATATCCAGTTGCTCTAACACACTACTTGTTGAAAAGACTACCCTTCTTCCATTGAATCCCTTTTGCCCCATTGTCAAAAATCAGTTGGCCGTACTTGGAGTCTATTTCTGGATTCTCTCTCTTGTTCCCTTTATCCATGCTCTATCCCTCCACCAAATATACTAGTATATAATAAATCTTAAAATCGATATAATGATTCCTTTGAGTTTACTCTTATTTTTCAGTATTATTTTTAGGTATTCTAGTTCCACTGTTTTTCCATATCAATTTTAGAGTAGTCTTGCCTACCTACAAAAATATGATTGCATTAAACTTATTTTAGGAGAATTGGTCTTTACTAATTTTTCCTCAGCACTCAGTTGGAGACAGAAATGAGGCAGAAAGAAAACCCAGGGAATTCACTAGCATGTTGTTCCCTGGATCCCAGGCTTCCTAGCTAGTCTGCCTTCTTGTTTCTACCTTTTAGACATCTGTTATATCTGTCCAGAGTTTTTATTTGTACTTAGTGGGAGAAACAAGGAAGGTACATATATGCCATCTTCCCAGAGGTAGAAGTTTCCCAAAGGATTTTAATCTGGTGGTTAGCCAAGAAGAAAAATATTTAGGAGAAAGGGGAAAAGAAGACAAATTTTAGTGAATGGTTCTGTCTTGGACATAAATGGATAGTGATGCACTGGGTCCAGTAATAAACGACTGCACCTCTTTGTTTTGTTTTGCTTTCTATAGAGATATAATCCTCATATCATAAAATACACCCTTTTCAAATGTACCATTCAGTGGGTTTTTAGTATATTCAAAAAGTTTTATATCCCATTTCAAAACAATTTTGTCACCCCAGAATAAAATCCCATACACATTAAGAGTCACTCTACATTCCTTTCTTCCTTGCCCAAAGCCCCTCACTGAACTGTCTTTATGTATTTGCCTATTTGAATAGCTCATATATATATAGAATCATACAATATGTGTTCCTTTGTGTCTGGGTTCACTAACTTAGCATAATTTTTAGGTTCATCTATGTTGTAGCATTTATCAACACTTCCTTCTTTTTATGGCTCATTGATATTCTATTGAATGAATATGCCAGATTTTGTTTATTCAGTCAGCAGTTGACGGGCATTTGGATTTTTCCGACTTTTTAACTATTGGGAATAATGCTGCTATAAACATTTGTTTATGAGTTTTTATGGAAATATGTTTACAATTCTCTTGGGTATAGATCTGGTAGTAGAACTGCTGGGTCATATAGTAACTCTATTTTTAACTTTTTCAGAGATTGCCCAGGTGTTTTCCAGAGTGGCTGCATCATTTTACATTCCCACTGGTGATGGAGGAGGGTTCCAATTTCTCTACATTCTCATTTTTTCCATTTTTAAAAAAAATTGCAGTCGTTCTAATGAGTGTGAAATGTTATCACTACTGGTTTTATTTTCATTTCCCTATTTATTTTCATTTCTCTATTGACTAATGATGTGTTTACCTTTTCATGTGCTTATTGGCCTTTTGTATATTTTCTTTGGAGATACACCTATCCAAATTCTTTGCCCATTATAAAATTTGATTGTCTTTTATTGTTGAAATATAAAAGTTCTTTATAATTCTGGATATTGGATCCTAATCCGATAAATGATTTGTGAGTATATTTCCCCCATTTTGTAGGCTGACTTTATGTACTCTTGACAGTATCCTTTGATGCACAAAATTTTAAATTTTGATCAAGTTTATTTTTTTTTCCTTGTGCTTTAGATATCTAACCTAAGAAACCACTATCTAATCAAAGGTCAGCAAAATTTACACCTGTATTTTCTTTCAAGTGTTAAATAATAAATAATTTAGACTCTTGCATTTTAATCTTTGACCCATCCTGAGTAATTTTTATATATGATGCAAAGTAAGCATGTTAGTTTCATACAGCTTTTGTAACAATTTTGCCACAAACTTGGTGGCTTAAAACAAAAGAAATTCATTCTCTCACAGTTTTTGAGGCCAGATGTCTGAAATTAGCTTCTCTGGGCCACAAGCAATATGTCAGCAGGGTTGTGTTCCCTCTGGATGGACAAAGGGAATGTCCATTTCTTAACTCTTCCAGCTTCTGGAATGCTGCTCATGACCACATCAGTCCTTGGCTGCTTGGCTCATGACCACGTCAGTCATGAGCTCCTTTGCTCATGACCTTGGCTCATGACCACATCAGTCCAATTTCTACCTTTGTGATCACATGCTTTCTATTCTTTTGACTATATCAAGTCTCTGTCTGTCTCCCCGTTATACTTCTGAATGGGTTTTGGGCCCACCCTGATAATCTGATAATCTGAAATAATCTCCACAAATCTCCATTAAATTTAAATTCTTAAATTTAATCACATTTGCAGATGCTTTTTCCAAATGAAGTAACATTTACAGATTCCATAAACAGAAACTGATACTTTTGGGAATCATAATTCAGCTTATTTTAGTAGGGGTCCAACTTCATTGTTTTTGCTTGTGAATATCCAATTGTCTCACCACTAGTTTTTGAAAAGTTTGTTATTTCCCCACTGAATTGCCTTGTCACACTGGTTGAACATTAGTTGACCATCAATATATATTTTTTCTGGTTCCTCAATTCAATTTCATTCATCTATGGGTATGTCCTTATGGCAGTACCACAATGTCTTGATTACTCTAGCTGTGTACTAAGTTTTGAAGTTTGCAAATGTGAGTTTTCCAATTTTTTCTTTTTCAAGATTGTTTTGATTATTGTAGATCTTTTGTATTTCCTTTTGAGTTTTAGGTTGGCCTATAGATTACTGTAAAACAGTCAACTGGGATTTTGATAGAGAATGTACAGGATCAGTATATCAGTTTGGAGGGCATTGATATGTGTTAACAATATTAAGTCTTCTAATCCATGATCACAGGAGAACTTTTCACTTATTTAGGTCTTTTTGAAATTTTTTCAATGATTTTTATAGTTGTCAGTATACAAATCTTCTACTTCCTTTTGATACATTTATTCCTAAGTATTCATCTTGATATCATTGTAAATGGGATTTTTTTTTATTCTCATGACTGAAGTGTAGAAATACATTTGATTTTTTAATAATGATCTTCTATCTTACAACCTTAACTTGTTTATTAGCTGTAATACTTTTTGTGTGTATATCTTAGAATTTTCATTATGTAAGATAATGGTACCAGCCCATAGAGACAATTTTACTTTCTTCTTTTCAATCTGGATGCTTTTTATTTTCTTGCTTAATTACTCTGGCTAAACCTTCCAGGACATTGTTGAATAGAAGTGCCCATGTATCCACTTTCCTGATATCAGGGAAAAATCTTTCAGTTTCAACATTGAGTATGATGCTAGCTGTGGATTTTTCATGTGTACTCTTAAATAGGTGAGGAAGATTCCATTTCTACTGTTTTTTTCTTTTTTTGAATCTTGAATTGATGTTGGGTTTTGTCAAGTGCTTTCTCTATTTAGAGTTAGATGATCATGTCTTTTTGTCCTTCATTTTATTAATGTGGTGAATTACATTGATTCTCATATGCTAAACCAACCTTGCATTCCTGGAATGACTCTTTCTGGGTCATGGTATGTAACTGTTTTTACATAATGCTATATTTGGTTGGCTAAAGTTTTGTAAAGTATTTTTCCATCAATATTCTTAAGAGATTTTGATTTTTGTCTTTTGTTTTTGTTTAATTTTTATTTAATTTTGGCATCAGGATAATTCTGATCTGATAGAATGAGTTGGGAAGTATTCCCTCCTTTCCTATTTCCAGGAAGAATTTGAGAAGTTTTAGTATTAATTATTCTTTAATCATTTCATAGTATTCACCAGTGAAGTCATTTGCACCTTGGCTTTTTATTGTGGAAAGATTTTTCTGAACACTAAATCACTTTACTTATTATAGGCCTAATCAGGTCTATATTCTATTTCTTCTTGGGTTAGTTCCACTAGTATGTTTCTATCCAGGAATTTTTCTATTTAATGTAGGTTATCTAATATGTTGGCATATAAATGTTCATAGCATTCTGTTAAAATTCTTTTTATTTCTGTAAAGTTCATAGTAATGTTCCTTCTTTTTATTCATGATTTTAATAATTTTAGTGTTTTTGGTTCTTGGTCAGTTTAAAGATTTGTCAATTTTGTTGACTTCCCAAAGAATTTTTTTTAATTTAAATTTTAGATAGTTAACATACAGTGCAATATTGGTTTCTGAAGTGGAATTCAGTGATTCATCACTTACATACAACACCCAGTGTTCATCTTAACAAGTGCCCTCCTTAATACCCATTACCGATCTAGCCTATCCCCTACCCACACCCCTTCATCAACCCTCAGTTTGTTCTCTATCATTAAGAGTCTCTTAGGGCTTATTTCCCTCTCTCCTTTTTTCTCTTTTCTCCCTTCCCATATGTTCATCTGTTTTCTTTCTTAAGTTCCACATGAGTGAAGATCATATGGTATTTGCTTTTCTCTGACTTATTTCACTTAGCATAATACTCTCTAACTCCATCCATGTCATTGCAAATGGCAAGATTTTTTCTGATGGCTGAGTAATATTCCATTGTGTGTGTGTGTATATATATATATATATATATATATATATATATATATACCACTTCTTTATCCATTCATCAGTTGAACATTTGGGCTCTTTCCCTCATTTGGCTATTGTTGACAATGCTGCTATAAACATCAGGGTGCATACATCCCTTCAAATCTGTATTTTTATACCCTTTGGGTAAATACCTAATAGTGCAATTGCTGGATCATAGGGTAGTTCTATTTTTAACTTTTTGAGGAACCTCCACACTGTTCTCCAGAGTGGCTGCACCAGTTTGCATTCCCACCAACAGTGCAAGAGGGTTCCCCTTTCTCTGTATCCTTGCCAACACTTGCTACTTCTTGACTTATTTTTAGCTATCCTCACAGGTGTGAGGTGGTATCTCATTGTGATTTTGATTTGTATTTCCCTGATGATGAGATGTTGAGCACTTTTCATGTGTCTGTTAGCCATCTGGATGTCTTCTTTGGAAAAGTATCCAAAGAATCAACTTTTAGTTTTGATTTCCTCTGTTTTTTTCCTACTCTCTCTTTCACTTATTTTGGCTCTCATCTTTATTATTTCCTTCCCTCTGGTTGTATTATAGTTTTTTTTTTTCCCCTTAAGATGTAAGGTTAGCTTACTAATTTGAGATCTTTTTAAAATATAGGTGTTTACAGCTATAAGTTTTCCTCTAGGCACTGTGTTCATTGTACTCCATAAGTTTTGGTATGCTGTGTTTCATTTTCATTCATCTCAAACTACTTTCTAATTTCCCTTGTGATTTCATCTTTGACCACTTAGTTATTTAGAAGTATGCTGTTTAATATCCACACATTTATTCCCTAAATTTTCTTCTGCTAGTGATTTATAATTTCATTCCATTGTGGTTAGGGAACATGGTTTATATAATTTCAATTCTTTTAACATTTTCAAGATTTGTTTTATTGCCTAACATATAATTTATATTGGAGAAGTTTTCATGTATACTTTCCACTTTCAGTGTATTGTTGTTTTGGGCAGAGTGCTCTATAGAAATCTACAGTTTTGTTGGTTCACAGTGTTGTTCCAGTCTTCAATTGTCTTGTTAATCTTCTACTTGTTTTATCCATTAGTGAAAGTAGGATATGTAAGTTCCAACTATCATTGTTGAATGATTATTTATTCCTTCAATTTTGCCAATTTTTGCTTCACATAGTTTGGGATGCTCATGTCAGGTGCACCTGTCTCCTGTTGACCCACTTTCTATCTTAATTGACTCTTTTGTGATTTAAATGTAAAACAATATTCTCAAAGTATTTTGTATATAATTATCTTTAAAAAGGTAATTGTATAACTAATGTTCTAGATCAGGGGCCAGAAAATGTTTTCAGTAAAGGGCCAAATACTCTTTGAGGTCTCTGCAGGACATACAGTCTCAGTCATGACTACTCCATTCTGCATTTGAAGTGAGAAAACAGCCACAGAAAACATGGAGGCAAATGAGTCTGACTATGTTCCAGTGAAACTTTATTTACAGAAACAGTCAGTGGGCTGGACCATGTTTACCAAACCCTGGCCTAGATGATTGTTTTTTGGCAGTGTGATTTATTAACAGGGTACTTTTATCAATATTATTCTCTGTGCTCTTTTGGGCTACTTCCTCTGCATAATTCCAGCCAATAATTTGATTTTATGCACTTTACTCATATCCTAGAGATTCTAATCGACCAACTTGTAATGAGTTTATTTGTAAGAAAAAATTCTTTTTTAATGTCTTCAGTTTTGAAACATGGGTATGAAAATGCATTCCAGCCATGTCTACATTAGTAGAAACTTGAATATTGACATTTGACATATTATCAATCTGAGACAACATAATATTCTCATCCTAACCCAAAACATCCCTATGCATGGATTTGAATGAGTTGCATCTGTGTTCAGAGTAAGTCCCTGCAAATCAATTACAAAAAAGCAAACTAAAGTGTACCATATTTAGCTGAGAATGTATGAAATTCTGTGTTAGAAAATATTTGGCAAGTATTGAGACTTCAAGATTCCAAGAATACTCCTGAGGCTTCAGAGGTGCAGGGCAGGGAAATTGCGCCCATTCCAACATACAGGTGTGACAACAGGAAGATTGAGTGCTAATTGATTGCTTGTTGCTCAACGGCATGAAGCAGTCCTTAGCAGAGCCCAAATGAATAATCAAATCCCAGCTATAAAGTAATGGAATGATAGATTGCTCAGGAAGGTTCTGTTACCAAGACATGTTAGTCAGAGCTGCAAGAATACCTTTATGCTCTGGGAGGGAACAACAGACGTGATGCAAGGTATTTATCACTATATGATTATCCCATAGCGCATTTTTTTTTTTCTTCCGAGAGCCTTGAATTGCTGCCACAAACTTTATCAGTGAGAGGAGACAGAGGGGGAAGTTATCTTGGTTTAACAGACTTGGAAATGATGGCCCACAGTGGCTTAGTGACATACCAGTGAGCTTGTTCACTTCAGCTCTGGAACCCCTCCTGGGATGAAACCTGGACAGCTTCCCAAGCTGCCTGCCTTCAACTGCATTACAGCAACAAGTACTAATCTGGCTTCGGCTGTGTCTGATGAGGAGGGTAAGAGGATAAGAGCAGCCACTGGTGGTTGGAAGCTTCTCTGGTACCAGGTCCAGTGTTAAGGGTTTGACACATGTTATCTCATTTATTCCTCACAAATGATGCCATATAGTGATTAAAATGGTCCCCATTTTAAAGACGAAGAAACTAAGTCTGAGAGCAATTAAACAACTTGACCATATTGAATCTTCTCTCATTCCAAAACTCTCTTTAAATACTTTCTGCACTTTCTTCAGACAACACAACTGTTCTGGTTTGCCTGGCAGTGACACTGTGTGCTAAATGACAATGATGTCATTCTGGTTACTGACCAGTCTCTTATGAATCTGGGCAGGCTATATTAGGCTGTCAGAGCTGAACTGGTGATCAAATTAAGTTGCCCCAAAATGATAGACAATGGTTTCTTATGACCCACATGAATGAACTGGTTCTTTGCGGGCGGGGGTGGCGGGCAATAGCTGCCTCCTTCTTGCCCATTTTCCCCTGAAGTACAGCCAATTCTTGTGGGAGGTTCTGGAAGGCTAAATGCTATGTGAGTTTGGACAACCACAGAAGTTGTGGTAGGCAGAATTCTAATATGGCTACCCCTCCCTCCAGAGATTTCTGCTGCCTAGTGTACATACCCTGTGTAATCCCTTCCCCTTACAGATGAACAGGACCTGTGAATATCACAGAATATCACTCCTGTGATTAGATAGTATGTCAAAGGTAAAGGGATTTTGCAGATGTAATTAAGACTCCAATTCTATGGGTTTTGAGTTCATCAAACGGGAGATTATTCTGGGTGGGCCTCGCTTAATTAGGTGAAATAGTGGATTGTTTTGAAGAGATTCATTCTCAGGCTCACCTTGAAGGAATAAGCCAGCACTTTGAGGGAGAGCCACACACCAAGGACAGCTGGCACCTATTAAGGAAACAGGGACCTCAGTCCTACAATTAGGAAGACCACCTGAGGTTGGTAGAGGGTTCTGAATTCTAGAAAATACAGTTTGACCAACATGTGGGTTGCAGTCTGGTTAGATCCTGAGCAGAGGACTCAGTTAAGCCATGTGGGGACTCCTGACTCACGGAAAATGACTTCATAAATGAGTGTTGTTTAAAGCCCTATGATTGCATCTTTTTGCTACATGGCAACAGATAACTAATACAGAATCCTTTCTCAAGGGGAGATGTATTAGTCAGGGTTCTCTAGAGAAAGTCCCACGATCTGTGGTCTGCAAGCTGGAGAACCAGAAAACCAGTGGTGTTATTCAGTCTGTGTCTGAAGGTCCAAGAGCCACATGTGCTCATGTCTCAAGGCAGGAGAGCGGGAAGGTCTCAGCACAACTAGAAAGCAATCTGCCCTTCCTCCACTTTTTTGTTCTCTTCAGGTCCTTAACAGATTGGATGACACCCACCCACACTGGTGAGGGCAATCTTTTTTCATTCTACCAATTGAAGTGCTAATCTGTCCTGGAAACACCTTCACAGACACACCCAGAAATAATGTTTTACCTGCTCTCTGGACATCTTTTAGCCCACACTGACACATAAAATTAACCAACACTGGGGGCTTTTCCCACTTCTCTCTTGTCCCTCTCTAAACCCACTGTCCAAAGAGCAGCTCAGGTGACGTTTCAAAACTAGATAGCAGATCATGTCTTTCCTTGCAGAAAACTCTGTCTTTCCCCCTGACCAGAGTCTACTCTGAATCACCTCAGCGTATAACACTCTGTATGACGTGGCCCTTGCTCTGTCCACCACTGTGCCATTTTCCTCCCTCTGCCTACACTCCAACCTCACAAGCCTTCTTAGAAGATACCACCAAACACTTTTCAAATCCAGATCCTTCACGCATGCTCTTTGTCTGAAATACTCTTTACCATGCTCTGAACCACTTCATACTCTTCCTTCAGGTCACTTTTTCACAGACGGCCTTCCTCCTTCCCTATATAAATGACATGTTTTTATTTACAACCAGTTATTCCGTCCCAAGGATATGTAACTGAGTATTTGTGTATTTTTAATGATCATCTCCATCCTCCCCTCCCCCCCCATTAGATTCTAAGCTCTATGAGGGCAAGGCACATATTTATTTCATTTTGCAATGAATGTCCAGAATGCTAAACAGCAGTGGTAGGCAATTCATTAGTGCTACTCAGTGATAATTTTTTTCTGTCTTCCAACAAGGACAAGGTGGAACATCTCTATGCGGCCCCTGGAAGGTAGAAGTGAACATGGGACTTCCTTTGGCCGATTCAGTGCAAGAGGGCATGATGATCATTACTTCTGGGTAGAAGATTTGAAGGACCAGTACATAAATATACATGTTTCTCTCTCCCCTAGCAGTACATGATGTTCTGGACCTAGATACTTTAGTAGCTGGTCGCCAAATGTAGCTATTGAAATTTAAATTAATTAAAATCAAATAAAAGCAAAAATTTAGTTTTTTGGTCACATTAACCACATTTCAAATTTTTCACTGCAACCTGTGACTAGTGGGTACCATTTTTTGGCAGTGCAGATACTATTTCCTTTAACACATAAAGATCTACTGGACAGAGCTGCTATGGATGCTGGAGATTCTGTGATTCTATGAAGCCCAGCCTTCAGTCACCTACAATACACATATTATATGAATATGAAATAACCTGTATTGTCAGCAACTTATATTTCTGGTTTGTTTTTGTAGCAAAACCCTGCCTATCCTAACTGATAAAAGTCATCATTAAGTACGTCTTTGCTAAATAACAGAATGATTGAATTTCATCTGAGGAAATTGGATGATGAAGGGGGAAGGAAGAGTTTTAAGGGCAGTAAACAGCATAAGCAGAGGCTGGAAGTAACAAGATCTTTGGGAGTAGTATGGTTTATGTGATGAAACTTCAGATAAGGGAGAGATCTGCAGAGTAGGAGTGAAGACTAAGAATCGGTGCACAGAAAATGAGGAGCTCAATGGTAGATCCCAAACTTGCATCTGACCTCTAGATCCACTGAAGAGTTCTCATTTACAGAACCTATAACTTGAACCCATGACTGATACTGCATTGTCCTCCCCCTAGAGTATAGGCGCTATAGTATGGTACCTTTGCAAACCACCACATCCTTCAAATGGAGATGACAAACCTACTTCAGAACATTATTATTAGTTTGCTGAGGGGAGCATGTGTAAAGAACTTGGATGATGACTGAGTATGCCCCTATGGTTCCAGAATTGTGGCTAGGGCCCACAGCTGAAGAAGAGTCTGGAAGTATACTATGTTCTAAAGTCAGAATGAAGAGGACAGCTACTTCCCTGTAGCACTTGCTTAAGGGTGCCATTGCAGAATGGCAATGGCGAGGAGTCCCTCCTCGCCCACTCAGCCTTGCCACTACATTAATAAGAGAAAGACAGTAGGAAGAGCGGCTGCCTCTACTTCTCCCAGTGGGTCAGTGATGAGAGGTACTTCCTCTCCTTGGAGTCAACAGTCCTCCAGGAAAGTCACTTCTAAAGCTTGTGAGGGACTGAACTGCTCCCCTCATGGGCTGGGGGGAGGTTGGAGACAGGAGATTCTTTCTTAATGTTGGTGAGATTCAGGACTGGACATGATGGGGCAAAAGGGAAAACCAGATCAGACTAACATTTAAAAACACCCAGGACTGAATCTCAGTACAAATCCTAAAGAGACCACTGGAGCAAGTGAAAAAACACCAAAAAATTGTGGAATTGGGCTGAAATGCTAGGGACGGTGTTCCTCAGCTGGGAAAGAGTGGGGATGATTTTACATATGCTTCTGGAAGGCTATTATTAGGAAAAAGTTTTGCCCTAAAAGTTATCCTAATAATTTGAGACTCTTCAATGAGCCAATTACACTAGAATGATGCTGGGGACATAGCAAGCCCTTGATGATCTTCCCAGGTGCTACAGCTGGAGAGATGTTTTTAAAAATTGACTTTTGAATATTCTTCACTTCCATCCCTTAAGCTCTGAGTTGATGAAACATAAAGTTATCATTCAAAGAAAGTGTGGGGATACAATCTGATATTCTTAGAGTATTGCTAGTTTTATAATTAATTCATGGACGAGAGAGCCATTATCCAATAGCATCCAGAAATGTGGAAATTATTTGTTTCAGACAAGCACCCCTGGTCCTGTTATAGTTTTTGATTAAAATGAAAACTTACCAAGTTTTATTCTTCAAAATGTGATAGCTTCACGGGCAATTGCTATCAGCTAGTTCCATTGTTGGGTTTCCAATTCCAGGGTTTATAATAATATATATTTTTTTGGAGTCAAACATGACATAATGCTAGAACTCCTGGAGCTAGCAAAGATGATAAAATGCTTTTGCCGCAGCAGGTGCTCTGCAAAATCCTTTATTAAAAAGGGCTGCCACACACAGGCATGGAGTGTGATGGATTGTACAGAAATTAAGAGTGACACGCTATGAATTCACAACATCAAAATTTTCCCCTAATTAAAGCAATGGGAATGGCCCCCAAACAGAATCTGGCTGGAGCTGGACAAGAATGATTGTATTCCCCAGGACTCCAGAAGAAGGATTCTTGACCCACTGTTCTCACAACAAGAATGCCTGAATTAAACTAGGAGCTGATGGTAAAAGGTAACTGATATTATTTAATTAAAAGCCTCTCTCTTCTGTTATACTTTGACTTCTATTTCCAACGTGTTATGTGGACATTTTCCTTTTTTTTTTTTTTAATGTGTGTAATTAGACTTGGTAATGTAGCTGTCCTGTTGACAGAGTAAACCCCCTTGACAGTAAGAGTGTTCTACTTCCAGACATCAGAAGGGCTCACAGAGTCATTCAAACTGTGACTGGGTGTGTGTGCTAGCAGTGACTGAGCAAAGCTTGACAAGCAGGATCTACTAACAACTCCATGATTGCTGGGGAAGGAGCTGAATGACTTTTCCTTATCTGCACGTTCATTCTTGCGCAGAGGGAAACGGAGGTATGTGTATGTCTCCGGCAGGAGGTATTTAATGAGCCACAACTATGATATGAGAACAGATGAATACTGGGTCTTTCAAAGCCTTTGGAAGAGAAAAGATATGTGGCCAGGTTCATGTCTGGAACAGAGTTTTTCAGAAACCATAATGTACCCTAACAAATAATAGACTGTGAAGCTAAACAAGCTCCCTTCTCCCTAGATGTTTATCTCCTAACTGTCAGTTATGTGTTTCCCACACTGATCGAGACAGGGACACCCGAGTGTTTCCTTCATCCAGTAGATTTATGGCTTCCCCCCTCCCCTGCTTTAGAACTCCAAGGAGGACATGGATAGCAACACACACACACACACACACACACTCACACATTATTTCCATACATTCCCAAACACATACACAAAAGACTTCAATTTCTCACTGTTTCTTAAATATATCTATCTCTCATCCCAACAAATCATTTATTTTAATAACTTTTCTTTACTAGTGTGAATAGCATTATTATTAATAGCTCGGACTTCAGAGCCAAGCAGCTCCAAGGTTTCTCTGAGCTGGGCTGTCTTGGGCAAGTTACATAACTAAATCTCTTTTGTAAAAAGAGGATGTTAATACTATCTATCCTCCAAGAGTTGTTCTGAAGAAGAAATGAAATCATGCATGTGTATCCAGCACATGGGATGCACCCACTAAATGTTAGCTATGAATATTTACCATCATTGTAATTATTATCAATGGACTGAGACCTGAAATCACTCAAGCTAATAAAAAATTACATTTTCAGAAGCTGAAACTGGTAATAAATTACAAAACCATTTCAGGAAGACAAGGAAAGGCCTCTGCCTTTATTCATATACTCCTATTTTCATTATTCTCAGTGTTCAGGATGGGCGATGTCAGAAGGAGAGGGTAAGAAAAATGTGAGGAAAGGAAAGGTGGAAGAAATGAGAAGATGGAGCTGACGAAACTTCCAGAAGGTGGAGGATAAGAGAGATGTAGAGGTACATAATTCTAAAACGACATTCTTCTCTCTTTTTCCCAAACCAGCAGCTTCTCTGACTGTTCCACTTATTTTAATGAGGCCCCAGATTTCTGCTCACATGTTTTGGAAATCTTCTCCAAATGCTTTCCTATCATGATGACTGTAAGGGTGTCAGGGCTGGACCAGAAATATCCTTTTGCTATCAAAATCTCAACTCCCCATTAGTTTATTCTATCCAAACCACAGTGACTTCTTTGAATCCACAGTCCCAGGATGGCAAAGAGAGCTCAACTCAGTCTCATTTCCCATTGAATGGTTGTGGCCACTTGCTGAAAAGATTTCTGAGTCTATGTCTGGCTACAGTAACAAAGAGAGGCATGACTCATATTATGTCTGCCTCAAGTATGGGAGGGGAGGCAAGATTCTCAGGTTATTACTGTCCCTCTTGTGACCGTTAGCATCTGTATCATTACCGTAATTGGTTATGAATCCAATCCTTCCTTGAGTTCACTCTTGTCTGCCATTATTTCACCTAACCCCCAATTTTTTTGAGGAATTCAGATAACTCAGGGTTTTGTTTTGTTTTTTTTTTGCTCTCTCTTCTATTAACAGTTGCACATAAATGCTTTGCATGCTGTAAATACTTGGTAATTATATGCTGACTGATTGACACCGGGGAGCAGAAATTAAGGTGTTTGAGTACAGACAGCCACTTGACAGCTCTCCTTTCTACTGCCGTTTTTTCCCTCTAAACACCCAGACTGTAACACCTCACCAGCTCCCTTGGTGCTTTTCAAAGGAAAATACACATATGCTGTACGTGAAAAGGAAGACGTGTCTGCCATAGTCTGCAGGATTAGTCTCTGCAACACACCAATTACTGATTCTGTAAAGCCAAGCATTATTTTCTCTGTCCTGCAAGCCATTGGGAATGGCAGGCTGGAAAAAGCATCTCTTGAAAGGGAATGCACATCCACTCATCTCCACAGGAACCACATTGGAAAGGGTGTTCAAAGCCAGGGCATACAGAGCTTAACGTTGGCAAGAATCACAGCTAGGTTGGAAAGCAAGTGGTGCCATTTAACTTTTCCTATTCCCCATTGCTCCTCTCCATGGGTTCATTAAAAAGCCACAATGAACCAACCACGGCAGGGGCATGCAGTCAGCAATTCAGAATCATTATGGCAACTTCCAGGCTGCCGAGACATAGGTGCAAGAGACAGGCTTTATACTGGGGTTCACAAAGTGAGTGTGTGTGTGCACACATGCACATATGTCTGCACATGTACAGTGAAGCTGCACCTGGGATCAGCTCAGCCACCTCAATTTCTCAGGACTCTTGCCAGAGCAAGCCAGAGAGGCATGCACTCGTCAAATAAGTAAGTGAGATATCACTTGGGTATCGGCCAAAAGGGCTATCAGTAGCAGGATATGGATGTCCACACTTAAGGGATACCAAAGGGATTTACATTCTTCAGACTAGCCCAGGATTTCTCATCCTTGGCTTTATCAGTTTGGGCCAAATAATTTGTTAGAGCAGGACTGTCTTGTGTGTTGTAGAATGTCGAGCGGCATTCCTGGCCTCTCTCTCCACTGGATACCAGCGGTGGCCCCTCCTTAGTTGGGACACAGGGTCTCCAGATATTGCAAAATGTCCCCCGGGGAAAAATCACCCACCTTTGAGAACCATCAGACAAGACCTTTCTCTTTCAGTTTCCCGAGGGTGAGAGAGACATCAGATACACACAGGATTCACTGGTAATACAGTTTGACAAATTATATATGTGTACCTTGTATTTTATCACTCAGCATTGCCTTGAAGGAAAGTTGTATCTGTCCCAAGCAGCAATTATGTTAAAAATGTCTTTAGTGTATTAAATACTTCAAAGAACATAGAATTTTAATTTTGACACATATCAGCCTACATTAATCAGAGCATTTTTCTGCAGATAGAAATATATATTCAAACACCAAGAAGTTAGAACTACAAATCATGGCAAAGCTAGCAGTTTAACTAAATTGGAAATGAGTCTACAATACAAATGAAAACACAAAACATTATAGAATAAACGTGTCCCTTACTGCATCCTTTTTGGGATTGTTATAAATTGAAAAGAAAAGAGAAACATGTACAGTGGGAGTTAAACATAATACGTTCCACCTGTCAAAATACACTCATGCAAATAGATTTCTGAGCAGGTGTATCTAAATGCTGTTGTCATTAATCTCAATTTGCAAACATCTTGAGTTTCCAATGACAAGGTGGAGAAAAGTAAGTGAAATCCTCATCAGCATTAATTCAATGACAAAACAATGTCCAAGATACACTGTATCACAAGTTTCCAATGAAATCTTTATGATTTTTATTACTAGGCAGTCCTTCTCTTTATTTCTATTCCTTCTATCTGTAGAGTGAGCTATCGCTCATTAACTTATTGGACAGTCACGGTATGGAAAGAGGACAAAGATGCGCAAGTGACCTTAAGGAAGCTTTCCAGTTCACCGATATACTTTCTCCCGGACAAAGACAAGCATTTAGTCAAACTGCTCTCACCTAATAAAACTTAGCTGTTAATTTAGCAAATCCAGGGCTTGAATAAAGGTTGTTTTAAGTGTCGTGCTTATCACTAGAAAAAACAAGAATTAGAAACAGTCACTTCAACATTATGTTTACACTGGATGATTTAACCAAGTAAGTAGTAATTCTATCAAACTGACTCATCACACTATTCCTTCCCCTCCTAACAGCAAGGACGTTTTCTATCCAAGTTAAATTTATTCTCTGTCAGCAGCTCTCTTGTGCTCACAGGTGAAGTCTCCACGTCTTTTTCATTGTGAGGAAAAGACTTTCTGTTTCATTTGATGAAATTGTGGATATTCTTACTGTATTTGTATTTTGCTTGATAATTAGGCATTCTGCAATAGGAGAAATTAATTCCTGCACTAAACCAGCACTCCATTTACACTTCTGTTGTGAAAGATAATCCCTTGCTCGCTGAAGTATTTCTGCCATGCCTCCATTCCAACGATGAGTAACTGAAAATACCCTCAGAGCCTGCTTTCTTTCCAAAATGCAACAAGGGAGTCCAAATCAAGTGCTATAGAACTTGTGAAAATGTAAGGTGTTTTATTTTACCAACTGAAGTTAGTATCTTCTGTGGATTTATACATGTGATCAAATGATGGGAGTTAAAAACAAGAAGTCACCCCTCCAGACTCAGCTCAGAGAATACTGCCTTTATAAACCAGCAGGACCGGGTTGCCCGTGTGGCTCAGTCAGTCCAGTGTCTGCCCTCGGCTCAGGTCAAGATCCCCAGTTCCTGGGATTGAGCCCTGCGTTGGGTTTCCTCCTCAGCAGGGAGCCTGCCTCTCCATGCCCTCACTGCCCTTTTGCCCCTCCCCACCACTCATTCTCTCTCTCTCAAATAAATAAAATTGAAACCACCAGGATCAGTCAGTCCATTCTTACTCTGTGCTGAGGCATTTTGAACATAACTCCTGTTAGCATTTAGCTAATGGTATTAGGATTACTTATTTGAATGTCTTTCTCCCCTAACAGACTGAACTATTTGAGGACAATGAACACATCTTGTTTATTGGCTTCTCTCTCAGAGATTGTCCTTTCCTAATACTTAGCATAATTACATTAACTTGTCTCGTGCCCTTCTTCTCTCCTGGACTGTTACTAGGTGGCGGATATTGCTGATTTTAACTTACACTTACCTGATACTTTAAATGTGTGAGGCATTGTTCAAAATGGTTTATAGTATTAGTTACATCCTATTTCATCCCCAAAACAATATATGAGGTCAATACAGCTTTAAACTTCATATTATAATTGAGAAATCTCACGCCAGAGAAGTCACTTGCCTAGCGTAATTAACTACTAAGTGACGGGGCTAGAATTTGAACCCATGCAGTCTGGCCCAGAGGCAATTACTCTTAATTCCATTATGCTGCCTATTAGGGACCCAAACAATATTTGGTAAATGTGTACAAGAAGGAAAAAGGAAGAAAAAGATTAAATAAATGAAGCAAAGAACAAATGAACAAAGAGCTGATAGTCATTAAATGTTTGCTAAGTAACAGAAGAGCAGAATCTAAATGCCACAGCAAGAAAAATGAGTATCACAAGAAGGAGAAAAAAGTTCTTTTATAGTATAAAGTACAATATTCAAATGATAAAATATTGAATGGATATTAAAAATGATAATCTTGATGAATTCTTCACAGCATGTGAAAGTGTCTGTGCTATAATGTTAAGTGAAAAAAATAATAGAAATCAGTCTACATCAGCTCTGTCCAAAGTAAATAGGCGACCCAAATATGAATCACATGAGTGATTTTAAATGTGCTGGAAGCCATATTTAATAAACAATTTTTAAAAAATAGGTGAAGTTATTTTAACTTTTATTTAACCCAATATAGCCAAAATATTGTCATTTCAAACAGGTAATTAACATAAAAATTACAAATGAGGTATTTTACTTTTTTCATAATAAATCTTCTAAATCTGGAATATATATTCCAATTAGAGCACATCTCAAAAAAGACTATCCACATTTCAAATGCTCAATAAGGATATGTCGCCAGTGGCTACCATATTGGACAGCACAAGCTTAATAATATCATTCCTATTAAACATAGTTGGTCAGCTCATCTATGTGTAAGAAGAAACTGTTGGCAGGAAATGTATTCAAATGTTCATTGCATTGGATTATCAGAGACTGCTATGAAAAATTACATGCTAACAAAAGGGAAAACTGTAAAGAAATGAATACATTCCTAGAAACATAAAATGTTCCAGGGCTGCTTCAGGCAGAAAGAGAAAATCTAAACAGATTGATTATTACTAACAAAATTGAATCAGTAATCAAAACACCCAACAGACAAAATCGAGGACCAGATGGTTTCACAGGTGAAGTCTACCGAACACCTAAAGAAGAATTAATACTTAGCTTTTTCAAACTGTCCCAAAAAATAGAAAAGAAAGGAATGCTTCCCAATTCACTCTATGAGGCCAGCATCACCCTGACATCAAAATCAGACAGATTAAAAAAAGAAAATTACAGACCTATATCCTTGATGAACAAAGATGCAAGATTTATCAACTAAGTATCAGTGAACTGAATTCAAAAACACATTAAGAAGTATCATTCACCATGATAAGTTACATTTATTCCAGGGATACAAGGTTGGTTCAATATATACACATCAATCAACATGATATACCACATTAACAAAATGAAGGGTAAAAATCATATGATCATCTTGGGGCACCTGGGTGGCTCAGTCAGTTAAGTGTCTGGCTTTGGATTTCAGCTCAGGTGTGGGGTTCTGTGCTAGGTGTGGAGGCTACTTAAGATTCTTTCTCTCCCTCTCTGCCCCTACCCAGGGCTCATATGTGCTCTTTTTCTTTCTCTCTCTCTCTCTCTCTCAAAAAAATCATATGATCTTCTCTAAAGATTCATAGAGAGCATTTTGATAAAATTCAACATCCATTTATGAAGAAAACTCTGAACAAGTGGGTATAGAGGGAACATACCTCAACATAATAAAGGCCATGTATGACAAACCCTCAACTAACGTAATACTCAATGGTGAAAAGCTAAAAGCTTTTCCCCTAAGATCGGGAACAAAACAAGGATGTCCATTCTCACTTCTGTTATTCAACATAGTACTAGAAGTCCTAGCCATAACAATCAGAAAAAGAAAAAAAAAAAGAAGAGAAATAAAAGGCATCCTAGATGGTATGGAATAAAAAAACTGTCACTATTTGCAGATGACATGATACTGCATATATAGAAAACACTAAAGACTCCACCAAAAAACTACTAGAACTAAAAATTTAGTAAAGTTGCAGGATATAAATTCAATATACAGAAATCTGTTGTGTTTCTATATACTAATAATGAAGTAGCAAGAGAAAGACATTAAGAGAACACGTCCATTTACAACTGCATCAAAAAGAATAAAATACCTAGGAATAAATTTAACCTAGAAGGTAAAAGATCTGTACTCTGAAAACTATAGAATGTTGTTGAAAGAAATTGAAGATGACACAAATGAAAGATACACCACACTCATAGATTGAAAGAGTTAATATTGCTAAAATGTTTGTACTACTCAAAGCAATCTACATATTATTTTTTTAAAGATTTATTTGAGAGAGAGAGAGAGAACATGAACAGGGAGAGGCACAGAGGGGGAGAAACAAGCAGACTCCATGCTGAGCACAGAAGCTGACATGGAGCTTGATCCCACAACCCTGAGATCATAACCTGAGCTGAAATCAAGGGTTGGATGCTTAACCAACTGAGACACTCAGGCGCATTAAGGAGGGCACTTGTTCGGATAAGCACTGGGTGTTATCATTATATTCTATTCCCGAAACCAATACTACACTATATGTTAAATAACTTGAATTAAAAAAGAATAGGAAGGTAAAAAAAAAAAAAAAGAAAGAAAGACCTGTATTTTGAAAACTATAAAACACTGACAAAAGAAATTGTAGATGACACAAAAAATGGAAAGACAGGGTTATAATTGGAAGAACAAACATTGTTATGATGTCTATACTACCCAAAGCAAGCTGCATTTAAAGCAATCCCTATTAAAACACCAATAGCATTTTTCACAGAGCTAAAACAACCCGAAAATTTGTATGGGGCCACAAAAGACCCTGAATAGATGGAGAAACCTTGAAAAAGAAAAGCCAAGCCAGAGGTCTCACAGTTCTGGACTTTAAGTTATATTACAAAGCTATAGTGATCAAAACAGTATGGTACTGGCATAAAAATAGACACATAGATCAATAGAACAGAAAACTCAGAAATGAACACACAGTTAGTCTTTGACAAAGAAGGAAAGAATATCCAATGGAAAGAAGACAGGCCCTTCAACAAATGGTGTTGGGAAAACTGGACAGCAACATGCAAAAGAATGAAACTGGACCACTCTCTTACCCCATTCACAAAAATAAATTCAATATGGATTAAAGACCTAAATGTGAGACATGAAATCATAAAAATCCTAGAGGAGAATATAGGCAATAACCTCTTTGACATTGGCCGTAGCAACTTCTTTCCAGATATGTCTCCAGAGGCAAGGGAAATAAAAGCAAAACTAAACTATTGGGACGTCACCAAAATAAAAACTTCTGCACAGTAAAACAAACAATCGGCAGAACTGAAGGGCAGCCTACAGAATGGGAGAAGGTATTTGCAAATGACATATCCAGATAAAGGTTTAGTATCCAAAATGTATAAAGAACTTACGAAACTCAACACCCCAAAAATGAAAATCTAATGACAACTGGGCAGAAGAAATGAACAGATATTTTTCCAAAGAAGACATACAGATGACTAAGAGACACATGAAAAGATGCTCAACATCAATGATCATCAGGGAAAGACAAATGAAAACTGCAATGAGATATCACCTCACACACAAAAACAACAGGTGTTGGCAAGGATGTGGAGAAAGGGGAACCCTCTTGCACCACTGGTAGGAAGGCAAACTGGAGTAGTCACTCTGGAAAACAGTATGGAGATGCCTCAAAGAGTTAAAAATAGAACTATCCTATAATCCAGCAATTGCCCTACTAGGTATTTATTTGAAGAGTACAAATATACTAATTCAAAGGGATACATATACCCTGATGTTTATAGCAGCATTATGTACAATAGCCAAATTATAGAAATAGCCCAAGTGTCCATTGACTGATGAATGGATAAAGAAGATGTGGTATATATATATAATGGAATATTATTCAGCCATAAAAAGAATCAAATCTTGCTATTTGCAACAACACGGATGGATCTAGAGAATATCATGCTAAGTGAAATAAGTCAGAGAAAGACAAATACCATAGCAAAGGGGAAAAAAGAGAGAGAGAGAGAGGGGCAAACTAAGAAACAGACCCTTAACTATAGAGAACAAAATGATGGTTACCAGAGGGGAGGTGGGTGGGTGGGGGATGGGTAAAATATGTGATGGGGATGAAGTAGTGCACTTGCAGTGATCAGCACTGGGTGATGTATGGAAGTGTTGAATCACTTTATTGTACACCTGAAACTAATACTACACTGTACGTCAACTAACTGGAATTTATTTATTATTATTATTTTTTAAAGATTTTATTTATTTATTTGATAGAGAGCACAAGCAAGGAGAGCAGCAGACAGAAGAAGGAGAGGCAGGCTCCCCGCTGAGCAAGGAGCCTAACTCGGGGCTTGATCCCAGAACCCTGGGATCATGACCTGAACAGAAGGCAGATGCTGAACCAAATGAGCCACCCAGGTGCCCCAACTAACTAGAATTTAAATAAAAACTTAAAAAACAAAGCCAAAAAAGGAGAGAAACTACATGGGACTAGAATTTCTGTTAATATAAAACATCACGCTTTCTCTCCAAGTTTAAGAACAAGACAAGGATGCCGGATTTTACCATTTCTATTTAGCATAATGCATGAAGTTCTAGCCAGAATAATTAGGCATGAAAAGTCATCCAAATTAAAAAGGGAAAAAATAATTTCTGCTTTCAGATGACATGATTTTAAAAAGAAAACTTTAAAGAATCTACAACAAACCCTGTTAGAGCTAATAAATAAATCAAGCACATTTGTAAGATACAGTCAACACACAAAATCTGTATTAGAAATACAGTGTAGAACACACTAGCAAAAACTGTCTAAGTAGGATATTAACAATTCCTTTACAATATCAACAAAAGAATCACATAATTAGGAATATATGTAACCAAGAGGATGAAAAGCATGTGCACTGAAAAGTATAAAGTTTTACTGAAAAAATTACAGAAGATATCAATAAATGAAAAGACATTGTGGGGGCATCTGGGTGGCTCAGTTGGTTAAGTGTATGACTCTTGATTTTGGCTCAGGTCATGATCTCAGGGTTGTGGGATCAAGCCCTATATCAGGCTCTGTACTCAGTGCAAGGTCTACTTGAGATTCTCTCTCTCACTCTCCCTCTGCCCCTCCCCCAATCTGTATAAATAAATAATAAAGAAAATCTTAAAAAAAACAAAGACATCCCACATCATAGCCTTGAAGATTGAAACAAAAATTATAATGCTATCTGATACAACAATGATGATTAAAAATGGGAAGTTAAAGAGACCTAAATGGAAGTGAGTTTTCCACAATTCACTTGAAGTGGTAAAATGTTCATACTAGAAGACTTTGATAACTCATACAATGAAATTGTAATACTCAACCACTACAAAAAATAAAGAGATATACTAAAAAATACTATAAATGAATCAAGATGAAATTATAAAAAAATGTTCACAGAACTCAGAGGAAGGCAAGAAAAGACAAACAGAAGAATTTAAGTCAGAGAAGACAGATATGAAAAAATTATAGAATGGCAGACTTAAGTGCCAGCATATCAATTATTATCTTAAATGTAAATGGTCTAAGTAGAACAATGAAAAGACAGAAGGGCAGAGTACATTTGAAAACTACATGGTTCAACTATATGTTATTAATAAGAAACTCACTTCAAATTAAATGACATAGGTTAAAAATAAAGGGATAGAAAAAGATACAACATGCAAGCTTTAAAAAAAAAATCTTGTGGCTATATTACTATCTGACAGTTGTAGACTTTAGAGCAAAGAAAATTATTAGAGACAAAGAGGGATATTGTGAAATAATAAAAGGATTAATCCATCAGGATGATAGAATGATCCTGTGTTTATGCCCCAGACTATAGTGCCTCAAAATACTTGAGACAAAAACTGATAGGGCTAACGGGGAAAAAGACAAATTCATATGATAGCTGGACACTTCAACACTCCCCTCTCAGCCAGAATATAGAAGATTTGTACAACATCATCAACCAACGTGGTCTAATGACATAGGTAGAACACCCAACATCAGAAGAACACAAGGTTTTTCAAAGGCCATGGAGCATTCACCAAGATACAGTACATCCTGACCCATGAACAAACCTTTACAATTTTGAAAAAGTTGAAATCATATAGAGTGTACTCTCTGCCCCTTATGGGATCATACCAGAAAATCATTAACAGAAAGACAACAGTGAGACCTCTAAGTATGTGGCAATCAATCAACACACTTCTACATAATCTGTGGATCAAAGAGGAAGTCTCAAAAGAAATAAAAAATTACATAGAATGGAATTAAAATAAAAATATAACATATCAAAATATGTGGGATACAACTAAAGCAGTGCTGAGAGGGAAATTTATAGCACCAAGTGTGGATATATGAAGAAAGGTTTCAAATCAATAATCTAATTACATGCTTCAAAAACTAGAAAAAAAAGAACCAAATAAACTCAAAGCAAACAGAAGGAAGGAAATAATAAGTATAGAAGTCAAATGGAAGTGAGAATAGAAAAATAATATAAATCAATCTGAATCAATCAAGCTGGCTCTTTGAAAAAAATCACTATAATTGATCAGCCTCTACTAAGACTGACAAAAATAAAAGGGAAGAAAACACAAGAAGAATATCAGAAACAAAATAGGTGATTTTTTTTGCAGATCCTGCAGCCATTAAAAATATAACAAAGGGATATTATAAACAGTTTTATTCTCATAAATTTGACAACTTAAAGGGCCCAATTCCTCACAAACCACAAACTACCTAAACTTAACCTAGAGGAAAGAGAAATACTGAAGAGTTATATAATCCTTAAACAACTTGAATTTGTAATTTTAAAGCTCCCCAAAATGAAATTTCTGGACCTACATTGTTTCCCTAGAGAATTTATCCAGAGATTTCAACAGTTAAAAATTTTACACATTATCTTCAGAAAATACAAGAGAAGGGAACACACCCTAACTCATTTTGTGAAGTCAGTATTATCTTGATACCAAACCAGATAAAAACAGTACAAATACAGAAAAATGCAGACCAATATCTCTCAAGAACTTAGATGCAAAAATCCCTAATATTAACAAACTGGCCCAAACATCTTTAAAAAATTTATACACCATGAGTAAATTAGAATTACTTCAGGTGTGCAAAGATTATTTGAGACTTGGAAAAAAATCAATATAATCTACCATAACAAACTAAAGAAGAAAATTCATATAATCTTAGCAATCGGTACAGAAAAAACATTTGACAAAACCCAACAGCCATTGTGATAACAACCCTCAGGAAGTTAAGCATAGAAAGAAATTGCTTTAATTGGTAAAGCACATCCACAAAAAATTTACAACTAGTATCATACTTAATTCTGTCCACCTTTTTCCTAATATCAGGAAGAAAGCAAGGTTTTCTGCTATCACCACTCATTCAACATAGTACTGGAAAGTGTAACCACTGCAATAGGCAAGAAAATGAAATAAAAGACTTACATATGGGAAAGGGACATATAAAATTATCTTTGTTGCTGATTACATGATAGTCTACATAGAAAACCAAGTAATGTACAACAACAAAAAAATCAGTGCTATAACTAATAGCGCTAGGTTCAGCACGGCTAAGGTATAGAAGATCAACATACACCAATCAGTTGCATATTTCAATACTAAAAATAAATATGCAGGAAGTGGAATTAAAAATACAATATCTTTCACAACTGCAAAAAAGAAACAAAGTAAAAGTAAGAAAAAAAGATACACTTAGGTATAAATCTAACCAAACATGTACAGGATTTGTATGCTACAAATAACAAAATATTGATAAAATAAAGAAGATCTAAATAAATGCAGAGAAATACCATGTTAATGGACCAGGAGCCTCAACATAGTAACAATATCATCTATCTTCATTTGATCTATACATTTACTGTAATTTCAGTCAAAATCCCAGAAAGGTTTTTTGTAGACACAGACAACACCATTCTGAAATTTGTACAGAAAGATAAAGAAACTAGAATTTTAAAACATTTTTTAAGAAGAAGATAAAGTAGGAGGAATCACTCTGATATTAAAGCCCACTATATGGTGACAGAAATAAAAACCATATGGTTTCACAGAGGGCTAGACACATAGACCAATGGAGTAAAAAAGATAACCTCCAAATGGCCCCAAACAAGTATAGACAACTGATTTTCAACACAGGTTTAAAAGTGATTCAGTGGAGGAAGGTTAGCCTTTCAACAAATAGTGTTAGAGCAATTGGGCATCCGCTAATAAAAAAAAATGAACCTCAATTTAAACCTGTTTTATATAAAAATTAACTTAAGATGGATCACAGACTTAAATGTAAAATGTAAAATTACAAAACTAAAAAAGACATAGGAGAAAAATCTTTGCAATGTAGTGCTATGCAAAGAACTCTTCGGCTTGACATCAAAAACAATTTATAAGAGGAAAGATAAATTGAACTTACACCATCAAGTCAAAAAGCCCATGTGAAAAGGATAAAAAGACAACCTATACCCTTGGAGAAAATATTTGCAAACCATAAATATAACAAAGAGCTAGACTTTAGAATATATTAAAAATTTTTTCAAAACTCAACAATGAAAAATGAACACATTAATTAGAAAATGGGCAATAAACATAAAGGGACATTTCCCTAAAGAAGATCTACAGATAGCAAATCAGCACATGAAAAGATGTTTCACATCATTGACCACCAGAGAAATGTAAATTAAAATCACAATGAGCTATTACTATCAACCTATCAGAATGGAGAAAATAAAAAATAGGGATTATTCTAAATGTCAGTGAGGATGTAGTGAAAATGGATCACTCATACGTGCTGGTGAGAATGTAACGTGGTATAGACACTTTAGGAAAACTTTATGTAGTTTTTTATAAAACCCAACATGCAATTCCCATACGACTCAACAACTATACTCTTGCAAATTTATCCCAGATTTCTCTTAAATGTAGGTTCATACAAAAATCTGTACAGGAGTGTTCATAGCTTTTTTTACAATAGCCCCAACTAGAAACAGTTCAGATGACCTTCAACAAGAGAGTGGTTAAACAAAGTGTGGTACAGAAACACCATAGGATATACTCAACAACAAAAAGGGACAAATTATTGATACTCACAATAAATGGAATGCTGAGCAAAAGAAAAAAAAAAGCCAATTCCAAACTGTCAAATGCTATATGATTCTATTAATGTAATATATTTTAATGTAAAAATTTTAGAATTGGAGAATAGAATCAAGGTTTCCTAGGTTTCCTATTGTTAAGGGTATTGAGAGTGGCAGGGAGATGGTTGTTGTCAATAAAAAGGCAACATGGGTGAACCTCATAATGTTCCAGCTGTTCATTATTTTGACCATGGGGGTGAACACACAAACCTACACATTTGATAAAATTATATAGAACTAAACACATGCATACACATATGCAAATAAATACATGTAAAAGTAAGGAAATCTGAATAAATGTAGACTGTATCAGTGTTGATATTCTGGTTGTGAAATGATACAACAGTTTTGCCAAATGTTACCATCGGGAGAAACTGGCTAAAGGGTACATGAGATCTCTGTATTAGTTCTTCTACCTCCATGTGAATCTCCAATTATCTCAATGAAAATTAATTAAAATTTTATGTTTATTAGTTTTGAGAGAAAAAGAGCCAATGATGTAAAAAACATACAGACTTTTAGAAAAAGAGATGTAAAATTTGAGAAGTGTATAAAAGATTAAGGGTATTATGTGTGAAATATTGATTAAAAGCATAAATTTGTTGTCCTTTTGGGAGAAGGACAATTTTTAGTAGATAAAAATGAGTTGGCAAGAAGTTACTTTGAGGGAGATGGGGAAAAGTGTACACAGAGACTCTGTATGATTTCTTACAACTGCATTTGAAACTATATTTCCAAATTAAAAGCTTCATTTGAAATTAGGGACAAATCCCCCAAAGATGAGAGGTCATGGAGAAGGAGAGAAAATAGGGAGATAATGCCAAGAGAAGTGACACATATATTCAGTGATGGGATAAAGAGAGAAGTTAGGCTCACAGCTGCAACTTGACCAAATAGAGCAAGAGTTTCCATAAAGACTGGAGTGCATATTTCATTCTGTTACCCTTGCTAGGGCCCATACTTAATGGTAGTGATACATTAAAAAGAAAACTCATAGGCAAGTTAGCTAGAAAAATCAAAATCGGCATAAATCAGATTCTTATTACCAGCAATTGTTATTGCCAGTAATTGGAGGTAGAGGAACCCATGTAATGCCACGTCTTAGACCGAACTGGGGAGGCTTAAGGGCTGCATACAAAGGAATAATTTGAGTTTATAGACAGATTCTACTGAGACGTATGTCTAAATATTTCTGCATATTTCATATTCCTGTTTCCCTCACTGGTTCAGCCTCCACTGGAGACAAAAAATTAAGCATCTATACAGCCATTCTGTCACAATTCTACTAACAGCCATCACTGTAAGAAGATACTTGGACTCAGGGATGGGAAAACTCATTGTCCTGGTAGTCTGCATGGACCTGCATCTTAAGACTGCCTAGAAAAAAGGAGGGATCCTAGAATAAAAATGTCAACAGAAAATCTCAAAAATGTTAAAGTAGAAGCACTACAAGGCACATATAACGTAGTAAGAATTTAATGAATTGGAAACACAATATTCACATGGTTCTTAGGTGAAAGAGAAAACCAACAGTGATATTGCAGACTTTTGGAAAGTATCATCAATGACACTTGTATTTATTAAAGTATAGAGGATGCAGCAAATAAGAAAAACTCAAAAACAAAGAATTCCCACTCTTTGGTAGTTCCACCGAGAAGAAAAAAATTAAACAGCATCAAATAAACATTCAGTACAATAATATAAAAAGAATCAAATAACCAATGAGAAATTTGAAAGAGTAAAATTAAAGCAGAAATTAATTAATTTGAAAGCAAAAAAAATGAGATGAGAGGTATCTCCAAGAGCTAGTTATGTAAAAGGACCAATAAAATAGATCAGTTTTTCACTGGTTTGAATTAAAAAAAGAACAAAGAAAGGACAACTTTGGAATTAGAAATAGCTAATAGCCACATCTGGAAGAAATTTTTAAACAACAAAACAATTCTGTGTAAAGTTTGTCCATTTAAAAATCTAGGTTAAATGTTTGCTTATTTAAAGAAATACTTAACAAAATGGATTAAAAATCAGCATATCCACAAATAAAATTGAAAAGGGTACAAAGGAACTGTCTTACAAAAAACAAAGGAGAAAAAAATTTATTGAGTTTATAAAATTATTTAATATTTTTCAGAGCACAGAAACACATGATGTTACAGGCTGAATTGTAACCCCCCTAAAATTCTTAAATTGAAGCCCTAACCTCCAAAGTGACTATATATGGAGATAGGGCATTTAGGAGGTAAACAGGGTTAAATGAGGTCAGTAGGGCCCTCTTCTGATAGAATTGATGGCTTTAGACGCCAGATAACTTTTTTTGCTCCCTCTCCCAGCCATGTGAATACACAACAAGAAGGTGGTCATCTCCAAGCCAGGAAGAGACTCTCTTACCAGAAACCAAATTGGGCTGTACCCTCACCTTCAGAACCTTAAGAAATAAATTTCTGGGGACAGTGTGGGCAGGTGAAAGATGAAAGAAAGAAAAGAAAAGAAAAGAAAAAAAAAAGAGAAGAAAAGAAAAGAAAGAAATTTCTGTTGTTTTAGCTGCCCAGTCTGTGGTAATTTGTTATGGCAGCCCCAGTGGATTAATACAGATGAAAACCTTCCCAGTTTATTTTTACAAAAGTAACATAATATTAATTCCCAAAACTGACAGACAATAGTACCAAGAACTGATAGACTTATCTCCTCAAAGGTTAAAAAACCTAAAGAAAATATTACCAACTGAATTTAGCAAAGTATTTAAAGAATTAACACTATGACATTGTTGTGTTTTTATTTAAGTAATGTAAGAACAGCTGAACACTGGTAATTTCATTATTTTAATATATGTATGGGTTGGCTAAAATAGAAGACAGAGGATGTTTTCTATGTAACACCAGCAAATCTTTTAGGTTTTGTAGGAAAATCAGTCTCTGTTACAAGTACTCTGCCAATGTAGCACAAAAGCATCCATAGATAGTATATAAATGAATGGGTGTGGTTGTGTTCCAATAAAACGATTTACAAAAACAAGTAGTGGATTTTGTTGACATTTGGGCCAAGGGAGAAAAATAATATTTAATAAATCTAGATGCTAAAAAGATATTTGATGAAATTCAACATACAACACTGTAAACAGAAGTCTTACTACAATGAATAAAATCACTTTCATCAACGTGAATATCAGAAAGCAGTCATCTTTTATAGAGAAACACAAGAAGTGCAGTCATTCAGGTCAGGAAAAAGGCTACTGATGCCTGGTATTATTGCTATTATTCAGTTATATTGGATATCTTTGTCAATGCATACGGCAAAAAAAGATAAATATTCTAATAGAGAAGATGATTTCTATGCAATAATGTTTTCTATTCTAAAATACAAGACAATCAACTGAAAAATTACTGGAACAGACACAGATTTGAACGGTGTGGTTGGATACGAGATAAATATACCAAAAAATCAAAAGTATTCTTCTTTACAAAAATTGACATAAGACTCCGCAACATCATTCTTCTAAACAAATGATTCACCCTGGAAAATTAGGATAGGCCCTGCTGAAGGAAAACACAGCTATTGTGAGTCACTGTTAAGAACAAGAATTGGCTGCATCTTTTTTTTTTTTTTTTAAGATTTATTTATTTGACAGAGAGAGAGGGAGCACAAGCAGGGAGAGGGAGAATGCAGGACTTGATCCCAGGACCCTGGGATCATGACCTGAGCGGAAGGCAGATGCTTAACCGACTGAGCCACTCAGGCCCCCTGGCTGCATCTTTAAGGTGGCCTAATTAAAGAAGCAACTACTGAAAAATCATTGAAGAATGTCAAGAATCCAGTCATCAAGGGAAATATATCTAGTTTCCCTAGATGAAACATTGACCATTGTAAGAATACTCTGTCTCCAATAAAATCACAAAAGCATGTTTTTGAATTAGAAAAAAATCATTTTTTTCATGCATTTACCTATTCATCAAATGATGACTCCAGTCCTTCTGCTAAGTGCTTGGATTTATTAAAGAATAAAACAGGCAAAAATTCCTGCCTTTGTGGAGATTACACTCTAGTCAGGCAAGATCAGCTTTAAACAAAAAACCTACTAAGTAATGTTTATTAGAAGGCAATGAATATAGCAAGGGAAGAGAGATCAACAATTTAGGAGCAGGCAGGGGAGTGGTGGATAGCAATTTTAAATAGGGGGTTGGGTGTGACCTTTTTGAAGAGGCACATTTAATCAAAATTCTGGAGCAGGTGAGGGAGGGAGGCATGGTGATATCTGATGGAGGAACATCCCCGGGGGTTGGGGGGTGGTGGGGATGGATCACTTGGTGCCAAGGCTTTAAGGCATGAATGTGACTGAGGAACACTAGAGAGAGCAGGGGACAGCCTGACTGGAGTGGAATGAGCACAGGAGGGGAAGAAAAGTAAGACATGATGCTGGTGAGGCAACAGGATGCAATCATATGGAACTTACATCATTCTATTAAACTAAGTAAAATGCTAAACTCTAAATAAATAGCACAATGTTAGTATTGCTGGAAATAATTTATTAAAACATCATAAATGAACCTGTTACATAACAAGTAAATAAAAGATCCTTAATAAAACAGAAGAAATAATGTAGGAGAGCCACATATATTTGATAATTCAGTATATGACAGATGTGGTGTTTCAAATTTAGAAGAGCTGTCTATTTGGGGAAAAAAAAAATCTAAGTTAACCATACCATGGAAGAATAGGGAGGAGATTGAAGGGTAAGAGAGAACTGACCTACTATTGTTGGCTTTGAGGACAGAAGAAGCAGGTCCTAGCCAAGGCATGTGGTTAGACTCTACAGGTGAAGAATGATCCTGAGCAAAGAAACTGGGACCTCAGTCTTAAAACTGGAAGGAAGTGAACTCTGCCATCAACCCCACCGAGCAAGGAAATCGATCATCCCACAGAGCCCTGTCAACAACTTGACTTTAACCTGATGTCTTGTGTTTAGTGTCTTGTCAATTTTTCACCCATAGAACTATATGATTAATAAATGTTTAAGAAAAACATTAATTCCCTCTGAGTTAAAAAATTAAAGATTAAATAATTTCTAGGAGAAAATACATGAAAATATGCTCATAGTGTTGGCAATGGAAGACCTTTCCTGGAATAGAAATAAACCCAGAAATTTTAAGGAAAAGGATTTTTAGTTGTAGTATATATTAGTTAAAATTTCTAACATAGCAAATGGCATAATAAACATAAAGTTAAAAGAGAAACAATAACCTAGAGACATTTTTGCAGTATATTATCACAATGTATTAATATTTTTCAACATGCAAAACAGTAAATAATGAAGATAAAGAATAGTCTCTGAATAACAAAATGCACAAAGGTAGGAGACCAAAATTTTTTAAAAAATTTTTATTGTTATGTTAATCACCATACATTACATCCTTAGTTTTTGATATAGTGTTCCATGATTCATTGTTTGTGCATAACACCCAATGCTCCATGCAGAACGCGCCCTCTTTAATACCCATCACCAGGCTAACCCATCCCCCACCCCCTCCCCTCTAGAATCCTCAGTTTGTTTCTCAGAGTTCATGGTCTCTCATGGTTTGTCTGCCCCTCTGATTCCCCCCCCTTCATTCTTCCCCTCCTGCTATCTTCTTCTTCTTTTTCTTTCTTAACATATATTGCATTATTTGTTTCAGAGGTACAGATCTGTGATTCAACAGTCTTGCACAATTCGCAGCGCTCACCATAGCACATACCCTCCCCAATGTCTATCACCCAGCCACCCCATCCCTCCCACCACCCCCCAACTCCAGCAACCCTCAGTTAGGAGACCAAAAGTTTTAAAAAAGAAATACAAACAGTTACCCACAGAAACATATTTAAGCTTATCAATAATGAAACAAATGCAAATTAAGCTGTAAGTTTGTTTTTCCTATCAGATGGAAAAGGATTTGGGTCTGCAATAACGCTCAGGAGTGGAGAAGGAAGAGGGGGGATCTCTCACACCCCGGTAGGCTGGTGGGCATTTAAATTGTTATGCCCTTTGAGCTAGTATCCAAAATCTATAAAGAACTTATCAGACTCAACACCCAAAGAACAAATAATCCAAGCAAGACTTGGGCAGAAGACATGAACAGACATTTCTGCAAAGAAGACATCCAAATGGCCAAGATACATATGAAAAAGTACTCAAAATCACTAGGCATCAGGGAAATACAAATCCAAACCTCAATGAGATATCACCTCACACCAGTCAGAATGGCTAAAATTAACAAGTCAGGAAACGACAGATGTTGGCGGGGATGCGGAGAAAGGGGAACCCTCCTACACTGTTGGTGGGAATGCAAGCTGGTGCAGCCACTCTGGAAAACAGTATGGAGGTTCCTCAAACAGTTGAAAATAGAGCTACCATACGATCCAGCAGTTGCACTACTGGGTATTTACCACAAAGATACAAATGTAGGGATCCAAAGGGGTACGTGTACCCTGATGTTTATAGCAGCAATGTCCACAATAGCCAAACTGTGGAAAGAGCCTAGATGTCCATCAACAGAAGAATGGAGAAAGAAGATGTGGTGTATACACACACACACACACACACACACACACACACACACACACACACACACACACACCCAATGGAATATTATGCAGCCATCAAAAAATGAAATTTTGCCATTTGCAACGACATGGATGGAACTAGAGGGTATTATGCTTAGTGAAAAAAGTCAATCAGAAAAGATAAGAATCATATGATCTCACTGATATGAGAGAATTTGAGAAACAAGACAGGATCATAGGGGAAAGGAGGGAAAAATGAAACAAAAAACCAGAGAGGGAGACAAACTATAAGAGACTCTTAATCTCAGGAAACAAACTGAGGGTTGCTGGAGTGGTGGGGGGTGGGAGGGATGGGGTGGCTGGGTGAGGGACATTGGGGAGGGTATGTGCTATGGTGAGAGCTATGAATTGTGTAAGACTGATGAATCACATTGAAACAGCATAATTGAAACATACTGAAACAAATAATATATGTTAATAAAAGAGAAAAAATTGTTACACCCTTTGAGATCATGACGACAAGGATAGCATGATCCTAAATGTGGAGTTCATTTAGAAATTTCATCGCTATAAGTTTATCTTAAGGATCAAGTATGTAACTCTGTAAAGATTTGTAAAATTACATATACTGTAACACTGTGAATAATAGTAAAAACCTGTCAAACTGGTAAATATCAATTCATAATGGATAACCAAATTATGGAACATTCATATTAATTGGATTAATATGAAGCTATTAACAATGATGAATTAATTCTATATGTATTATCAGAGAAAGTTTTCCTCTCTCTGTTAAGCTAAAATAGCAGGTAACAAGTAATATGGGCACATTTAGGAAACAAGATGAATGTTACACAGAGATTATACATGTAGACAAAATCTGAAAAGGAACATTCCTCAAATATTTGGAGTTGGGAAATATTTGGAGTTGGGAGAAATAAATACCAACAATAAACAATTATCTCTATGTGCATGATATTGAGTGTTTTTTTTTTCTTTTCTTGTATTTTTGGATTATTCCTTAATGAAATACATAGCATTTATAAAAATTACTTTATATAAAAATGTGTTAAACAGTAAGGAAGAGAGTGAATAGATGATAAAGGATCTAGGAAATCAGTTGTTGCTGTATACAACAGCCTTGTTAAATACATCCAGAATTCGGGCCAAATAAACATGGCAAAGTACAGGGAGAAAGGGTGGAAAATGAAGAAATACTTACAAGGAATCCCTGAAAGACAACAGAAGTGTTGGAACACAATGAGTAGCAAAGAAAAGTATAGAATGGTCAATTATTCTGTCCTTAAGAAAGGCCTGAAGAAAAAGTAACAAAAAGAGCTAAATGCCTAGGCTTAGCTGGTGACATCTGAATTTTATGAAATTAAAAAGCATCTTATATATCACCAGGAAAAATGTCACTTACAAAGGAACAAAATTCCAGTGGTATGTAGAGACCGTAAAACTAAACCAAGAAAATAAGACAAATCATGTACAACATTTGAGAAAAACATTTAATTCAAGAAATCTACTTCTGGTTAAATAATTTCTCATCTCTGAAGACAGTAGTAAGATGTTCTTAAACATTTAATGGCTCAGAAAATATCCTATACATATATCCCTCCTCAAAACAATTACATATATATGTGCACATAAATTTTATATACACATTTAAATTTAGATATATATGTAAAATTTACATATAGATGTGATGCTTTGAGATGAATTAGTTATCGTGTAAGAGCAATTAGCTCTGAAATAAAACAGGAATTCTACATGACAATTGTGAATGGGGTCACAGAACAATGGAAAATTAAAAATAAATCATGAAAGATTTATAGTATTTTAAAACTCAGTCCAGCCTAAGATTTAAGATATAGCATTAAAACTGAGCAGTGGGTACAGAGAAGATAAAAAAGTAAGCTTAAGGACTCATCTACTAGAGACCAGATATTTTTTTATTTCCAATATTAAAAAATTTATAACAAGTTAATTTTTTATGTTAAAGATTTTATTTATTTATTTGACACAGAGAGAGACACAGCGAGAGAGTGAGCACAAGCAGGGGGAGCAGCAGAGGGAGAGGGAGAAGCAGGCTTCCTGCTGAGCAGGGAGCCCGATGCGGGGCTCGATCCCAGGACCCTGGGATCATGACCTGAGCCGGAGGCAGACGCTTAATGACTGAGCCATCCAGGTGCCCCTAAATTTTTATATTAAAGGTAATCATTAGTCAGGAGGGGGGGTGGAATAAAGAGGTCATCTTTTGCCTTAAGAAAATGTCATTTTCTAGAAGTTTTCTAAACACCTGTGACTACACAACAGATTTAATCAAGCCAAATAGATATTTATGTTTCTTCTCCCACTGGTAATTAAAATAGACTATGTATTGTGTAGTATTGTTTTTCCAGCAGATTAAGTGCATTGAGAACACAGGGATTTTTGCTGATGTTGGAAATGATCTTAAACATTCAATCATCATTCTTTATCAGTGAAAGAGTCCATGGAGAAAAAAGAAGTAGAAGACAGGATGGGGAGATTTGGTTAGCCGACACTGTCTTTTCTTCCAAGGTCAGCCCACATAAAAAGTGTGTCTTATGGTATACCTATGCTATATATCGACACAGAGAAATATCTATTTAAAACAGTAATAAATGAAGAGGATGTCTGGATGGGGCTTGCTTTCTTAGACTCTCAAGACCAAAGAGCAGGTGTTTCTGAAATGGCTAGGTAGAAGATCCAGGGATGGCTTTTGAGAAAATCCCTCTCAAATTCTAGTGCTTTTCAATGAGACAGCTCTTTGAAGGGAAGTAATTTCAGTTTCCATAGATGCAAACTTCTGACAGGTATTTTTAAAAAATACAGAGAGCCATAATGTTGAGTTCATATAGGAAAGAGTATCACTTAGAAAAGCGTGGCTTCTACTTTAAAGAGTAAAACTTATTCCTAATTATAGGGATGACAATTAAATGCTTGAGTAGGCTTATATAAATGAGAAGGGGCATTTGAACAATCCTGTACTATGGGCATTGCAAGCTCTAAGATGGGGCTGAGGAAGCCGGGGAGCCCCTCAGGCAGGGATCCGAAGGCTGGCCTGAGTTTCCGGGTGGTCCCTGGGAGGTCCTGTGCAAGGTAAGGAGCCCCCCGGGGCCCTGGTTTTCTCAATCCGTGTCCCTGCCTGATTTCCAAATGCTCCTAAATTAGCCACTGAGCACACATCAGCACACCATATTGGATGAGAGCCCCAGCGGTTCAGGGTCCAGCAACTCTAGTTCAAATCCTGATCTGACTACAGAATTGTGGTGAGACCATGGGCAGTCTTGCTTTTAATTGTTTTCATCTTCGAAGAAGTCCACAACCCCTAATCTTATAGGTACATACGGACTAAACAGACAGATCTTACATAGTCTGAAAGTGTTCAGTAATTCCTTTATCAGAAGGAATATATTCTTGCAATAAGAGAATGATAATAATAAAGGCTTGCTTCTTCTATGCCAGGCACTTAATTGTTACCTGCAATGATTCCATGAGAAAGGTTTTATTATTCCCATTTTACTGATCAGGGGACAGGCTGACAGGGATAAGAAACTTGCTCAAATAAGAAAGAGCAGCACAGAGCTTCTCCTGTATTTCAGGTCTAACTTATTTCAGAGCTCAACTTTTAGCCACCACCATTTAATGCCTGGATAATTATCTACATATTTAAGACATTTTGCATACATTACACATTTTACTTAAAAATGACTCCATTACGATAGCGTATCCATTTTCCTTTCCTGATCTTAAATTGAAGAGACTAGTTTGGTGGTATGCAAGTTGGTTCCTTAGAGAGTTAGAACAATTATAAGTCCCTCAGGAATCAGTAAATGGTGAAGTTTGTCAAAAAGTAAAATATTACAAAGGCAGTTGCTATTAATTTTTTAAATAATTGCTGGATCCTACTTCCATAAGCAAGGAGCTACATATATATTCTGACTAATTTGATGGGGCTGAACTTCAGAAACAGATTAAGTCTTTTTAGGTTTTTACCTCAAAGATAATTAACTTGAAATATAGGAGAGGAGAATAAATCACAAATACTGTTATTTCAAAGACATTTCCCTTCACTCAATCCTGATTTGCTTGACATCTTGATGCATAAAAAGTAATATTCCATCTGTACAGAAGTTTTGCACATTTTGCTCAGAAGTACCATTTTTATATTTTAGCCCCCGGATGGTAATTTGCATGGCTTTGTCTCCCCTTGTGTGACAGTTATTCAGTGATTCCTTGGGACCTCCTGAGTATAAACAGCAAATAAGAAAATGTGGTAAAAGTGAGAAACATCAGGAAGCTAAAGATGCAGTGAGGGAATTGTACTTTATAAGCTTGAGAGAAATAGTTCAATTCTCCTTGCTGCTTTGGAAGACCAGGAGCCACTCCTAAGGCCTTCTCCTGTGGCTGGATTATGTCAGCTTGAGCTCTTACTGGCCTAGAAAGAACTTCAAGATATTTATGTCTGCCTGACAGTTTCAAGCAAGGTTTTACCCAATATAGCAACATGGACATCTGGGCAGTGCTCAGGATTGAAATAAGCATTTGTCAACAGAGCCCCAAGTTCGCCTTAAAGGACTTTTTTTTTTTTTAAAGTATTGTCTAATTTCTAGCAGAACCTCTACTTTGGGACCATGTCCAGGGGACCCTAGACAAAGTCCAAGTTGATTTTTCTCCTTGGCTTTGCCTGATGTGTCATGCATCATGCTCTCTCCTAACCTGTTTACTGGGAGTTAACGTTTATGTTAGCCTTCTGAAGAATTACTCTTAACACCGCTCGTGTATCTGATTCTGTAGATCACTATCAATAACAAAATACTGACTGGAGTAATTTTCTGTTTGTCATTCCTGTTGGATTCACCAGCCACATCCTGACGAAAGTGTTGGTATTTGGGTGCTACAGTGGTCAAGGAAGGGAAATATTTATTTTGGACAATTCTCTGCCCTTTTCCAAATCCCAGACTCTGACTGCCAATCTTTTAATAAAATATTTCGAAACCTGACCAAACCGTTGGAAATAAATTTGTAATACAAGCTTGCCTTTTGTACCACTTCCCATTGTTTACCTCATTACAATGAGAAAAATTGTATTAATGACTGAACATCTCATAGTTCTGAGAACTGTAGGCAGTTCATAAAATGGAAATCAGTAACTGGTTGGATTCATGTGTATCACACCCACAACTGTTTAATTTGTGATGAATGTGTATACTTTGGACTCAAATCTTATACACGTGTACTGCACTGAGCGTGGGGAGGGGATGTTGGTTGATGGTGGTGGAAGAAGTTCTAATACAGTTTGAGAGGCAATTTAGGGTTACTTGTGCAGTAGGTAAGAAACTAAAACATTGTAAAATATTCTTTTTTTAAGATTTATTTACTTATTTGAGAGAGAGAGACAGAGAGTACAAGCAGGGTAAGAGGCAGAGGGAGAGGGAGAAGCAGACTCCTCGCTGAGCTGGGAGCCTGATGTGGGGCTCGATCCCAGGACCTGGAGATCATGACCTGAGCCGAAGGCAGACACTTAACCACCTGAGCCACCCAGGTGCCCCCATTGTAAAATATTCTATTATTCTAAAATAATACCTTACATGTCCTCTTTTTTAAATTGAAGTATAATTGACATATAGCATTATATTAGTTTCAGACACAAAAAAGTGATTTGATATTTGTATACATTGCAAATGATCACCATGGTATGTATAGCTAACATCTGTCACCAGACCTAGTCACAAAATATTTTTTTGTCTTGCAATGTACATATCCTCTTCTGATATCACTGGTATTTATAGTCTACCTCCAAAATTCATTCTAGGGCTACATTGAGTGAATTATGCCCCTGTATGGATCAGAGAACAGAACCACCACCTGTCTTTTGAAGTGTTTGTGTGAGAAAGGAAATTGATCAAGGTGAAACTGATCTGTGCAGATCACTGTGGCAAGGCCCAACAACTCAGTTTTTTTTTTTTTTTCTTCCTGTGTCAAAGCTCTAACCAGACAGGTAGGGGCCACGCACAAGGTATTTTCTTGGGAAACATTTTTTCTGTAGGATGGCAGAAGATCATTTTGATATCCACACTATCCCTTATGTGCCACAGGCTTTGCAGGCTGCTAAAATAACACACACACACACACACACACACACACACACACACACACACACACACACACACACACATCCAAACATGAGCCTTGGCACTGCTGTCCTGAAGGCCCGGGGTAGAGTGAGTGTTCACCCTGACTTGTATCCGCTAAGTGCCTGTGTAACCAGTAGGATATGTGATAAAGCCCAAGTGATTATGGAACAGGGTTTCAGGACATGGATGTTTCCCATGATCTCTGTTCCTGGACTTCAAACTCAGGGCACCTCCTTAGTATCTTTATTGATTGTCATGTGGGCAAATCTTGCAAGGGCTGCAGTCTCAGCTGTTGCCAATCTCTAATGCTCTCCTTGCAGTTAAGGTCACTTCAAGGTGAGAGATTAAGAGAGTGCATTGCCAGCTCCCAGACCAACCCACTGGAGCAGGTTGGGGGAAGGTAGCTCTGCGGGCTCAGGAGCCATTTTGAACACCAAAGCTTAGTCTCCAAATATGACTTATGCTGCGAAGCAGACTGGAGTTACTGGGGCAGGTGCAGGCAGGAATGTGTCCCCTAGAGGGCAAGTGTCCCCTGCTTCTCAGGGGCAGCTCAGGAAGCTTCACTGTTGGACGCAGAGGACAGTGACAGAGGAGCCCTGAGCAGCTGAGATCTTCACTATGACAGGTGAAGATGAGACTGACAGATGGCAATAAACCTTCCATTGAAGAAACTGGTGATTGGCTTTGCTATTTTTGTGTTGGCAAATCCTCAAAAGAAGAAAAATTCACCCTAATGAAAGGACTTCTTGGGTGCCTGGTTGGCTCAGTCAGTGGAACATGTGACTCTTGATCTCTGGGTTGTGAGTTCAAGCCCCACTTGGGTGTAGAGATTAATTACTTAAAAATAAATCTTAAAAAAAAATAAAGAACTTCTTAAATACTAGAATTGGGCTCATCACCTTGAGGGGATTGGGCCAGGTGGACTCATGCTTTAGACAGATACCAACCTATCATTTATTTTGGTATTTAGAAAATATTTTTTTTATTCTGTCTTTATCTCTTCTGCCCTGTACCTTGACAAAAGCAGAAAACTTATTCCATTCAATAGTCAACTGGCCCACAATTACTGGTTGACTAGTGTAGTCAGTAGACTAGTGTAGACTAGCGTAGTTACTCTGGGAAATACAAAACCATGATCCTCAAAAGGATTTTATCTGATGCAAAATGAAAAACCTTATACTCAGAAACAATTAGAGAACAGTTATATCTTAGGAATATTTTAGCAGATCATTACATTCTGAGGTAGCCAAAAATGTTTCATAGAGTGTAAGGAATTGAGCTTTGAAAGCTAAATAGAATTTAGATGGGCATTTTATTTATCTACCTATTTTGGCTGGTTACACCACAGTTTACTTGATTCCATGTTCCTCCCTCATCCAGGAAAAGGGAGCTTCCAACTTTGTGCCTGTGAGAATCATATACAGTTCTGGGCACTTTCTCAGCTAGGTCTGTCTTCTCACATTCAGAAGTGGCTCTGAGCCTCTCCTTGGGTTATACCCTCTTAAGAAGATAGTCAAGAATTGTACCAAATATCAATTACTCCTCTTACAAACATTTAGAAGTATTTCTTTGTCTTCCCTTACAACAAATGGATTAGAAATTTATTATTCAGATAAAGATCCTGACTCTGGGTTGTTCATCTTGGGTAGCCCACACAGGGCTGCAGAGGGGTCTGTGGATGGGATGCGGCTGGACAGGTGGATCAAGGAGAGAAGGGCAGGGGCAAGGGGACTTTGGCAGGACGAATTTATGCTGCAAAATGTGACTGTTTTAGTCCCTGTGGGGTTTGAGTCCTGGCTCTGCCTCATCCCAGCTGTGTGACTAGGCTCAAATTTCTCAGCTTTTCTGGATGTTAGTTCCTTAGATAAGTGGATCTCGGTGCTGCTTATCTGGAATTGATATTAATATGGGCAACATTTACTCAAAAGTGTTATTGTGGGTGTTAAATAATTTAACATCTAGGAAGCTTGGTGGAATGAAAGTAAATTAGATTTATTTTGTGTATTTAGTTTATTTTTGAATTTTCAAATATGCCCTATCACTGTTTACATTTTATTGTATCAGTAAAAATGTTTATATGGCATGCAATACATGTGTTATATTTTTAGTAGCTAAAGTTTTTAAATTTTAAAAACGGGGAGAAATGAGTACAATTTCTTGCATCTCATCCTAAGAGATTAGGATCTGCAGAGGTGTCCCGAGAACCCTGCATTTTGGAAATAAGTCCAGGTATTGATAACACGGACGACACCTGAGCTACCTTTTGAAAAACAGTGTATAAACTCCACACGTCTTGTTGGGAGGACAGTAGGTCACTTTTCTGGATATCTTCAGCAGCTAGTACAGAGCATGGCACATAGTAGCTACTCAATAAACATTTGATGAATGAGTAAAGGAGTGAACTGTTGGATGAAAAGGAATACTAATCCTGAGTCTCTCAACCTCAGTGTTGACATTTTGGGCCAAATAATTCTTTGTTGCGGGCGCTGTCCTGAGCACAGTAGGACATTTAGGAACTTCCCCGACCCTATACCCACTAGATGCCAGTAGCACTCTGTCCAGTTGTGACAGCCCCAAATGTCATCAGACATTTATCTCATGGGGGCCAAACCACACCCAGCTTAAAACTACTGTCCTAGACTAAGGCAACAGTAGAAGCTTTAAACACAATAAGCATTGAAAAAACATCGGTTCTATTGCTTAAAACCATTTGGGATGTTGAGTCACTGCAGGTGAATTGGACAAAGTGCCAAATGACAGGGTTGTAGGATAGTTCCGCAAGCCTTCTTGTAAGATGAAATCATTACTTTCTCCTGCAGAATGGTCATCTGAATATGGTCGTAAGAAAAAAAATTAATTTAATTTTGAGCATCCCTAGCGGATGTCTAGCCCTTAATTTAAAAACATATTATGTGTTGTAACTTATCAGTGTGGTTCCTGTTAAGTCAGTGGGGAGTCAATGAATAAATCTATATACAAGACTTGAATATGTAACCTTGGGTGTTATCCACTTGCTATATTCATGAGAATTATAATCGATGGCCTATATATGGACACATTTTTTTCTATTCCCCCCACCCTTTAAAAACTTAAAGCCACACATACTTTGTAAAAGGAACTCACTTTGCCAAGAAAGCAAATAGACAAATGAAATATAAAAGATTAGTGTCCTAAACATCATTTTCACTTTAGTCTTTTCACATATGGCCATTTGTACAGCTTCAACCAAACTTTTGAGTTTCCCTCGGGCACCTGACAATTACAATTTGAAGTACAAGTAGGTGAGACTTGGTGCTCTCCTCCATTAAAGGAAAAAGTGAGGATTAGCAGCCTCATAGAAGCACAAGTGGGTATGGGCCTCAGATAGAATTCTGTGTTTCACGTGGGGTTCAAAATCATGAATTGGGAATTTTAGTGGGACAGGTAAAATGAAAGAAATAATAGAGAAATCCAGTCTGAATTCTGCTCCGAGGTCGCCACCACGCAGCTACTTGCTATACCAACACAGTGACAACAGACACTGACCGCAAGTCAACACATTTCTCTACTGCAAGAAACACCACCAGCACTACAAAGTTCTGCAACCACACAATCATGGCAGGCACTATATTCTTCCTGCAGGTCCGCACTGGGAACAGCAGGGACAACAACCATAACTACTCTTGCTACTACCACTCCTCCACCACTGGGGACAGTAACTGTACTGACAACTCCAAACCATCCTATGAGGTAGGTGTTTACTCCACGCTCCCAAATTGAAGCTGAGAGTTTAACTATCACTAAAGGCAGTAAATAAGGGTTCCTGGGGGACCATTCTAGCTAGGAGTCCTTGCCTCCAGTTCAATGATGTGAGGCTACACACCTTAGCCAGATGCCTCTGCTTTCCTGGAACGGGGCCATCTTGTTTACTGAATTGCTGCCGAGAATGCATGGATAAGCAGTTTCCTCTACCTCTTCTCAGACGAACTCTGTCACTATGTCATGTAAGCCCAGAGCAGCATGGCACCACGCAGTGACATGGAACTGAATGTTCAGAATTGTCCCTCCCATGGGGGCAGCTGGCTAGAGCTGTGACTCAAGCCAACAGGTGTTAGGTGAATTTGTCCTCTCCTGGCCAAGAGGACAATGTTGAGATCAGAGCCATCCCCCCGCTTTGCCCTTGTCCACACCAAGGCTGGCCATAAAATAAGCCATTTTTATTTGAACTTTGAGAAAGTCCAAAAAGTGCTGGCTATGGAAACCCCCTAAGTTAGACATCCTTTAAAAACACATTCCTTCAAAAAGAAAGATGAGGGAGGATTTGAGAGTAGGAAGAACACATTCAGGCCTGTTTGTAAATAACAGAATCATCAATGGCCGCAATGTTCCTAGTAGGTGTAGTTTATAATAACAAAAAAATTGGATACCATTTACACACCCATCAGGAGGGGGCTGGCTACCTAAATTATGAGATCTCCCTACAGCACAATGCTGCAAAGCCATTACAAATGACGCCTAATTCTACATATGACACAGAATGATACACATTTTATGTAAGTGACAAGATAAATTATCATCATAATCCCATTTACAAGAGACAATTCCTCATTTCAAACTCTGTATGAAAAAGGAAAATTAAAAATATACACAAAAATATAAATCACTGGTACCTCTTGGCAGTGGATTAAACTTGCTCTTTTGTCTGTATAAATTTTAAATAATAGGCAGAAAAAAAGATACAAAACTATTTCTAATGAGGGGGAAATCCAGAGGTAGGAGGCTACAATTATATTCTAGTGACGATTTTCTGTCTCATCCCAACTTTGCATGCAAATTGGCTGTAGATTTAATTTACATACTATATTAGGAAATCAGATCTCTTCTCTTTAAAAATCACAATTTCCTATCTGATCAGCCACGTTGTTAGCTTTGATTGTGAACAACTGGTAGCTTCTCACGAAAGTCTAATCCCCCAAAAGGAGATGTACTAATATGGCAGGTGCAAACCCCATAGGTTATGACAGCAGTTCATGTGAACATCATTACAATAAATACGAAGCTTCAGAGTCAACTACAGGGAAGGAAACAATCCTTATTTGAACACATACATTATAAGGTGTGAGGTAAGAAAAGCACCTTTTTTTTTTAAAGCACGTAAGTGAACACATAGAAAGATACAGTCAGCTCCCTTTAGCCTAAGTTTTACATGATTTTCAAATTAAGCCTTTCCAATCTCTAGTCTTGCCTTCCAGACCCAATTTGGTTTGCTGATCTATTTTAATTCATCAATTTTCTCTTTGAGTACAGTGCATTTTGGGCTCATCTTTTCCTCGAGGCCTGGAGGCATTTTAATAGGATGAGTCAACAAATGAGCTTAATTGATCCTGTTCGGCCTTTGTTTATGCAAGGACGGTGAGGAGCTGCCGGCTCAGTTCTCTTCTGAAAATTTTAACTTGGGAAAAATGTATTTCTATCTAATTTTACTTGCTGAAAGGATAGTCACCTATCTATTATTCAATGCATATTGACCACTAGATTACAAGCATCCTCACCTTTAAAGACACCTTTCCCCAACCCTGCTGGAGTTAACGCTAGAATGCCACTGGGTGATTCACAGCAGCTGTTCTACACAAAAGGTTCAGGGGCTTTTAAATACCTTCTCACAGTTTCCAGCCGCCCCCCCCCAGCCCCCCCCCAAAAAAAAACCTTGGTAGTGTGAAGGCGAGAAGGAAACCTGATTTACCAGAGGATTAAGAACTAGCCCAAGGCTGATATCAAATTTACACCAAAAAGCTCAACCAGACATAATTCGCAGGTGCCTTCCACCTCTCATTCCAACTGCCAGGGTTTGCCTCCAGCATTTTCTTAGGCTGCCAGGACTCAGTGAATTCCTTGGTTTATCCTGAATACATTCCTCAAAACAAGGCCCAGTACTGGAGATGTTTTCCTATCTTCTCTGCCCCCAACACAACACGGAAGAGAGTGACTTGATCACTGTCTTATACCCTGACCCATCGTCTGGTGGTTGGCCATGCTTCGGTTCCCTCTCCCAGCCGCCTCCTGACACCTCCCTTCTCAAAATGCTATCTCCTTCTGCTCAACGTTCTTAGCTGGCCACCTTGCTCTTTCCTTCTTTGAGAAAATTAAAGCAGTAACAAGAGAACTTCCACAAACTCCCATGTCCTCATCAACTCACCTTTCCATATGCTCTGTCTCCCCTCTTGTTCCTGCGCGTAGACTACCCGTGCTCCTCTCCAAAGGCAGTACCTCCTCTCCAAAGGCAGTACCGTCCCTTCTGCGCAACTTCCTTCTCTCTCCTGCTCACAAACTCTACTCCTGCAAGCCGCCCCTCTCCCTCCCACATCATCAATTCTTCCCTCTCTACCAGATTGTTCCCAGCTTCGTGAAATCACTGACATGTCTCCAACCTCCAACAGTTTCCCTTCATTCTGTTGCTTCTTTCTTCTGGACCCTCATTTTCCTGCTCCCTTTAGTGAACCTCCTCTAGGAATTGTTTATGCGAATGGTCTTCACTTTGACCCTGAATGTATTCAATCATTTTTTCCCCAGGCTTTTACCCAGATCACTGCACTGAAGTCACTTTGTAATGTCACCAGAGAATTCCTTGCAACTGCTTCTAATAACCTCCTAACTAGTCTCCCTTTACCCATCCTTGCCTCCCATGCGGTACATTAAACCCATCAATAAAAGTCAAATCATGTCACACTTCTGCTCAAAACATGTTCGTGGCTTCCCATTATATGAAGTCCTTATAATTTTTTTTTATAGATTTTATTTATTTATTCATGAGAGAGGGAGAGAGAGGGAGAGAAGCAGAGGGAGAAGCAGGCTCCGAAGGAGCAGGGAGCCCAATGCGGGACTCGATCCCAGGACGCCGGGATTATGACCTGAGCCGAAGGCAGACGCTTAACCAACTGAGCCACCCAGGTGCCCCAAAGTCCTTATAATTTTATGCAAGGTCCTATGTGATATCATTCCCTCCCTCCATTTACTCTCAACCCTCATCCCTTCCACTCTGTGTCAGCCATGTCACGTCCTGAGTACTCCTTGAATAAGTCAGGCACATACCCACCTCAGGGCCTTTGCACTGGGTGTTCTCCCTCGGATATGCTCTTCCCTCAGTTGCATGCTGGCTTACTTCCTTAAATTCTCCAGGTACCTGCCCAAATACTACTCTCTCATTTAGGTCACCCTGTCTACTCTATTTACAAATATAATTTTTATCTCTGCTCCTGGGACTTCCCCTCTACTAACCCTACAATTAGGTTTGATTTTTCCTCACGTCACTTACCACATTTTATGAAATGTCATTTACTTATGTATTGCATTTATTGCCTGTCTCCTCCCCTGGAATGAGAGCTCCTTGAGGGAAGTGGTTTCTGTATTCTACCTTTTAGAACAATTCTTGGTACAGCACAGGCTCAGTAAATAGATCTTGAATAAAGGAACTAGTGGCAAGATGACCACTAGTATTCGAAGGAACTCGTATCAAAGTACTTATTAAGAAATGCAAGGTTTTTGGCTCCATACATGACTACTTAATTATAGTCTCTGGGAGTTGGCCCCGAGAATCGAACAATGATTTCTGATAGTGATGATGTGAAGACGGTTCAGAAGCTAGAGCTACAGAATTCTGAATGGCTCTTTGGTAGTAAACCAGGGAGAGGTGGTCACTCAAATGGCTTGACTAGGCTAACGATTCTGAACCAGGGATGATTGGGCTCCCCATTGGACAATGTCTAGAGACATTTTTCTGTGTCCATCCTGAGGGGGAAGGAGTAATACTCGCATCTAGTGAACAGAGGCTAGGGATCCTGCTAGACATCCTACAATGTACAGGAAGGCTCCCAACAATCAATAATTATCTGAGCCAGAAAGATAACGGTGGTGAAGTTAATCTTGGACTAAGCTAGTTTGATATCCTGGTCTGTTCACTTGCACAATTTCTAATCCCTGACTCCAAATTAGAAGCCTGGCAGAGATTTACAGAGAGAGACTGAAAGGCAATCAGGCAAAGGGAACATTGCTTTAGGAATAGTATATGGCCTTCCAGTCTCAGCCCTGCTTTTAATTGTATGATCTTGATGATCTCACCTATTCATTCTATTTGGATCACGCTATAGACTGAATTGTGTCCCCCTCAAATATCCTATGTGAATGTCTTAACCCCTAATGTGGTTGCATTTGCCGTTAGGGCTATAAGGAGGTAATTCAGGTTAAATGAGGTTGTCCTTATAAGACGGTACCCTTATAAGAAGAGGAGGAGACACTGAAAGTGTGTGAGCCCAGACGAAAGGCCACATGAAGACATAGGGAGAAAGTGGTCCTCTGCAAGCCAGGAGGAGAGGCTTCATCAGAAACCAACCACACCAGCACTGTGATCTTGAACTTCCAGCCTGCAGAATGGGGAAAAAATAAAAATGAGTGTCTGTTGTTTAAGCCACCTAATCGGTGGATTCTGTATGGCAGCCCAAGATGACAAATGTACATTGCAAATAAACTGTGTTTATGCTGCCTAGCATATGCTCCCCTTTCTTCTTATGGCAGCATCTTGATTTTCCTTTGGAGAACCACCTCAACTGTTACATCACTTTCTGTAGTTCAAGTAGGGTTAACCTCACCCTCCAGCTCCGAGGGCTGACCCACGTACTAGGCTTGGCTAATCAAAGCATTTGTTCTCTCGAACACACTAACCAAAACTCAGTCAATAGAAAGTCTAGGATTTTTGTTGGATTTCTTGGAAAATTGGATCTTGCCTTCTGCTGGCTTGAAGTTGGGAGCCTGGGATACTGCAGCTAGCTGCCAGGTGTCTCTGCAAGGCTCCTCCGGCCCCCTAAATGTGGAACATGAATCAAGTTGAGGCACACAGTAGGGCTTAGAAGACATCGTGGGACTCTTCCCTGGGATGAAGGTTAAATTGGAAACAGGAGAAGGCCTTGTAGCATTTGTGAGGAATTCAAGTTCAAGTGGTAAGGCAAGCCAACTCTAGCCTCGTGGAAGATGAGAGAGATGAGAAGAAATACAACAATAAATCAGTATTTAATGTGTGCAGGCCAAGTGGCTTTGCTGCTGAGTCTTCATGTATTACATACATGCCATGATGTACCTAGTGTGGAAACAGGGTTTATTGTCCCTAGGAAAAGACAGTCAGAATTCAGAGCTATTAACAAAAATAATAGGGCTGGGGCCTTGAGGAGCTTTCCTTAGAATGCCTACACATATTCTACCTAACCTAATTTAAGCTATGTCATGAGTCAGAATAGATCCCCATCAAGTCTGTCATGCTTGTCATAACATGGCATTTGAATAGAAGACATCCCTTCCCAGGAGATATTCCTGCGAAGAAACTGTGTTATTTAATGGGGTTTAAAGATTCCTTTTAAGTTGCAGGGCCTGTTTGTAGGAAATCTGCACTGGAGAAAGCAACTGTTGGCTGAGCTCCTCTTAAAGGGAAAGAAGCTTTCTCCAGGCTAGGATTTGGAGGGCAGGCTCCATAGCTGTAATTAGCTAATGGTGGCAAGGAAACCTAGCAGAGAAAGGAAGGGCGGTGGGGGGTGGGGCTTTGGTTTGAGTTTGGAATGACAGACACAGTTTTTTAAAAAGCTACCAACTGTGATTCTCACTTACCTCCAAAATAACCCTGTGCTTATTCATGACGATGTTTGCATTTCATGGTGTCTTCTGTCTGAATGAGGTGACTGGACCAGAGGTGGACACCTGGCCCAGTTGCGGCCATCATAACCTCTTGGGATTTGGAAATGAGACACAGAAGTAATCTAATCTGTTTGTGCAGAACTTTTTTTCTTGAACTTGGGACATGTACATTTCAAGAGGCATAGGCTGATGGAGGCCTCAATTTCCATTTAGTTTGGAGGAAGGCACAGAGTTAGCTTTGAAGCCTTTGGAGGAAGCCCTAGAAAAAGCAGAATGATCTAGAGAGAGATCCAGTGCACTTAGAAACTGCCGTCTGTTTTCCAGACAGAGGGTGATTCCTTACCAGGTTAGTGATTTCAAGACGAGTGTTAAGAGAAAAGAGCATATTTAATTATCAAAACCACATTATAATTTCATTTCAAAAGTAGCATCTCAAACTCTTTGCATTTCTGCTGGTATAAAAGTGACAGAGTAATTATGTTCCTGGAGTTAGGTAAGCAGAGAATTACTGAGGCATCTTAGTCTTATCCATCTTTAAATTCTTTCCTTCTTGCCATCTTCACCTTTTCAAATGATAGTCACCGACTCCATATACATTTTTGACTTGAAATGTACAGACATTAACAAAAGTTGTACCGAAGAAAGGAACATTGTGAAAACAGCACAGGAGGATTCAGCTTACGCAATTCAGAGAAAGATATCTGCTCACGAAAAGGTAGACATTGATTGCAGATACAAAAAGGCTGGCTGGGTATGTCACTCGTGTACCTGAATATTGCAGTTCCGAAATATCCACCCTCATCTTAATGTCACAGGCTGGGTCAGTACCCAAGTGATTCGTTATTCCTCTGGATATGTTTTTTCAAAGTTTATTTGGCAGTTCAGTAGCAAGAAAAAGTTATATTTTTCACATCAAGAAAAATTTGGGAGTAAAATGAAACCTCTCATTAGTGACTCTCATTTCCAGATGCTATGTTGCCATATTTATCGCACATCATGACAGCATATCCCTTGAACCTTACACTTTGGTGTTTCAGATCTCCTTGCTTGCTTTACTTACCTATTGTTATCTGTGTCTTCTACCTCCCTGATTAGAAAGACCTCTCAAATGCTATTTTAGGAGAAGTGCCACTGAGCTTTCTGGAAGAGGACATGGTTGGGGTAGAAGTGAGAAAAGTAGCCTCTAATGGTTCATATTTGGGGGACTTCGGGCAGCAGGTAGCAGTTGGAACGTTTGTTGCTGGATCAAATTGTGTTAGCCCTGCATCCCTGAGGGTCACAAGGAGAATTCTCCTTATCTGTTAGGAATGGCTTAGCTTTCATAGTCTCCGGAGGCCTGGGGCAGTGTAGACAGAAAGTGAATCATCCCCACAACTAGCAATAAATGTTCCGACTGTGGCTGGGGTCAGCCCGCTAAGCATATGCAAGTGGTGCTGGAGCTTGGCTATCAGTACCGGTTCCCAACCAATTAGTCCTGGGGTGGTTCCAACAGAATTCCAACTGCAGCTAGACTCTCTGTTTGGCTGAGAAAGCTGACTCATCAACAGGGATGATTTTGCCCCAAGGTGAAATCCTGAAATACTTGAGCCCGAATTTGTTCTGGCATAAACATTAATTGGCTCAAATCCCTGGGAAGTCAAGGGAACCAAGAGCTTCAGGAATAGCTGCATCCAGGGGAGCTGTTGAGATCAGTCTCTCTCCATCTTTCTGTATTGGCTTTTTAGTTTCATACAGGCTTCTCAGCATGGTGGTCCCTGACAGCTCCATGCTTACACTACACTTAAAGCCAGTAGAAATTCAAAAATTCCGCAGAAAGAGATCTTCCTCCTTAGTAGTTTTCCCTCCCTCCCCCCCCCCCCCCGACATCATTCTCACAGTATTCCTGACATTGATTTACTCTGGTCTGGTGTGGGTAATGAAACTCCCTGACCAGACCAGGGAAGTGTTGTTTTCTGGAGTCAGGTGTGTGTGTGTGTGTGTGTGTGTGTGTGTGTGTGTGTGTGTGTGTGTGTGTGTGTATGGGACAGGGTGTTGTCAGCTCCCACTAAAACCCATTGATAAAGTGTGAGAAAAAGGTGACTTCCCAAAGAGAACCAAGTTACAATTACCAGAAGAATGGGGGCTAGAAGACAGGTTTACAAAACCAGCATTTGCTGATATCTACCCTAAGGGAAGCCCTACAAGGACTGCCCTTCACCCCTGAGGACACAAAGATTGGTAATTATCCAGACCAGGCATACATGTTCATATACCTTCATTCACACTCACAGGCTAGCTAAACGTGGCTCAGTTAGGTGTGACCTGTTTTAAATTGACCAGCATGAGCCTAGATGGTAGGGGAGCTCACTTACCTTTACTGAGTTCCTGCCACATACGAAGCACTTCCATATATGTGATTTCATTCTCTTCTTAGGCTCTTTCAAGCTGGGTATTATTGGCCCTGCTTTAATATGGAAGCCAAGAAAGTAAAGCAACAAAGAAGCCTGTCTATAATCATACAGCTAGTGAGAATCTAGCTCTTGTCTTCAACCTAGCACATTACTATGTTTACATAATTAAAAAAATTAATGAATAAGCCAGAGGTCTCATGTTTGGTGATGATGATGCAGGGTCTCTTCCAGAGCCTCAAATGTGTTATTTTTCTAGCTCTTGATAAAATTTCTATGGTTCAGCTGCTTGTCTATCTTAGTGCTCACACTGCTGTAACAAAGACCACAGACTGGGTGGGTGGCTTACACAATAGACATTTATTGCTCATAGTTCTGGAGTCTGGGAAGTTCAAGATCAGTGTGACAGCATGGTTGGGTTCTTGGTGAGGGTTTTCTTCTTGGCTTGCAGACAGTCACCTCATTGCTGTGTCCTTGCATTTGGAGAGAGAGTGCTCTGTTCTGTTCTTATAAGGACACTAATCCCATCATGGGGCCCTGCTCTCATGACCCCCTCTATACTTAATTATCTCCCAAAGGCCCCATCTCTAAAAACCATCACACTGGGGGTTAGGGCTTCAACATAGGAATCTTGGGGGGGACACAGATATTCAGTCTATAACATCGTCCTACCTTCCATCCTAGCTGAACTTAACTCAGAGTCATTTGTTCTGGTAATCCTTGCCCCAGTTCTGACTGCCTACTGTATCTCCCTCCTAAACCTATCTATGCCACAATAGGAATTTCTTTTGGAAAACGAGCTGGAGTCTCTCTCTCTCTTTCTCACTCATCTGCTATCAGTCAGCCTTTGGCAGGCATGTGAACTCAGAGAAGGGAGAACTGGCTTTGTAGAGGTCACTTTTGCTTCTGTGTTCAATAATGCCCACATCTTAGAGCCAGAGGAATCAGTTTTACTCTTTCACTCAGGCTTTACCATATTTCATCCCAATATATCTTGGGATTTTTGAACCAGTAATGGTTATGTGTTGGATTCCCAATTAACTTTCCCAAACAAAAAGGAGGGGCACAGTGCCACCCTACTCATTTTGACAGAACACTTTATTTGGCATCTACTGAGAGTAACAGCCTTAAGGTGTTAGCTGGCTGGGCTGAGTAGATTAATAACTTGCTTTGGGTTATCAGCTGAGTTTTATCCACAAATAAATCCTGTCTGATCTCTTGGTATAAGCCATGAGATTATTCCATCTAGTCCAGAGGCAAGGAGTTTTTGCCTTGTAATTGAGCAGCAAAATGACTCTGACTAAAGCATATTTTGTATGTCTCAGGGTTCGGCTAATTTATGAGCTAGGATCATGGGAGAAAGATGATTAGCTCACTGTCATCGGAAATTTTATGGTCAAAGAGTATACGATTAAGCAACAACAGTAGTTCTCAGCCTGGGGGCAATTTTGCTGCCCTTCTTGTCCCCCAGCAGACATTGTATGGAGATAATGTAATGTATGGAGATATTTTTGATTGTCACAGTTGAGGAGAAGAGGTACTACAAGCAGCTCATAGGTAGAAGCCAGAGATTCTGCTAAGTATCCTAGAATACTCAGGACATCCCCCGCAACAAGGAATTATCCAGCCAAAACATTAATAGTGCTAAGGTTGAGAAACATTAAGTTAAATCATATGTAGCCAAAGATGATACTTGGATTTCATGTTGGATAGAATACTTTCTTAAGCTCAAAGAGGAAACACCTTTCTTTTTGGCAGACATGGCTGATAAGGAACTTAGTCCTTGTATTACTGTCCAATGGCTAATATAACAAATGACCACAAGCGAGATGGCTTGAACAATACAAATGTATTATGTTACACTTCAGGAGGACAGCAGTCTCCCTAAGTCCCTTCTGGAGGCTCTAGGGGAGAATTAATTCCTTGCCTGTCTCATCTTCTAGAGGATGCCTGCATTCCTTAGTTTGTGGCTCTCTTCCATCTTCAAGGTGAGCAATCTCATCACTCGGCTCCATCACCAAATCTCCTTCTCTGACTCCCTGTAACACCCTGCCTCTATCTTGGAAGGATCCTTGTGGTCCCATTGGGCTCACCGGCTAATCCAGGAAAATGTTCTCATCTCAAGACCCTTCACTTAACCACATCTGCAAAGTCCCCTTTGCCATATAAAGGTAGCATATTCACAGGTTTTGGGGATTAGGACATGGATATCTTTGGGGAACGATTATTTTGTCTATCATGGCCCCCTTCCTCTGCTATAAGAATCTGTAGACTCCCCGTGCTTTCTGAGACATCTCTGCCCCAAACTCCCGTACATTACTAGAATCCTGAGACTATGGAAAAATAAAAAGCAGTTCTAGACAAACAAATCAAAACAACAACATCCCTAACCATACAAAAAAGGACAATTCTTCTTCTCCTTCTCTTTCTTTTGGAACCCAGTGTGGGGCTTAAACTCATGACCCTGAGATCAAGACCTGAGCTGAGCTCAAGAGTCGCTTAACAGACTGAGCCCACCCAGGCACCCCCCAAAAGACAATTCTTTTAAAGAAGTGTCTGGCCACTTGTCCAAGCTATGAAGCTAATTCCATGTAAGGGTGAATACAACAATGATTATAATTTCAAGAAAATGGGAGAGTTGAACCATTCTTTTGGTCTTCAATCATTTCTTCTTTCTGAATAGAGATTTGCAGTAAACAGAGTCTTTTTTAAAAAAAATTGAATCTCTAGTAGTCTTTATTTTCTCAGTCTTGCCTAATCAAAATTTCCAAGAACACAGCTACTATTTTGATCCAGGTGGGTGTCAATGTTCAACTCAGTCCTTCTTGGCCTCCCAAAATGCAGATTCTGAACTTGAAACTCACCATAACAGAACTGTGGGGTTTGTATTAATTGCATCAATTTGAGCACCTACATGCTTACCATTGTGCTTTAGAGGGCAAAAATGGGACTGGAGAAATGCCAGATATCCTCCAAGTGTTCAAGGAACTTAAAACTTTTTTGGCCCCACTTAAACGGTTTGGTAGCTAGAAGAACAAAATTCAAGCCAACTGAGTAAACATTTATGGAACATGTACTCCACACTAGCTTGGCATAAAATGCTAAGATACAAAGATAAATACACAAATGCTGCTCTTGAACTTAGGACCCAGAAGGAATTTACCCTAATCTTTCTCATTAGGCTATGTTATCAAAGATATTTCTATAATAGCAAAGCTTCAATTTGTCCCCACCTCTAAAAAAAAAAAAAAAAAAATCTCTAAATAAATGTGACACTGTGCAAAGAAAATCAAGTCATTTCCTCCCATAACTAAACTTTCAAACCCTAGAATTTCTCTCGGGGTCTCTTTTTAGAAAGGCAGCATGATATGGTAGAAAGCACGCTAGTTCTCAAGTACACAGATGTCAGTATGAACCTCACGTTGGTCCCTTACCAGGGAGTAGGACCTTCAGCAAGGCACTTATTATGTCTCAGTTTCAGTTTCTTCATTTGCAAAATGGCGCTAATAAGGGTTCCAACTAGAACACTATAGGAAGGACAACAAAAAATGGTGGAAGGACTTTACACAGGAGGACAGTGGGTGGTGGATGAGCAATGGCTACCATCCTCACCCTCCCTTTCTGTCTCTGGTCCCTGGACCCACTGCTTACGTGCAGCCTTACCAAGTTTAAGTCTGGTTGCACATTCATCCTTTATGGCTCTTTAACTTCCCCCAAGGGCTTGGAAAGAGCTTAATATGCAGACCAGTTACAATTGCTCACACTCCTCAGTTCACATTTTTTCTATGTCTTTAAGTGTAACTCACTTGTCACATAACTGGATGCTATAAAAGCCTGCACTTTTTTTTTTTAATTACACAACTGAGTATCTGCTAGAAGGTGCTGACTTCACACTTTTTATTTTATTTTATTTTATTTTATTTTTTTTAAAGATTTTATTCATTTATTTGAGAGAAAGAATGAGAGAGAGAGAGCACATGAGAGGGGAGAGGGTCAGAGGGAGAAGCAGACTCCCCGCCGAGCAGGGAGCTTGATGCGGGACTCGATCCCGGGACTCCAGGATCATGACCCGAGCCGAAGGCAGTGGCTTAACCAACTGAGCCACCCAGGCGCCCTGACTTCACACTTTTTAAAACCAGTTACCGATGGAGTCATTTTTCACTTTGGAAACAATCCCTCATTTTCATGGAGCTCACAGGGCTGGCCACACAGCCAACTGGGAGCCTTTACAACTCTCCATTCCATTCATCCATCTCCCATTTGGTAGAATTCTGCCCAGAGAAAAAAGTGGTATTGACATTTTTGATCCATCCTTCCCATGCTTTCTAGAAAATTTGAACATTGACATCTTCATTTTTATGATGCATTATTTTTGTGGTTTTGAATTGGTGAGCAATTGAGAGCTTGGGTTCTGGAGTCAGGGAGGATGTAATTTCAATTCCAACTCTGCTACTTACTAGCTATATGGCTTTGGGCAAGATACTTACCTTTCTGTGTCTCAGTTTACCCATCTACAGAATAGAGACTATAATAGAATCTCACTAGAAAGGTTTGATGAGATTAGACAGGGTATTATAGAGCTTAATGCATACATTGTTGTTATTATTGCTGCTATTACTGTTACTATTATTTATGAATTCTTATTACCATTGCCCTACTATACTTCATTGATTTATGGTTAGGATAAATTTAGATGTTAAATATAAAGTACTTAGCATAAAGTCTGACACACAGTAAGTTCTTAGTAAAAGGCAAATATTATTTATTATTTATTTTTACTTATGGAAGGATTTTATAAACAATAACTTACTTAATCATTATCCTTTGTGCAATTTCCGTTATGCCCATTTCAAAGACAGATAAACGGAGGTATCAAATGGCTAACAATCTTGCTCCAAAGTCACATAGACATTAAGTGGTAAATGTGAGATTTGAACCCAGGCAATTATTCAACAGAGCTCCATTTTATTTGTTTGGCTGTAAGATTCTGCTCCATCTAAAATCTGTCACCAAAATGCCCCTTGTATGTCATTAAAGTCATGGCCATCCTGAAAGGCCAGTTAAATTATCTAGAGCTAGGCAAGATAAATGAGATTATAAAAATATTACTGGGTTTAGTGTGGTCCCTCCCTTTCCAGGGCAGGACACCGTCTGGCTGGCCCAGAGAAGGTAGGAAGTCAACATCATCAATTAACTCGCTCCCTCAGTATGGAACGGCCAATGAATGCAGCATCCATGATGATAGACACACACTGATTCAAGCAGACTGGTTCTTCAGTAAGAATGACTAAACTTTTTCATTGTTTTGATGGCAATTGAAACAACTAATCAGCAGCTGCTTTACTCCCTTAAGAAGGAAGAAGTCTTCAAGGGGATGGGGTTTAGGAACACTGCTTCTGACATGAATATGAAGCTGAAGGGGGAGATTGCATTATAATGCTGATTAGAGCCGATTTAGTTAGAGCGATTGGCTGAGAGAACTCAGAGGGTTCTGGGAAATCAGTGGGTTGGGTTACTCAGTGCACAACAGTGATGCTGCTTCTCCCAGAGAACATTCCTTGGCTCAGGGCAATCTGCTGTGCACGTAGACACTGCATTTTACAGTGCAGTGGCAATGAAGGATTTGACAATATTGTTCTTAGTGGACACTGTTTATTGAGCATTTTCCAAGGGCTTGGCCCTTCCCCTACTGATTCTCACTGTATCCTCATACCAGCCATCTAAAGAAAGTAGAACTGTTTTTACCGTTTCACAGATGAGGAAACTGAGACACAAAAGCTTCAAGGCTCCCATGTGACAGAGTCAGAATTCAAACCCATGTTGGACTGACTCCATCACCTACTGGTCCAGTTACTCAGCCACACAGGTGGCTAAAGATGGTGGGAAGAACTAGATCAGAATTTTAGTTAGCTGGGAGGTAGAAGGGAACTGCACATTGTTTTCTCATCCCTACAATGAGGAGTTTGTATACAAAACATCCTTGGTGAGTCTCTTTGTCCTTCGTAAAGATAACCTGAAGAACAAATATCATAACTTCAATATGTTTCAAAAAGGTAAAGAAGGATTCTAATTAAGGTAGCTCATCTGATTTTCCACCATTCGAACAAACAGATTAAAGCTGGGATAAAGAATGTAAAAGCCAGATTTATAGAGGCTTTCCAAAGAAAGGTATAGATTCATTTGTGGTACTGAAAACTCTAGCATAATTGTACTTGAGGTACACCGGCTGATTTTCCATCAGCTTTCTGGATCACTCAACAGCATTGCTTCTCAAACTTTAGTGTGCATGGAATCACCGAGAGGGCTTATGCAAATGTAAATTGTAGGGTCCCCCACACAGAGTTCTGATTCAGCAAGTCTGAACTGGGGACACAGCAGTTTGCATTTCCTTCTTTCTTTTTTTTTTCCCCTGAAGATTTATTTATTTGAGAGAGAGAGAGAGTGTGTGCATGGGGGCAAGGGTAGAAGGAGAGGGAGGGAGACTCAAACAGACTTCTCGCTGAGCCTGGAGGAGGCTGACCAGGGGCCCCAGGACCCTGAGATCATGATCTGAGTGGAAACCAAGAGTGGGACACCCAACCGACTGAGACACCCAGGAGGCCCAGCACTTTGTATTTCTAAGTTGCAAGCTAATGCTGGCTCTGCTGGTCCTGGGGCCACACACTGGAAACCACTGATCTGGAAACTGTAGTATTATTTCATGGGAGGCTTCATTCACAGGGCACATACACTATCACCAACACCCAAACGGCTCTCCTCTCTTCTGCCACCTGCAGAATTCCCTTCATCTTAGCCTCTGCATCTGCCTTTAGCAACTCCTCACTGTAAAGGCAGCAGGATTCCTATAACATTCTATTTCCCCATGCCTCGCTTGATAGGGGTGAGAAAGCAAGAGTGTTTCATTCCTGGAAACACCATCTCTTTCTCCCAAATGTTCCACGTGTCTTATCAACTCTGATCTGTTCAGGCGCTCATCCTTGAGCCAATCCCTTGGGGATGGGGGTTGACTGAGGCCAAGCAGAGACTCTAGAAATAAAAATGGGAGATGAGCCCCAACTGAAACACATGGCTGAGAAGGGCTGAGGGATGAATCCTCCAAAGAAAAATCAGGGACCTGACTTTTTGTGAGGTGGAGTGGGGGTAGATATTGGAGAGATAAGCAACATATTCCCACAATTTTATAATAGGATGAGGTCCTTTGATGAAGGCAGTGCTGAGGTCAGAGGGAGCCCTTGCCATACAGGTTATTTCAGAATAGGAATTCCTTCAGGAGACAGCCTGACTCCTCAGAATCCTTACCTGTGCTTGTGTGGGGTTCTGCCCCATTTTCTCTTATTAAGTAGGTATCATGAGTTCAAGATAAATATTATCTCTTCCTGCTTACATGGCTTCATAACACTAAGAAAGAAAGAGATCTTATGGTCAAAAGATATCAACTTCCAGTTATTAGATAAATAAGTCTGGGGGATATAATATACAACATGGTGACTCTAGTTAATAATACTGTATTGTACATTTGAAAGTTACTGAGAGAGTAGATCTTGAAAGTTCTTATCACAAGAACTAAGAAAAAAATCAAAATTGTGTGGTGGTGGATGCTAATTACATTTACTATGATCATTTCATGCTGTACATATGTATCAATTCATTCTGTTGTATCTTAAAACATACAATATTATATTGTGTTAAAAAAAGAGAGAGACCCTGAAAACTGACAGTGTGACCAGTTTTTAAGCCTGCAAAAAAAAAAAAATCTCAAAGCTGTAACCATCAGCTCTGAGGATGACTGAGGTCTCAAGAGAACCCATCTCTCTTTTTTTTTTTAGCTTTATTAAAGTATGTCACAGAAATTGCATATATTTAAGGTATGCAGGTGATTTTTTTAAAAAAATTTTTATTGTTATGTTAATCACCATACATTACATCATTAGTTTTTGATGTAGTGTTCCATGATTCATTGTTTGTGCATAATACCCAGTGCTCCACGCAGAACGTGCCCTCCTTAATACCCATCACCGGGCTAACCCATCCCCCCACCCCCTCCCCTCTAGAAACCTCAGTTTGTTTTTCAGTTCATCGTCTCTCATGAAGAGAACCCATTTCTCAATTCTAGGCAATTATGTAGGCAAAAGCATCCCTATCATGTAGCTCAGGAGGGTCCACAGACCTCTAATCCACTGTCTAAACAATGAGGAAAAAAATGCTCCACTTTCAACAATGTTTTGGTAAAGGAAAATATTGTAGTCCGTCTTTGTTCATTATGCCTGAGGTCAGCTTCTTGGGAGGGGGTCCGGGTAGAGACAGCTCAGGCGAGGAAAGCCTTACACGTATGGTTTCTTACAGAGGGTCAGGTTCCTGTCCCTTCCTTCACCCAGTCTCTAGGTATCTTAGTTTGACCTAGCCCAGAACTGGCAATTCTTGACATTGTCCCTGATTCCCCAGCACCCTACATATTGCTTGATAAAAATGAGGGCTCAAAATATTTGGCCATTTTGGCTGGACTTAAAAGCTTATTTTTCATTCATTTCTGTGATGTGTTCAGTCCATTTGTTTGGCTGCTGCTGGGATCAGTGACCACCAGATCTTAGGGAGTATTCTTGGGACCTGTGGAATGATGGTAGAAGGGAAGGGGTAAAAAACATTCTCTCAATAGGAAGTCTTATGACTTTAAATAAGTCATTTCATTCACATATTAAAAGTCATGACCAGGGTGCCTGGGTGGCTCAGTCGTTAAGCATCCGCCTTCGGCTCGGGTCATGATCCCAGGGTCCTGGGATCGAGTCCTGCATTGGACTCCCTGCTCCGTGGGAAGCCTGCTTCTCCCTCTCCCACTCCCCCTGCTTGTGTTCCCTCTCTCGCTGTGTCTCTCTCTGTCAAATAAATAAATAAAATCTCAAAAAAAAAAAATAAAAGTCATGACCTTATTGTGGACCACAAACTGGTAAAACTACAAGTCAGTAAAATAAAGATAACAATAACACAATAATATTTAGTATATTTTTGAGTGCTCACTATATGTGAGGCATTTTTAAAAAGCACTTTTTATGTTTTAGCTCTTTCAGTGCTCATCATAACAGTGCAAATACTATTACTATCACCCTTTCCAGGTGGAGAAATTAAGGCAAAGAGGTTAGGTTACTTGCCTAAAGTCACGCGGCTAGTAAGTGGCAGATGCTGCTTTCGGTCTTAGATGGGTGATTCTCAAATATTAGTAGGCAACAAGTCCCCCTGGAGCATTTGTTAAAACACAGGTGGCTAGACCACATCCGTAGAGTCTCCGATGGTGTAGGTCTGGAATGGAGCCCAAGAATGTGTATTTCTAAGTTCACAGGGGCTGCTGGTGGTGTTTTCCAAAGGCCACACTTTGAGAACCATGATTGTAGAGAGACAGATTCTGGAGTTCACACATTTCATAAATTTGGGGTGAAAAGGACATTCATTAAAGCAATCGTAGCACTTGCTGCTTGGACTTTTTCATTCTCTGTTCCTGGTACGGGATCTCATTTTTATGCCCAAGTAGGGGTCATTCCTCTCTCACATCCAGGACCACAAGCATTCGGGCTGTGCACTCCCCATGCCCTTTGTGTAGAGTTACCACAGCTGTAGTGTGAGGTCACCTTGCCTTCGTTGATCATTCATTCTCAGAGTAACTTGTTACACGGGCCTGAGCGGCCCTATGTCTGGCAGCCATCATTTAGTGATTGACTAAATAAAAGTAAATACATCTAAATAAAGGAATACTGCAAAGCTGGAGAAGAATGGTGGTCCTCCTAACATCTATTTTCTGCTTTTTACTGGCCCTATGGCTGGTCTGGTAGAGAAACAACTTCCCAGATTTCCTTGAAGTTAGGGGTGGCCATGTGATTAAGTGGTTCCCAGATGAGACAGATACAGCTCTCATTTTATTTCTTTATGGGAAATTGCTTTTGCTTGTTTTCTCCTTTCTGCAAGCTGGAATATAAATAGGATAGCAACGTGGCTTTAATCTTATAGATGAGGACAGTACCAAAGGGTTAACAGAACAACGAGATTGGAGGAAGCTGGGTCCCTGAAAGACTATGAGGAGCAGAATTTCTCTACCAGCCTGGGCCTCACATCTCCAAACTATTTTTTGGGAAGGGAAGAGTCTTATGCTTATTTATGTCATTGTATTTTAGGATTATTGTTTCTTTATTAGCTTTTGTAATAACTAACAAAAATGACATATGATGGTATATATTATCTAAAATTACCCCCAAACTTAGTGGCTTAAAGAAACAAGTGTTTATTATGTCACAGTATCTATTGGTCAGGAATTTTGGATCAGGTTAGCTCGATGGTTCTGACTCAGTCTCTCATGAGGTTGTAGGTAAAATGTTGAATGAAAGCCTTACTTGGACTGGAAGATCCACTTCAAAAATGACTCATTCACGTTGTTTTGGAAAGATGCCTCAGTTATTTGCCTCTCCACAGGGCTACTTCAGTGCCCTCCCAATATGGTAGTAGGCTTCCTCTAGGGTGAGTGATCCAAGAAAGAACAAGGAGGAAACCACAATGCTTTTCGTGACCTAGTTTTGGAAATCATACTTCGTTCTTTTTGCAGTATCGTGTTTGCACATGTCAGCCCTATTCAATATGGGAGGGGATTATACCATAGGAGGGGATCACTAGGGTCATCTTAGAAGAGTTCCACTGTATGGTATGAAACTATATCCGAGAGAAACACTTAGCTGGTAGGGGATGAAAGTTAGGCACAGTATGCTGCCATTTGTTTTGATTTTATGGATATACATCATACCTATCCTCACATGCACATATGTGTCTAGAGACTCTTTGAGAGGACACCTAACAAACTCCTAACAGAGACTGCCTCTGGAGTGAGACTTAGGGAACTAGGGGTGTAGAGTAGCATAGTAATATCTTTTATGAGTTTTTGTACAGTTGGATTTATACAGTTGGATCTATATATTTTGTACAGTTGGATCTATATATTTATTTGTGGCAATGTTTAGTGAAAACACTTTTTGGTTAAAAAGCTGAAAAAAAAAGAAAACAAAGCAAATAAAAATTGTTATTCAAACTTGAGTCCAATATACAACCATCCCTAAAAAAGCAAGCTAGTGTTAGAATTTGATTTTGTTCCTTTTTTCTCCTCAGATTAATAACTCAAAATTACTTAAATAGTAAGGTTTTTTTTTACTATGTAAAAAGTAGTTTTCCAAAGTGATTTTTTTTTTTTTGCAGTTAATATCTTTGCGGTAATGCACAAATATTTGGAAGGTGAAGTTGCAAGTGCTCGAAAACACAAAGTATCAATAGCAGATGTGTTCAGTAGGCAGAAATAACAAAGAAACATAATGAATTCCATATTTCACTTTTGGAAGAACAACTTCTTTTATGTCACCAAAGGCATTTAAAATGCTCCTAGCTGATATGGTTTACGTCTTGAAACAAAGCAGCCCATGTCTACAGAATTGCAAAGTTATTTGTAAACAATGAACAAACTCTGTCCCCTGGAAGGCTTTACAGAAAGTTTTAGATTGTGTTCTTCAAAAGGAAAAGGGAGATTTTTGAATTAGCTAGAACAATAAGTTGGCAGAAATAGTAACAATCTTTTGTTTAGGACCCAAGGGTTGGAATGGTGAATGTGGTTTACATGAATAACTATGGAAAGGTAGAAAACTTTTTTTTTCCATTTGTGATCATTCACAGCCTGTTCACCACATCAGTGGATCTCAAAGAATTTGTAGAGAGCAAACCTTTCAGTCCATGGTATGACCAATACTTAGCCCAGGCCATGTGTGACTCACCACATGAGTTAGCATTCAAACCGTCCTATTTCCTTTCAAACAAGCTAAGTTCAGTGAGTACGTGCTTGACTGTCACGGCATGGTAAAAATGCTCTCGAAGTATCTAAAACTTACTCTCTTTTTCTATATTTATTGCATCCCAGAACCAGTCAGACAGTTCACAAAAGGGTCAGTCACTGGGCGAGACATTAAACAATACTGAGCTACATCACTGTTTGTGGGTGGGAGGTGATTTGGGCCAGTAAAGTATGGTTGGACGTGTTTGTCTCATACACACTGTGGTGGGTAGAATTGTGTTTCTTGAAAAGGTATTTTCAAGTCCTAACCCCAGGTGCCTGTGAATATGACCTTACTTGGAAATAGTCTTTGCAGTGGATCTAGTCAAGTTAAGATAAGGTCATATTGGATGAGGGTGAGCTCAGAATCCAATGACTTGGTGTCTTTATAAAGAGAGAGTGAGCTGAAGGCCAGAGGAGTCACAAGGACGAAGGCTACGTGAAGAATGAGGCAGAGACGAATTACGTGTCCACAGGTCAAAGGACACGAAAGATCGTGGGCAAGTACCAGAGGATAGGAAGAGGCAAGGGGAACTCTCTCCAGTGCTCTCAGAGAGAGATAGCCCTGCTGACACCTAGATTTTGGACTTCTATCTTCCAGAACTCCAGGAGCATACATTTCTGAGTTTTTTGATACCCAGTTTGAGCTACTTTGTTAGCACAGCTTTAGCAAACAAATACAGATGCCAGTGGTGAAGGCTGTGAGAAAATATTTTAATACGTTCACTAGGTTGAAAAATGGTTTTTATGGCCAAATAAGTTTAACAAGAAGAAAGTTAAACAACGCTAAAGATTTACTCTGTATAACATTTCTCAGGCTTTGCCATAAAATCAGCAAAGCCTATTGACTAAACACTGCCCAGAAGAGGTGGTCAAAAACGATCGGCATATTAATGTATTTGATTGACACAATAACTCTGAAGTTGGGAACTGTCCTATCCCCATTTTAGAGTTGATGGAACAGAGGCACAGAATGCTGGGATGACCTACATAACTGATGAGGAGGGGTGGGGCCAAGATTCAAAACCTGGAATTCTGAGTCTCAAGCCTGGGCTCCCCCTGGCATGTAAGGAGCACTGGGGATCCTCTAAGATCTCCCACGATGACAGCAGGTTCCTTTTTTTGTGCAGAGGATTCGCAGAATGAATACTCAGTGCTCCATGATGGTGGGCCTGTTCCAGTGTCGAGGTGGTATCTCAGGAGTCAGGCAATTTAGAATCTCTGAGAAACTAACTGAAGTGAATATCCATGGCCTACAGTGGTGCAGACCTTTTCAAAGAGCTGAACAAATTATTTTCATATCTAAATATTCCTGTTTGGAATCAACTTCTTTTTTTGTCTTCCACAGGATTTGGGATTTGGACAGGGAGGCACACCTTGCTTAGTGACAAATACAGCCTGACAGAAGCAAAAGAAAAAACCCACACCGGCAAATGAAAGAAGGTGCCCTAAGAACTGAAGGGAAACGGACTCAGGTGTGAAGAAGCTGAAGGGAAACGGACTCAGGTGTGAAGAAATGGCATGGTTGTGAGTCATGCCATGTTGCCAAGAGGTGAGCTCATTTAAAAAAATGAATAACGCGAAAGGAATCAGGGAGACCCTGACACAGGACCAGGGGGATACGACTACTGGGAGACAGAAGGAAAGTGAGAAGTGGTCAGTCACAGCATTTCAAAGTGCACGCACTGAGCGAGGGGTGAAACGGGAATGACTGACTACAAAGGTGTAGACGATAACACTACTGGCGTCAAGATGTGTTTTCCCCACTCTCAGATAACAACCTTCCTTCTTATTTCCTTGAGAATACAGGAGCAACCAGAAAACCATTTTCTTATGTTTCCATCACCAAATCTACCACCCACCTGCATCTCTACCCATTTCTTTTCTTTTGCTCCTGATACATGGCATCATCCGTCCCTTCTGGTCCTGCCAAAGTGCACTGGATGCCATTCCTTCTCCCTCACTCTGGGACCTTCTCCTGTGATCTTCCTCTTTCCCTTTCCGTGTCATTATTTGTTCATGCTCTCTAGGATTAAATCAATCAGTTTTTAGCCATACCAAAATTACTTCCCTCCTTAAAGTCCTTTCCTCCAGCCAAAACCCATTTCTTCTCCCCTTCATAGCAAAACTGAAAAATTTTTTGTACTCCTCTTGTCCACCTCTTTATGTCCAATCTCTCTTGAAAACACTCCAACCAGGCTTTTTATCTGGATCATTCTTGTTAAATTGGCAATGACTCTCTGTTGCCAGATCAAACAATTACCTCTCTGTCATCTTACTCAACCTCTCAGCACAACTGACATGGCTAATCCCTTCTTTGAAACTCTTTGTTTGTTGGGTTTCCAGAGTACAAACTCATCTGGGGTTTGTTCTGTTTCACTGCCCCCTTCTTTTCAATCTTTTTTGTTGGATTCTCTTCTTTCTGGCCCCTAAATGTTAGGACTCAGTCCTTGGATCTCTTCTCCATCTATACCTGCTCAGCAAGAGTCCTCATTTAGTCCCATGGCTTTAAATACCATCAATGAGTGGTTTGTCTCCCAAGTTTGCATCTCCATCCCTGAAGTTCCTTTGAGCTCCAGGCTCATATATAGAATGGCTTCCTTGACATCTCCCTTCAGCTGTCCAGTAGATAACTTGCACACACCCTGTTTAAAACAGAACTCTCAATTTTCTTCCCTTTTTGCCCTCAAATGTGCAGGTTGGGATTTCTGAAAGGAAATGTTGAGATGGAGTTTGGTGAGCGGGTATTCAGTGGGGATCAACCTCTGTGGAGGGGAAGGTGCAGAGGGGGTGAGAAGCAAGATTGAAAAAAGAAAGAAATTTTGTTGTGTGGCAGACCCAATAAAGACTTGGCTTACCCCATGGAGAGTTCTGGAATACATATGACCCATCAGGGTTGTCCCTGGTTGGGCCAGGCCTTTATACTCTCACTTCACCAATCACTGAATGGGGGCTGCCCTCAGAAGGGTGGTCTCTGGGATGGGGCAGCTCGGTGCAGCTGAGCAGATCATGAAGGCGCTCACCGTTGGAGGGGTGTATCTCTGACTGGGAGTCTTTGTCATCATTGGAACCACATTGGGTTACCTAACCATTTTCTAGAGCAGATCACCTCAGAGTTTTAAACAAGCAGTCCACTGTGAATGCAGGCATTTTGCTAATTGTTGATATTTTGTCCCAATCTTACAAGTATTCTTTGCATAACATCAGGACACTGTTTTCCCTACTCATTCTACAATGATTACAATGGTGATCTCCCCAATACCACTACCTACTTTATTTATTTTTAAAAGATTTTATTTATTTATTTGTTTGAGAGAGAAAGACAGCGCATGAGAGAGTATGAGCATGAGGGAGTGGGAAAAGGCAGAGGGAGAGCTGGGAGAAGCAGGGCTCAGGGCTCGATCCCAGGACCTCAGGATCATGACCTGAGCCAAAAGCAGATAGATGCTTAACTGACTGAGCCACCCAGGTGCCCCTACTTTATTTCATTTTAAAGAGATTTTTAAAAGGCACATGTATGACAATGAAGCTTTGCAATTGTGAGGGTCATACCTCTGGAAATACTTAATCTGTGTATAAAGACAAGCAGAAACTAAATGTAAGAAATTAATGTGGTACAGGAGTCTCTGTAAGTATCTTAAACTAAAATGGACTGAGGGACTTTCAGGAAAGGCTTTTGCTAAATTCTACTTGGCTATGGAAAATAATTGAGAAACTTTGTAAAGGCTTGTGTGTAAGGTGATTCCCTATTTTCTGTACCATGAATTTTGAGGAAAATACCTTGCCTTATATTCAGGCACATATGTTATTAAGATTACATAAAAACCAGGTAGATAGATCTGTCACAGTGGTTGAAGTAAACCTTAATCTATATACTGAAGTGAATTCCTCACAGGCCCAAACAACAAAACCACTTTTCTTCAAAGCAACACATCTTTAAAAAAAATCCTGCAATCTGGTTTCACCTCTATTTAATTTTCTACAGAGAGCTCCCCTTGAAAACCCAAGCACCTCATGGAGCAAGTGACAGGCCCTTAATTCAAGGCACAGACTTTAGAATTCCACAATGCATGGGCCCAAGAAACCAATTTCATATTTTCTAACCTGCTTTTAGCAAACTTGGCCTGTCCCCTTCTCTTCTGGGGTTGCTTTCCTCATCCCCGACATTCTGGTTGTCTTCTGAAGTCAAGAGATAATAATGAGAGCGCCTGTGGAGGCAGGTCCCCGAAGCCCACGCACAGCACATGGGTCTTCCAAAGGAATTTATGGATAATTCTGCCCCCTCATTCTGCTGCCTCATGGTTTGTCAAGACCTCAGACACAGATGAATACAGAATTGAGAAACGACGTGGAGAGTAGACATGTTCCTGGTTAATAAGTTTTATTTTTTAAAAGGTTCAAAAAATAAAAAACCTCTAGGCCATTTTCTGCTTTTTTAAAGCTCGTTATCAAAAGAGATACTGTTGTTTGCTGTGTTTCATTCCTGCTCTTTCCCCAACCTCACTCTGACTATTACTAAAAACTTCAAGAGTAACATAGGACTTGCTAATATGGTTTAACTTTATTGTGCGATCTTCCCAGATGGCCTGAGGTCATGTGGAGCACCCCGTGGGCCCCCACATGGCACGACTGGGGGGGCCACCCCTGCACCGCCTCCTACTTTGTTTTTCTCGAAAAAAATCAGTTGGCTTAAAAAAAATTTAAACCCCAGTCATTATTACAAAACAACCCAAAGAAACCAGTTACTATTTATTGACTGTAGGTTTCAGGGTGCTTCATCTAAACTATCTCCTTTGGAAGTGAACATTATTAAGCCCATTTTCCAAATAAGAAAAGTGAGACTTAGAGAAGTTTAGAAACATCACTGACAAAGGTATTTAAGTGGGAGGGAGGTTTGGCCTAACTGCCAGAACTTAGGCTCTTAACCTCTGCCTAGCTCCCTGTGCTCGGAGCTACAGTGCATCCAGTGAATGCTCTGTTCCAGTCACCTCATTTTCAGGATGGTAGAGTGACTCATTTGAAATGACACAACAGCTAACCCAGATTAGAGCTTGGATCTTTTTCGTTCAAATCCTAGGGTCCAGGTACAATATGGTGCTGCCTCCAACATGATTATGATTCTAGGAAATAAGGGACTCATTGGTCACACTGGTTTTGGCTCAAAGGAAACTGACTTGAAATTGTAATAGAAGTATGTGAGAGCAAGCACCTAGGAGAGAAAGTACTGACTCTTTAGTTCCAGTTACTTTTCGGCTTCTTTTTAATTCATGGCCCATCATACAAATTGGTATCCTTCAGTGATGCCAATATAAAGTGCTCTCACTGACTGGGTGAGCATCTGTGTGGATTTTTGGATATGGCTGGGAGGAAATCAGTTCTGCTCATTGGACTTTCTAGGACTTTGTTCTCACTTTACTCATGTTTGTTTAGAAAGTGAGACCAATAGATTCACTAAAATGAATTTTTGAGATATTTTACAAGCTTTATCTTTTTAAGGGATAGTTTTTAAAGGATGTATAGAACATTTTCTCCCTCCAAGTTTTATCACTTCTCTGTCCAGTATCTATCTATCTATCATCTATCTATCTATCATATTTTTATTACTTTAGTGGCCAAATGTGAAAACAGATTCATACATGAAACCAACTATGATAATAGAACTGCTCATAGAGTTAATAGTTGACTTTTGATGTACCCTGATTCAACCATGTTTTTGCTAGGCTTTTGTGAGAACATTTCATTGAGCCGACGAAGAATCTCAAAACCACTTCTGAGCTAGCTGCCAAAGCTACAAACTAATAAAATTAACAAGGACAGTGACTCCATGCGGGGGTAGTAACTTCATAAAGGATGGCACAGATTTTGATCTACAAAACTTTTCCAACAGATTTCCTGCCTAGAGTTTCACTTTGTGTTTGCCATGGTATTAAGGCAGGCTATTTTTCATGGATGAAAACAAATGATTGTGTTGAAGAATAATTTGCCACTTCTTCTACTGGAGTTTGATAGAACTATTCAAAGCCATTTGATTGATGAATTATTTATAAACTACAGTCCTGACGGCCTTTTTTTCTCCCTGACTGTGGATCACTTGCCCATTTTAAATTTTAGCAAGTGGAAACTTGGTGGAGAGAATGATACTTTATAACAAAAATCACCATTGGTTCCATAGATAGCAAAGAAAATTGCCTTCTCCTCGGTCATATTTAAATCCCCAGGCACATCAAGCTTTGAGGTAAGGGAATTGGAATAAGTATGCATTTTTCTCAAAATAAAACCAAGACGGTTTATTATCAAGGGGAATGATACAATATGTTTTTATATAAGATTTAAGGTAGGTTGACTATACAAATAAAATGCTGGGCAAACTCACACTATCCTTTCCACATTTATGGGGATTGTTGTCCCCTGTCACAATTAGACCTACCCCCTAAATTCTCTCAAGGCAGCATTTTCTAACATCGTGAACTGCCCGTCATTAGGATGGTGGAAATGTGTGCTCATGGGCATGAAAGACATTACCAATCAACGGCAGCACTATTACAGCCCACTTTGCTGTTGAACCTGGCTGGGCCAAAACGTGCTTAACCTTTGCTAGTTGTCTAGGCACTGGTATCCATTGAGGATGCACTCCGCTACTCCCATTCTATAGAAAGAGGAAACACATTTTTTAAAAGATCTAAATCCTATTTCAAATCAATTTAACAACTGTTGTAGTCACTGTGGAGATAATGGGAGAAGAATCAGACGTTACTCCAGTGTGCAAATTAGCTCACTAGACCACCGTGTGTGTGTGTGTGTGTGTGTGTGTGTGTAAAAACTTCCCTACCTCATTAGAGTAAAATGCCTAGTTCATGACTTTAAAGCCACAGATGTTCAATGAATAACAGGAATGAATAGGATTTGCACAGACAGGCCGTGCCCTGGTTGTTTGTTAAAAAAAGTAGTCAGTATACATTAGAATGATCATCTCCTATCTGGATAATGCAATAACATCGTAATCTTAACTTGGGTCCATGCGCAGAGTTGGGGGGGGTGTCCTTGAACTACAATAGAAAAAAATACATCATTTTCACTAACCTCTAAGTGAAATTGAGCATTTCCTTCAATTATGTCTATACGTCGCCAATCACAGTGCTACAGGTAGAATCTGTGACTTGTCACGAATAAAAATCATAGGAATTTTCATGTTACATGTCAACATGTTACATGTTGAAAATACCTTGAAATTAACTTCGAGTTATCATATTTTTGAAGTAATGGTAGATTCACCACGAGATTCAGTCATTTAATGTCTTCATAAAGAGACATATATATTCCTCAATGACAGTTTTCCTTTAATGTTTTGCTAACTTCATTTTGTAGAACTATTTCCTTTGTAATCCTATATATTTTACAAACATTTGAAAACATTTTTTCTGAGAAGGGGTGAGATACTGAAGGCCCAAAAAAGTTTAAACCCTCATTCTTACTGGTTTCTCTGTTTTCATTTGTAGTTGATTCTCAATGCTGCAATCTCAGTGACTGCTGTCAAAGGTTAGCACAATCATGTCTCTGACCTTCTTCTGCCCTCCAGTGGCTTCCCAATACAGGATGAAATCTAGAATCCCCGCCACCGTCTATATAGAACCCTATGTCACCTACCCACCACCTTCCCCATCTTCTCAGATCCCATCTGCTCTGTCTCTTGCCCTCACAAATCACTCCACTTGAGATCTCTACCCTGCCTTTGTTCCTCTTTTGCACTTGCTCATCCCTCTGGCTGGAAATCTCATCCTTATCCTCATGGATCTCTCCTTACTTCTTCAGGTTTGTGTTCAAGTCTATGTCTTTATCAAAAAAACCTTCCCTAACTACTTTATTTAAAGCACCCTCAACCCCACCACTCTCTTTCCTCATTCTGCCTAATTTTCCTCATTGTTTTATCACCACCAACATATTACATACTGGTTTGTCTCCCACCAGATGCTCAAGTTGGTGTCAAAATAATGAACATGTAAATAATGTAAGGGCACCTGGGTGTCTCAGTTGGTTAAGCGTCTGCCTTCAGTTCAGGTCATGATCCCAGGGTCCTGGTATTGAGCCCCGCATTGGGCTCCCTGTTCAGTGAGGAGACTGCTTCTCCCTCTGCCCCTCCCCCTGCTCTCTCTCTTTCTCAGAGAGCGAGACAGCAAGAGAGGGAACACAAGCAGGGGGAGTGGGAGAGGGAGAAGCAGGCTTCCTGCCGAGCAGGGAGCCCGATGTGCGGCTCGATCCCAGGACCCTGGGACCATGACCTGAGCTGAAGGCAGACGCTTAATGACTGAGCCATACAGGCACTCCAAATAAAATCTTTTTTTTTTTTTAAAGAAAAAGAACAGGTAAGTAATACGCAGGTGAGAAAGCAACGGGATGCCCAAGGGCCAAGCCAAAGAGTCTCCCTATTTCTCTAAAGTCTTCTCCTGTCAGGGGGATAATTCAGGTGGTCTTCATGGTTTGACAAAAGACCCTGTAAATTTTACCTTGGTCCCCAGCAAGGGGAATTCTGGGAAGTCTAAGCAAAATAAGCATGTGGCCTGGGAGAATGAAACCTAAAATTCTTGAACTGGGGAGAGCTATATAACCTCTCCAAAATCCATGTTTCTCAGCTGTAAAAGGGAGATAATAGCACTCCTTAATCCTCAGGGAAGCTCAAGAGTGAAATGAGATAAGGCAGGGAAGTTTAGCCCGGTGCCCAGCCAGTTGAGGCCAGTGTTCAGAGAAAGGTTAGTTGTTGCCACTTTTATTATATAGAAATGAACCATTTATCTACTCTGCTTAGGATTCAGATCAAGTCTCCTTCACCTGGGAGCCTGAAAAAGGCTTCACAGGAGGTTGTAAATACCAAATATTTTTGGCATGCACACATCTGGATTTCTCTAGAAAAGAGAGCATGATGAATATGTTTCACCCCCCTTCCCCTCACACAATCAGAGGGGGTCAGCATCAAGGTGAAACCATAGAGGGACTGTAAGGAATGGCATTGTTAGGGATGCACAAAGCTGCCTGCTCTTCAAAGCATATGACTGTCAATTTATCTAAAATACTAGAGGAAAATATTTGTGTTCATTGGGTTAAATATATTGCAGTACAGAAGACTAAATTTTCATGAGCTCTAGAGAGCAAATACTATAGTTCAAAGACATTTCCTACCATGGAGGCTTAGGACATTGCCCCCAGATCCCCTGAGGTAGAGGGCTCGTGGCTGTTAATGGGTGGTAGTGATGGATGCAATTTAGTACAAGAGTGGGAGTAGAAACAGTGGTGCTCACATTTTATTGTGAATCAAAATTCTCTGTAACATGCATTACAATGCCCTAGATTCTGATTCAGTGGCTCAGCCATGAGACCAAAGGATGTGCATTTGTAATAAGCACACCAAGGAATTTTGATACATGTGGTCCAAGGCCCACTCTAAAAAAAGATGTGTTGAAATGAAAGAAGTTAACAAGAAGGCCTTCCAGCATATTCCAGCCCAGGATCAGAGAGCATAATGGTTTAGGGCAAACTCTATAGGTAACAACAAAAGGATACATTTGTATGGAGGATCTTTTGTATCTATAGTGTTAGAAATCTGTGCAGTGATAGGGGGCTAGTTGAGGCTGAGAGATCTTTACCGTCTCCTCCTTGGGGACCTTGCTCATTTCCACTGTATTTTCCATGATTCATTCGTAGTCCTCTTTACCCTGGAACACCTTTTCGTCTGTCTAGGAGTCCAAAGGTAAGTTCTCAATTGTCTCCCAGAATCCTGAATTTAGAAGGAAGATCTAGTGTGCAAATACTACCAAAGAAACAAGACAAAGTATGGTAAATTAGGTTATTATTCAGCCAAAAAAAAAAAAAAATCACTTGCTTTCACTCCTCCCTGACCTCCATGGGAGCAGTATACTTCCCCGCCCTGTTAATTTTGGGTTTGGTATGGTAACTTGCTTTGGCTAATGGAAAGTGAGGAGCTGTGACAGTGTGTGAATTCCAAGCCCATCACATAAGATTCTGTATGTTTCTACTTACTGCTCTGTGTATTCGTTTTCTGGGGTTGCTGTAACAAATTGCCACAAGCTGAGTGGCTTAAAATAAATTTTTTCTTTCATTGTTCTGGAGGCCAGAAGTCTGTATTCAAGCTGTCAGAAGGGCTACAGTCTCTCTCAAGATGCTAAGGGAAAATGCTTCCTTGCTTCTTCCAGCTCCTGTGGCCCCAGGCACTCCTTAACCTGTTCCTGTATCACTCCACTCTCTCTTTTAAAAAAAAAAATTAATTTAAATTCGATTTCGTTAATATATAATGTATTATTAGTTTCAGGGGTAGGATTTAGTGATTCATCCTTTGCACATAACACCCAGTGCTCATTACATCAAATGCCCTCCTTAATGCCCATCATCCAACCCCCCCAACCCCCTTGCCTCCAGCAACCCCCAGTTTGTTTCCTAGAGTTAAGAGTCTCTTATGGTTTGTCTCCCCCTCAATTTTCATCTTATTTTATTTTTCCTTTCCTTCCCCTATGTTCATCTGTTTTGTTTCTTAAATCCCACATATGAGTGAAATCATATGGTATTTGTCTTTCAAGGACTGACTTATTTCGCTTAGCATAATACCCTCTAGTTCCATCCATGTCTTTGCAAACGGCAAGATTTCATTCCTTTTGATGGCTGCATAATATTCCATTGTGTATATATACCACATCTTCTTTATCTATTCATCTGTCGATGGACATCTTGGCTCTTTCCACAGTTTGGCTATTGTGGACATGACTGCTATAAACATTGGGGTGCAGGTGCCCCTTTGGATCACTACATTTGTATCTTTGGGGTAAATACATAGTAGTGCAATTGCTGGGTCATAGGGTAGCTCTATTTTTAACTTTTTAACTTTTAACCTCAAAAGTTAAAAATTGTCCAGAGTGGCTGCACCAGTTTGCATTCCCCCCAACAGTGTAAGAGGGCTCCCCTTTCTCTGTATCCTCGCCAACATCTTTTGTTTCCTGGGTTGTTAATTTTAGCCATTCTGACCCATCTGAGGTGGTATCTCATTGTGGTTTTCATTTGTATTTCCCTAATGCTGAGTGATATGGAGCATTTTTTTCACAAGTCTGTTGGCCATTTGTATGTCTTCTTTGGAGAAATGTCTGTTCCATGTCTTCTGCCCAATTCTTGATTGGATTATTTGTTCTTTGGGTGTTGAGTTTGATAAGTTCTTTATAGATTTTGGATACTAGACCTTTATCTGGTAAGACATATGCAAATATCTTCTCCCATTCTGTGGGTTGCCTCTTTGTTTTGTTGACTGTTTCCTTTGCTGTGCAAAAGGTTTTCATTTTGATGAAGTCCCAATAGTTCATTTTTGCTTTTGTTTTTCTTGCCTCTGGAGATGTGACTAGCAAGAAGTTGCTGTGGCCGAGGTCAAAGAGGTTTCTGCCTGTGTTCTCCTCTAGGATTTTGATGGATTCCTATCTCACATTTAAGTCGTTCATCCATTTTGAGTTTGTCTTTGTGTATGGTGTAAGAAGAATGAAACTGGACCACTTTCTGACACCATACACAAAAATAAACTCCACTCTCTCTTATCCTCACATGGCCATCCCTTCTATGTCTGTGTCTTTTCCTCTTCTGTCTCTTGTAAGAACGTTTGGTCTTTGGATTATGAATCATGATCTTATCTTCGGTAATTTAATTATATCCGCAAAGACCCCTTTTTTAAGTAAGGTCACATTCATAGGTTCATGGGCTTAGGACATGGACATGTGCTTTTGGAGGCCACCATTCAACAGAATACACTCTGGGAACTTCTGTCTTTTACAGTGAGAACATGCCTTAGTTCTTCAGTCTGGGCCTTGACAGAATTAAACCCAACCCACTGCCTGAAGCAGAGCATAGCAGCTGATCTGCCAAAATTTGAACAAGAGATAATTGCTGATTACAGTGTGCCATTCAGACATACTGGTAGCTTGTTATGCAGCAAAAACTGACTAATACACCAGGTGTGAAGAACATACACATTTATTTCTCTCCTGGCGAATGAGAATTTGTAAACTGTCAGAGACACAGCAATAGTAAGCAACAGTAAGAAGTGACTTTGTGACAAGTTATTAGAGAAGCTGGTATGGAGATCTTGTACCAGATAACTTACCCCCATGTTGGACTGGAAATATTCACTCTGCTTTGGGACTCACATATAATGATATAACTGCCAATATGGTGGGTGGGGAGAGGAAATTATTTTAGCACTTCTTACATGCTTATTTCTCAATAATGCAACCCACAGTTGCAAATAGTGATAAGGCTCCTTTGGGTAATTTGCATTTTTCCTTACAGAGAGAAACTAGCTTTTTGAAATCTGATTAAAGGTATCTTGCTATTGCACACTTTTACCTGAATACATACCAGTCCTTGTTCAGCTTTAAGAAAGGAGTTATTAGTCTGATTAGAGAAAGTAATGGATGAGACTGTGAAAAATGTGTTTGCCACCAAGCAAACAGAAGGCAATATATAGGAATGGTGGAGGCACTCAACAGTGGAATAAAATTACAGCCTCACTTACAACCCATGGTCCTTGCCCATGGACTGAATTAAATAAGACATTTACTCATTTTCATAGCAACCTGTATAAATAGCTGCTGCAGAGTCTGTGAATTGATAGAAGGGAGCAGATTTTGCTCAGTTGTGTGTCCCCAATACCTGGCTTCAAGCTTGATACTAAGTATATGCTCACTAAGTATTTGTTAAATGAACATGCAGGAGCCGGAGTGAACTTCTTGAAACTTAAGACCCATCATGTCGCTCCTCTGCTCAAAACCTTTCAGTGGCTTCTCTCTCACCCAGAGAGTGGGTTCCTCAAAGTTCCTCAAAGTTCCCTTGATGACTTTCAAAGCCCTACATGGTCTGAGCTGAATGCCCAGTCTAACCTCATCTGCCTTCTCGTTCTCTACAACTCACTCATTCTTCCCCAGCAAAACAATCCTCCCCATTTCTTGAACTCAACAAGCATGCTCCTGTTTCAGGACCTTCGCATTTCCCAACTCCTCTACCTGTGTTGTTCCTCCCTGGATGTCTGCATGGCTCAACTCCCCACTTCCTTGAAGTCATTATTCAAATGTTTCCCTCTCTGACTGGCCTTCTATGACCACCACATATATAACTGCACCTCTCAGCCTCACTCCTCAATACTTCCTGCTTCCACTTACTGCTTTATTCATTAAATTTTTTCTTTTTTCTTAACCTACTATAATAATGGATACTGATATATTCATTTCCCTTTCTAGCTAGGTTCTAAGCTCTCCCAAATGAAGAGATTTTTATGTATTTTTTGTTTATTGCTATATCCTACAATAGTGCTTGGCCCAGAGTAGTCATGCAATATAATTTGTTAAATGAGCAATAGAGTGACAGTTGTGCTCCACAGTAGGTGAGTCCAAGAACAAAGAAATACACCTTGGCAATGAATGATGTTGCCCCAGCTTAGGGGCAACACACAGACACATGACTGTGTCTGCAGAGCTCACTCAAAGGGAATGCTAGTCTTTAGATAGGTAGAAGGCCTGTAGGAGATAATTCTTCAAGCTCTTTGTGATTATCTAACCTTGACAGCTGGAATAATAAGCCAACTTGGTGCTAATGTGCCATATTGCGGCAGCAAGGGTGCTTCAGTTCAATATTACAGATCAGTCTACAACTTTGTGCCGGTCAACAAGAAACAGCCCGATGAGTGTTGTCATTTATTAAATGTGTCTCCTTAATTAAGCTAAAATAGTTGATGCATTAGTATTTTCCTTGTCTGCTGAGTCGTAGAAGGAAGAAATCCAGTAAGAGATAAGCCCCTCCAATTCTGATGAATTTCCTTGGTGGGGCGGGGGGGTGGGCAAGAACTTGTGAAAAGCTGTCTTTTTTCTGATGGAAAGAAATAGGGAGAGGCACCCTAAAAGCTGTGAGCTCTGGAACAGATTGTGGCTGCATCTTTGCCATTATAACCAGTCATTAAGGTGGGAGCTCTAAGAACCAATACTACCTCTCTGGCTCTCCCTGAGGGGGAAATGTTAGGGCCCAAGTCAATGGTTCAGAAAATGTCATTAATGCAGCATTTTCCATAAGTCAAACCAATTCTTGGGGGGAAGGAACCCCAGACCTTGTTTACCTTGAGTGTGTTCTATCTTGGAGTCAGGGTAGGAGAAGCGAGGAGGGAAGTGAGATACCCATTTCAGCTTTATCTTATCCTGCTCTACATACATGCACACATCTCTTGAGTAGGCTTTCTTGAAGACTGGGATTAAAGAACGTTTAAATCTGGTAAACCAAACTGGTAGGCTAAAGGGAGCTCAAACACACTCTAACCTACTTTTTAAATAATCTGAATGATGGTATATAAAATGAATTGTGTTGTATTATGCAAAGGGAAAATTCCAATCTTGTCAAATCCTAGGGCATAGACAGAAGGATGTTCTGGAATCCAGGGAAGTGAATATCATGAATATTGGCAATGTATGGGCAAGGTATATTAGCCACATTATCTACTAGAATTCTCATCATAACCTTGCTAAGCTGATAATATCCTCCTCCCCTCCCACCCCCCCCTCCTCTTCTCCTTCTCCTTCTCCTTCTTCTTTCTTCTTCTTTACCAAAGAGGAAACAGTTGTAATGAAGTTAGGTGACTTGCCCAAAATCAAACAGAAGCAGCAGTGATGATATGAAGCTGGGTGTTTCTCTTCCCAAGTCCTTGTCCCTATACCCCACTATTTTTTTTTTCTTTCAGATTTTTATTTAAATTCTAGTTAGTTAACATACAGTGTAATGTTGGTTTCAGGAGTAGAATTCAGTGATTCATAGCTTCATCATATCAAATGCCCTTCTTAATGCCCATCCCCCATCTAGCCCATTCCCTGCCTACCTCCCGCCATCACCCCTCAGTTTGTTCTCTTAATTTTAAGAGTCTCTTATGGTTTGTTTCCCTCTCTCTTTATTCTCCCCCCACTTCCATATGTTCCTCTGTTTTGTTTCTTAAATTCCACATATCAGTGAAATCATATGGCATTCATTTTTCTCTGACTGACTTATTTCCCTTAGCATAATACCCTTGAGTTCTGTCCATGTCATTGCAAATGGCAAGATTTCATTCTTTTTGATGGCTGAGTAATATTCCATTGTGGATACATAACACATCTTCTTTATCCAGTCATCAGTTGATGGACATTTGGGCTCTTTCCATAGTTTTGGCTATTGTTGATAATGCTGCTATGAACATCAGGGTGCATGTACCCCTTCAAATCTGTATTTTTGTATCTTTTGGGTAAATACCTAATAGTGCTATTGGTGGGTCATAGGGTAGCTCTATTTTTAACTTTTTGAGGAACCTCCATACTGCTCTCCAGAGTGGCTGCCCCAGCTTGCATTCCCACCAACAGTGCAAGAGGGTTCCCCTTTCTCTGCATCCTCACCAATATCTGTGGTTTCCTGTGTTGTTAGTTTTAGCCATCCTGACAGGTGTGAGGTGTATACCCCACTATTTCACCAGAAGCATGAGAAGATTGGACTGACAGCACCTCAAAGAAGCACAGCATTACATAGAAAATAGCAGTATAAAACTAGATTTCCAAAAATGGCATTCTTAGAAAGCTCAAAATTTCAAAGGGGCTCTGGATAAATTCAACTCTTACCCCATCTTTGACTATTTATCATATTTTATTTAAATTCTTCAGCTGAACATGATTCTGCACGAGATTTCTCATCTCCATGTCTTTACATGAACATTGTTCTTTCACACAGGATGCTTTGACCTTTGATACAAATGCTATGTATTTTCTAAAACCTACATAAGATGCCTCCTTTCTTTGGAACCTCCATCTTTGAAACTTAGGTACCTGCCTCTTTATACACCCCATTGGGAGCCAGGTTTGTTCCTGACTTATTGCTATGATGCATAGTAGACACTCAGAGCATGGTTACAAAATGAGTAGATGGAATGAAAATAGATTGAATCTCCATGGTCTATAAGAAACATAAGTCAGAGCTCTTTTGGCGGACACCACCAAGCATCACAGATTAGCCCGCTGAGGAGCAGCCAGGCCTACTGAAAATCTGGCCACATGTGATCCACTGACGCCGTCTCTTTTGACATCTGCACATGCCCTTCTAAAAACACTCCACTTGTTATTAAGGAGGTACAGGTAAAATACAGAAGAAAAACTGAATTTTTTTTACCCATTGCAAAACCTCCCATGCATTGAGCAATGTGTTGGCCATCATGGTTCACATTAACACGGAATAGGGAATTCAGAGAAATGCTTTTCTGGAAGCAGATGAGGCAATTTTGTAGAAGGAAAATAACGTAGGCATAAGAGTCATGAGATCTGGGTTATAATCTCAGATATGCTACTTTGGGCAATCACTTATCTCACTAAGCTCAATTTCTTCATTTGCAAACAACATTCATCATTTTTTCTCTGCCTGCTTTGAAGGGAGATTCTGGCAATCAAATGAGAAAATATTTTGTCTGATCACTATATAAGAATAATTATATATTTTTTAAGTAACAACAACCCATAGCTCTTGTTAAGATAATCTTGACCCCATAGGCACCCCCCATATGGACTGACTAGCCAGTCCATTAGATAAGTGGGAATGTGAAGACAGAGGATATTTAAATCTACTGCCAATCATATTTCTTTTAAATAAGTTATTTTCTTATTTCTTATGTCACCCCTGTACTAGCAATACTATGAGATTGAAATTCACAAAGTTTCTTTCTTTTTTTTTTTTTTCTTTTTTAGGGTTTAAATATCTCACCCCAGGTTAATTGAGAGGAAAAATAACTCCATGTTTAATGTGGTTACTGCTCCTCAAGTTTCCAAGTCAGCACCTAAGACCCTGTCTTGAAAACCTTAATTGAAGGTGAAACCATGCTAATCAGGATAATGGGAATTTATGTATCTAAGTGTATGCTTCCTTTGGGGCCACTCCTCACTCAGGTGGGAGTGAAGAAAATACATTGGGAAAGTGATAAATATTTACTACCCTATGAAAATATATTTGGAAGACACCATCTTTCTCTCTGCTTGGGGAAGATTTAATGTTGTGACAAGAACTCAGAAGGAATTCTCCAGTGTCTGAGATCAATAGATCTGTCTCTCAGTCTCTTGTTTAATTCTTCCTTTACACACACACACACACACACACGCGCACGCGCACACACACACACACACACACACACACACTCTGGCAGTGCCTTTTGGAACTCATTTTCCCCTTTAAACCTGCCTTTATGATGATATACCAGCATGGCATCCAGAACTTATTAGCTTTCTTTATCATCTTTTATGTTGCCTCTCCCAGGAGAAGGGAATACTATTTTTATTGGTCAGATTCTGGGTACTTTAGGGAAAATTTACTAGTGGATGGAGTCACTGCAAATTAAGAGGTTATACATATGGTATTTAGGGATAGAATTAAATTCCTAAGAAAGTTCAGTGTTAAAATAGACCTTGAATGAACTAAAACACATTTTATATCTAGAATTTTCCTCCTAATGTTTGTCTTGCATCTACAAAACTAGATTCCTGTGGATAGTCAGACAAAAACATAATGAGTTTTCTTGTCTTTTTTGTCCTTCCAGATAAGTGAGTGTGAGTTTCTTCTTCACCCATACTTTCAGTTCTGAGAACCAGTTACAGCCCAGTGTAAGCAAGGGTAGAAGTGTGAAAGCTGAATAAAAGTAAGTTTTCCTGCCTAGGGTTTTATATTTCTGCAGTTCTATTATTGGGTTCCAAGGAGTTTATTCTTATATCTTTGAAATACTAAGTGACAAGCTTTCTCACATCTCCACCTCTCCTCTTTCTATCTCAGGGACATAGGCATTTACAGTCTTTGGCTGAAGGAATTAATGGGAGCAAGTTTGTCAGTGTTTATCATTTGGAGTTCATAAAATCCTTGTGAAAGCCTGTCTCTCTGAGTCAGTCCTGAATCAGGACTTTGTTTGACTCTCAGGACATATGGTATACCACACTGGAAGAACAAATTCCAAGTTTTGCCAACCTAATTGTCTCTTTCTCAGGGACGCTGGCTGGACAGTAGACCATGGCAAATGCACACATATTAGCTACAACAGTTGGATGTAGCTCTCTCTCTCTCTGCTTTTCTCTCTTCTCTAGCTTACTTCTAAGATAAAGGTGCACATAGTCCCTAGAGGGACCTAGCTAAAATTCTGATTCTGATTCAGTAATTTTGGGGTGAGGACAGAGATTCTGCATTTCTAACAGGCTCTCCAGTGAGGCAGATGCTGCTGGTCTGCAGACTGCACACAAGGACATCCCTAAGTTTCAGCTCAGCTTGCCAGAGCATAGTCAGGGTCGGGGAGCAGGCTCAGATCCACCTAACAGTCATCTGGTGTTTTGCTTTCTCCTCCTTCTCTGCCTTGTAGGTGCAATTCCCTTAAACTTTTTTTGTGGAGGTATGAGTGGAAAGGTAGGTAGGGTCTCCTGGAGCAAATACTACACTGATAACCTCCAGGATATCACCACTATTCCTCTATTCCACCATTCCATTGAAAAGTCTAGATTTCAAACTGCGGTAGTGAAGTACTTGCAATCCGGAGGATGATGGCTGGTGGCCAGAAGAATGTCATTGTCACTTTTATCTTTTGGCCTCAATTTATGTTTAAGTTTCTTAAGACATCCAGTCTCCATGGAAGCTGTCATCTGTTCGATGGCTGATATTTTTAGAGACTCCTGCACAGGGGCTAGTAAGAGCTTTTCTAAACTAATGACACCTGAATTAGAATAATATCCACAAACACAGCTTTAAACATAAATGAAGACTCAGCAAAGCTACAGAGGCACATTAGCCTGCTTAACGAGGCAGGCAGGGAGAAAGAGAATGATTCTCATCGGATCGAGGACGTTAGCAGCCCCTGTAGACTAGCTGTTCCTTGGCATTAGTAATAATCCTGAATTCTACTCCTTTATGGGATGGTTCTTCTATAAACATTACTGAACATTTGCTTTGTGTCAGGGACATGTGAGGTACTGTGGGAGAAACAAAGATAAACAAGACAAATGCCTACTCTTCAGAGATCTGCATGCAGGCTAGAACTAACACATTCATAGCATGAGATTTCAAAGGGTTTAGCAGACCATTAATGTATGCATCTGATAGATATTTATTGGGCCACTACCATGTGCCAGGACATAGTGGTGAGAATACATAGAGTCCCTCGTACAGTGGAGCTAATGAAATGGCCAATCACACAAACAAATATGTGATGGCAAATCGATAGAGGTGTCAGAAACGGTAGATGGGCCCCAAGGAAGAAAAAAAGAGGGACTGGGTGGAGAACAGAATCAGAGGCCTACTCTGAGGAAAACTAGCTGCTCTGCTCACCTCCCCCGAGACTCTGAAGGATGAGGAGGTGTCTGCTAGGTAAAAAGATAGCAAGACCAGTCCAGGAAGAAAGAAAGGTGTGTTCTGAGGCCCCAAGGCAGGAAAGGGCTGATGCATTCGGAACTAAAAACAGGCCAGTGTGGCCCGCAGGCTGTGGGGGAGAAAAAGCGGGGAGTAAGATGATGCAGGACCAATAAGCCGAGGAGGCGCCCGTTACGGCACCTGCCGGACCTTTCCCATAGTCTGCATTTTCTTCTCTATGCACTGGGACACCTTGTCATCCAGTCTGCTCTTTGGGAAGCTGACTCTGCCTGCAGACAGCAGAGAGGAAAAGCCAATGCTGAGGGACTGGCGGGAGTTGCCCGCTGGGTCATGCTCATCATCTTCTTCCAAAGCTTCAGCACTGCCTGGAGTACCTGAAGTCAACTTGGGTGCAAGTTTGGTCACAATGTTTCATCCAACCATCTGATAATTATTTACTAAGTATCTCTTGTATGCGGGGAGCTCGGGGAAAAGAAGTTAGTGAAACAGAAAAAAAAAAACAAAATTCCTGGCTTCTCCCCTTCCTCCTCCCTACCTCTGTCCTTTCTTCTCTCCCTTCCTTCCTTCCCCCCTCCTTCCTTCTTTCCCTCCCTTCTTAAAATGTCGATTAAGTGGCTTCTGTGTGCCAGGCCCTCTATAATGAGCTTGTGAATAATTCTTTGCACGGAGATCCTTTAACTACTTATACCCTTGGGTGGATCCAGTCCATTAGTTATTAATATCTACATTGGGATAAAGTAAGAAGATACTTCCTACAAATGTTTATCATTACTATTAATGATCATCTATTCCCTTGTTTTCTTCTATATTCTAAGATCAGGCCCTTTGAAGGGGATGTGAATTAGAGAAAAAATTTTAGAGCATGTCCTCCAGTGAAGAGCATGGGTTTTAGACATGACCTAAAAATACATAGTAAATCTTAAATTATCCTTTTGGGTAAGACCAACGTACTAGGTGCTGGGGGACCTGAGTTCCCATTCCCATTCAACTATTTGTAAATTGTAACCTTGGGCAGCATGCTTATTTTTCTCATGTACAAAGTAAAAACGTTGAATTTTATAATCTCAAGGCCCCACTCAGCTGTAAGTTTCTTCTGTGGAAATCAACATGGGATTTGGAATCAGAGGACCTAATACTTCTGCTCGTTAACTTGTGACCTTGGCAAAGTCATTTGATATTCCTGAAGCCAGAGTCCTCATCTGAAATGAAGAGAGAAATGATGCTACTTCAAATTTCAACCCAGCATTTTAACACAATACCTGGCACTTAGTAGAAACTAAAAACCTATTTTTCAGTGGATGATGTATACTTTCTACCTTGTAAAAGTTAAATGAGATCAGGCATACAAAAGAAGTTTGGAAACTACTTGGCACTGTTTCCATAAGAGTTCATATACTTATTATGAACTCGACTTGTGTATTTTTTTAAAAACCATTTTCTGTGGTTTGGGTGGAGCATGACTCTTTATCCAGTATTATTTATTAAATTGAGAATACATCTCCAAATTCTACAGTAGAAAGTAAGGCTGGGGAAAATGAGTAGGTATGCCATTTAATGAGCTATCAAATTTCCCATCAGAAAGCCAGAAACTCAGAGGCAGTCCAAAATAGCAACTCTGCATAATCAGCCAAATAATACGCTACATTTAAGAGCCAGCAATTCATTCTTAACACGCCTACAAGATAAACTAAACAGGAAAAGAAAAGAAAAGAAAACAAAACAAAACTAAAACGCCAGCTTTGGGGGGGCGGAGCAAGATGGCGGAGGAGTAGGAGACCTGGATTTCGTCTGGTCTCAGGAATTCAGCTGAATACCTACGAACTCAACAGGAGATTGAAGAGAGTAGCAACCACTCTCTGAACAGAAAAGCGACCACTTTCTGGAAGGTAGGACGTGCGGAGAAATGAATCCGAGGCGATATTTAGGAGGATAGACGGCGGGGGAGGGGGCCTCCGTCGGCCGCTTCTGGCAAGTGCTAGAGCCGCGGAGCACAAAATCGGAACTTTTAGAAGTCGGCTCCGCTGAGGGACGTTGCTGCAGTGGCTAAGCGGGGGGTGGAACCCTCGCGGGACAGTGTGGTCTCAGGACCCTCGGGGTCACAGAAAGACCGGGGGTGCCTGAGTGCGGCAGAGCTCCCAGGTATCGGAGCAGGGGAAGCCGGCTGCAGAGACGGAGCCGAGGTGCGGGCTCTCAGTGCGGGGTTGCCATAAACCGTAATCCGTGGAACAGTCGGGCCACTGCTCCTCCAGCAGGGACCCAACAAGCGGCGGATCCGGGGAGACTCCCCTTCCTCCCCCGGGAGGAGCGGCGCGGGAGCGCACTGCGGGGATCTGCTGGGTTTGGAGACTCCACATGGGGTTGGGTGCCAGAGATAGAAACGCTCAGTCACAGGCCGGGTGAGCACGCAGTGCGGCCGGAGACCGGGGAGACGGGAGTGACTGCTTTTCTCTGGGGGCGCACTGAGGAGCGGGGCCCCGAGTTCTCAGCTCCTCCGGGTGGAGATTGGGAGGCCACCATTTTCACCCTGGTCCTCCAAAGCTGTACTGAGAGCTTGCAGGGAACAAAAGCTCCTGAGAGCAAACCGGAGGAGCTTGCTTAGCCCCGACCGACAAGGGCGGGGCAATTCCGCCTCCGGCAAAGACATTTGGGAACCACGGCAACAGGCCCCTCCCCCAGAGGATCAGCATGAACAGCCAGCCAAGACCAAGTTTACCGATCAAGGAGAACGGGAGAACTCCAGCGCTAGGGGAATACTGCACATAGAATTCATGGCTTTTTTTTTTTTTACCATGATACATTAGTTTTTCAAAGTTAATTTTTTTAACTTTTTTTAAAATTTTTCTTTTTCCCCTTTTCAACCAACATCTTATCAATCCCTTTTTAAAAAAAAACATTTTTTATTTTTCATTTTTAGAGTCACATTTTATCCCTTCATAGTAGTTACCCTTATTTTTGGCATATATATATAAGTTGTTCTCGCTTTAAAATTTTAAGATACAGTTTCTTCTAACAGATCAAAATATACCCTAAATCACTAGTGTATGCCTTTGTTCTAGTCTCCTGCCTGATCACATTCTCTCCCTTTCTTTCTTTTTTTTTTAATTCTTCTTTCTTTTTTCAAACAACTTCTTATCAATTCCTTTTATAAAATCTTTTATAATTTTCATCTTTACGGTCATCTTCCATCCCTTCATTGTATCAACCCTTGTTTTGTACATATATGTCTTTCTTCCTTTAAAATTTTAGGAGGCACTTTTTTCTAACAGACCAAAATACGCCCAAAATCTAGTGTGTGGCACTGATCTATGCACTAGCCTGATCATATTTGATCATATTCGGTTTTTTTTGTATTGTTCTGTTTTTGTTTTTATCTTTTTCTCTTTCTTTTTTTTTCTTTCTCTTTCTTTTTTCTTTCTTTCCCTTTCTTTTCCCCTGGTTTCAGGTCTTTTCTGATTTGTATAGGGTATATTTGCTGGGGACGTTGTTAACCTGTTAGCATTTTGATCTCTCATTCATCTATTCTCCCCTGGACAAAATGACAAGACGAAAAAAATCACCTCAGCAAAAAGAACAAGAGGTAGTACCGTCAGTCAGGGACCTACTCAATACGGACATTAGTACGATGTCGGACCTAGAGTTCAGAATCATGACTTTAAAGATACTAGCTGGGCTTGAAAAAAGTGTAGAAGTTATTAGAGAAACCCTTTCTGGAGAAATAAAAGAACTAAAATCTAACCAAGTCGAAATCAAAAAGGCTACTATTGAGGTGCAATCAAAAATGGGGGCACTAAATGCTAGGATAAATGAGGCAGAAGAGAGAATCAGCGGTATAGAAGACCAAATGATGGAAAATAAAGAGGCTGAGAAAAAGAGAGAGAAACAACTACAGGATCACGAGGGCAGAATTCGAGAGATAAGTGATACGATAAGACGAAACAACATTAGAATAATTGGGATCCCAGAAGAAGAAGAGAGAGAGAGAGGGGCAGAAGGTATATTGGAGCAAATAATAGCAGAGAACTTCCCTAATGTGGGGAAGGAAACAGGCATCAAAATCCAGGAGGCACAGAGAACCCCTCTCAAAATCAGTAAAAATAGGTCAACACCCCGACATCTAATAGTAAAACTTACGAGTCTCAGAGACAAAGAGAAAATCCTGAAAGCAGCTCGGGAGAAGAGATCTGTAACCTATAATGGTAGAAATATTAGATTGGCAACAGACCTATCCACAGAGACCTGGCAGGCTAGAAAGGACTGGCATGAGATCTTCAGAGCACTAAACGAGAAAAATATGCAGCCAAGAATACTATATCCAGCTAGGCTGTCATTGAAAATTGAAGGAGAGATAAAAAGCTTCCAGGAGAAACAAAAACTAAAGGAATTTGCAAACACGAAACCAGCCTTCCAGGAAATATTGAAAGGGGTCCTCTAAGCAAAGAGAGAGCCTAAAAGCAGCATAGATCAGAAAGGAACACAGACAATATACAGTCACAGTCACCTACAGACAATACAATGGCACTAAATTCATAGCTTTCAATAGTTACCCTGAATGTAAATGGGCTAAATGCCCCAATCAAAAGACACAGGCTATCAGATTGGATTAAAAAACAAGACCCATCAATATGCTGTCTGCAGGAGACTCATTTTAGACCCAAAGACACGCCCACATTGAAAGTGAGGGGGTGGAAAACAATTTACCATGCTAATGGACACCAAATGAAAGCTGGGGTGGCAATCCTTATATCAGACAAATTAGATTTTAAAACAAAGACTGTAATAAGAGATGAAGAAGGACACTATATCCTACTTAAAGGGTCTATCCAACAAGAAGATCTAACAATTGTAAATATCTATGCCCCTAACATGGGAGCAGCCAATTTTATAAGGCAATTAATAACAAAAGCGAAGAAACACAATGACAACAGTACAATAATAGTGGGGGACTTTAACACCCCCCTGACTGAAATGGACAGATCATCTAAGCAAAAGATCAACAAGGAAATAAGGACTTTAAATGACACACTGGACCAAATGGACTTCACAGACATATTCAGAACATTCCATCCCAAAGCAATGGAATACACATTCTTCTCTAGTGCCCATGGAACATTCTCCAGAATAGATCACATCCTAAGTCACAAATCAGGTCTCAACCAGTACCAAAAGATTGGGATTATTCCCTGCATATTTTCAGACCACAATGCTTTGAAACTAGAACTCAATCACAAGAGGAAAGTCGGAAAGAACTCAAATACATGGAGGATAAAGAGCATCCGACTAAAGAATGAATGGGTCAACCAGGAAATAAAGAAGAATTAAAACAATTCATGGAAACCAATGAAAATGAAAACACAAGTGTTCAAAATCTTTGGGATGCCGCAAAGGCAGTCCTGAGAGGAAAGTATATAGCAATACAAGCCTTTCTCAAGAAACAAGAAAGGTCTCAAATACACAACCTAACCCTACACCTAAAGGAGCTGGAGAAAGAACAGCAAATAAAGCCTAAACCCAGCAGGAGAAGAGAAATCATCAAGATCAGAGCAGAAATCAATGAAATAGAAACCAAAAGAACAGTAGAACAGATCAACGAAACTAGGAGCTGGTTCTTTGAAAGAATTAACAAGATTGATAAACCCCTGGCCAGACTGATCAAAAAGACAAGAGAAATGACCCAAATCAACAAAATCATGAATGAAAGAGCAGACATCACAACCAACACCAAAGAAATACAAACAATTCTAAGAACATATTATGAGCAACTCTATGCCAGCAAAATAGATAACCTGGAAGAAAGGGGTGCATTCCTAGAGATGTATCAACAACCAAAATTGAACCAGGAAGAAACAGAAAACCTGAATAGACCCATAACCACTAAGGAAATTGAAGCAGTCATCAAAAATCTCCCAAGAAACAAAAGCCCAGGGCCAGATGGCTTCTCAGGGGATTTCTATCAGACATTTAAAGAAGAATTAATACCTATTCTCCTGAAACTGTTCCAAAAAATAGAAATGGAAGGAAAACTTCCAAACTCATTTTATGAGGCCACCATTACCTTGATCCCAAAACCAGACAAAGACCCCATCCAAAAGGAGAACTACAGACCAATATCCTTGATGAACATGGATGCCAAAATTCTCACCAAAATACTAGCCAATAGGATCCAACAGTACATTAAAAGGATTATTCACCATGACCAAGTGGGATTTATCCCTGGGCTGCAAGGTTGGTTCAACATCCACAAATCAATCAATGTGATACAATACATGAACAAAAGAAAGAACAAGAATCATATGATCCTCTCAATAGATGCAGAAAAAGCATTTGACAAAGTACAGCATGCTTTCTTGATCAAAACTCTTCAGAGTATCGGGATAGAGGGTACATACCTCAATATCATAAAAGCCATCTATGAAAAACCTACAGCAAATATCATTCTCAATGGGGAAAAGCTGAGAGCTTTTCCCCTAAGGTCAGGAACGCGGCAGGGATGTCCACTATCACCACTGCTATTCAACATAGTATTAGAAGTCCTAGCCACAGCAATCAGACAACAAAAAGAAATCAAAGGCATCCAAATCGGCAAAGAGGAAGTCAAACTCTCACTCTTTGCAGATGATATGATACTGTATGTGGAAAACCCAAAAGACTCCACCCCAAAACTGCTAGAACTCATACAGGAATTCAGTCAAGTAGCAGGCTATAAAATCAATGCACAGAAATCAGTGGCATTCCTATACACCAACAACAAGACAGAAGAGAGACAAATCAAGGAGTCGATCCCATTCACAATTGCACCCAAAACCATAAGCTACCTAGGAATAAATCTAACCAAAGAGGCAAAGGATCTGTACTCAGAAAACTATAAAATACTCATGAAAGATACTGAAGAAGACACAAAGAAATGGAAAAACGTTCCATGCTCATGGATTGGAAGAACAAACATTGTGAAGATGTCAATGCTACCTAGAGCAATCTACACATTCAATGCAATCCCCATCAAAATACCATCCACTTTTTTCAAAGAAATGGAACAAATAATCCTAAAATTTGTATGGAACCAGAAGAGACCTCGAATAGCCAGAGGAATATTGAAAAAGAAAAGCACAGCTGGCGGCATCACAATTCCGGACTTCCAGCTCTATTACAAGGCTGTCATCATCAAGACAGTCTGGTAATGGCACAAAAACAGACGCATAGATCAATGGAACAGAATCGAGAGCCCAGAAATGGACCCTCAACTCTATGGTCAACTCATCTTTGACAAAGAAGGAAAGAATGTCCAATGGAAAAAAGACAGTTTCTTCAACAAATGGTGTCGGGAAAATTGGACAGCCACATGCAGAAGAATGAAACTGGACCATTTCCTTACACCACACACAAAAATAGACTCCAAATGGTTGAAAGACCTAAACGTGAGACAGGAGTCCATCAAAACCCTAAAGGAGAACACAGGCAGCAACCTCTTTGACCTCTGCCGCAGCAACTTCTTCCTAGAAACATCGCCAAAGGCAAGGGAAGCCAGGGCAAAAATGAACTATTGGGATTTCATCAAGATCAAAAGCTTTTGCACAGCAAAAGAAACAGTCCACAAAACCAAAAGACAACCGACAGAATGGGAGAAGATATTTGCAAATGACATATCAGATAAAGGGCTAGTATCCAAAATCTATAAAGAACTTATCCAACTCAACACCCAAAGAACAAATAATCCAATCAAGAAATGTCTTCCAAAGAAGACATCCAAATGGCCAACACACACATGAAAAAGTGCTAAACATCGCTTGGCATCAGAGAAATCCAAATCCAAACCTCAATGAGATACCACCTCACACCAGTCAGAATGGCTAAAATTAACAAGTCAGGAAATGACAGATGTTGGCGGGGATGTGGAGAAAGGGGAACCCTCCTACACTGTTGGTGGGAATGCAAGCTGGTGCAGCCACTCTGGAAAACACTATGGAGGTCCCTCAAACAGTTGAAAATAGAGCTACCATACGATCCAGCAATTGCACTACTGGGTATTTACCCCAAAGATAGAAATGTAGGGATCCGAAGGGGTACGTGAACCCCAATGTTTATAGTAGCAAGGTCCACAATAGCCAAACTGTGGAAGGAGCTAAGATGTGCATCGACAGATGAATGGATAAAGAAGAAGTGGTATAGATACACAATGGAATATTATGCAGCCATCAAAAGGAATGAGATCTTGCCATTTGCAACAACGTGGATGGAACTGGAGGGTGTTATGCTGAGTCAAATAAGTCAATCAGAGAAAGACATGTATCATATGACCTCACTGATATGAGGAATTCCTAATCTCAGGAAACAAACTGAGGGTTGCTGGAGTGGTGGGGGGTGGGAGGGATGGGGTGGCTGGGTGATAGACATTGGGGAGGGTATGTGCTATGGTGAGCGCTGTGAATTGTGCAAGACTGTTGAATCACAGATCTGTACTTCTGAAACAAATAATGCAACATATGTTAAGAAAAAAGAAAAAGAAGAAGATAGCAGGAGGGGAAGATGAAGGGGAGTAAGTCGGAGGGGGAGAGGAACCATGAGAGACGATGGACTCTGAAAAACAAACCGAGGGTTCTAGAGGGGAGGGCGGTGGGGGGATGGGTTAGCCTGGTGATGGGTATTAAAGAGGGCACATTCTTTGTGGAGCACTGGGTGTTATGCAGAAACAATGAATCATGGAACACTACATCAAAAACTAATGATGTAATATATGGTGATTAACATAACAATAAAAAAATTGAAAAAAACCCGCCAGCTTTGGCTCAGAGACTTTGCTCTAAGGTAACTTTATTCATATTCTTTAACACTTGCAATTTCCAGGCACCTGTTTCTTAATCTGGGCTTGCAGGTTTCATATGAGAATTTCAAGGAGGTTAAAGTGTGAAAAGTTACCTCCACAGCTGGGTGTTTGTCTTAGGTTGGAATTTCTTTGATTTCAACCTGCCGATGTTATTTAAACGCCAGAGTGGTTGTCCCCTGCTGGTCCCCACCCCCTCTCTCACCACTCCAGTTTGTCTACTGCTGCTTTCTCATTCAGGAAAGAGTTGTAGGGTGACCAGCTGTAGTTTGGTCTGGCTTTGATGTTCAGGAGCCTTCCCATCTTGCCCATGAATGATTTCTCTCATTGAGACTCATTTTGAGTTTGAGGTAGAGTTCAACGTTCACAAAAGACTAAAAAAATTCCCTTTAGTATGTGTCGTAAAGAAAAGACATTGTCTCCTTATTTCTGCTCCAGTTCATCCATCTAGAAGGCAGGCCAGTGGGAAGGTTGGAACAAAGGCAAGGCTGAATTAACTTTCTGGTTCCAACACTCACTAGTGATACATGGCACCAGGAAGCCTGCTGGTGGCCACCATGAGTGGGCTGGGAAGGAGAGAAGGCAGGGATGGCTGTGAGTATAAAAGGCATGAGAGAGAAGAGCTCATGTTTCCTCGGGGGTAGTAGGGGCCGGCTATCTTACTGGTAAGAACCGTAGCAAAAAGAGAAGCAACACGAGTAACAAACCAACTACCCTTTCACTGATTGCCTACTGTGTGTCAGGTAGCATACCTGGTCCGTCATATATGCTGGCTTGTTTATTCCTTACGAAAACTGTCTGAGATTTTCACACATGAGAAAACGGAGGCAAAGAGAGATTAAGTGATTTATCCAAAGTTATATAATTTGGGTGACACAAAGCTGAGATTCCAAGCCAGTTCTGTCGCAAAATCTGCAGCCCAGGGTCTGTATATTTTGTCACACTATGGAGTGCCAACTGGGTCTTAAGGATATTGGAATGGTGGCCTTTCTTTCTGGCTCTCCTAATTTCCAGGAAGTATAAGCCCCGGGCGAGATGGAGTTGGCTCAGGGCTAATGGAGTGATTCCTTTCTCCTGAGAGAATGAGAGCTTTGTGTCCACCCTACCCCCCGCCATTTAAAGCAAAAAACAAACAAACAAAAAAAAAAAACAAAACTGAAATGTGAGGTGTTGGCAAAAGGAAAGAGGTGTGGTACAAAAGGTAAAGGGCATCCTGGTGATGTTCGCAAGCTAGTAAGTAGCAGGTGCATATAATTCAGGGGCACATATGCCCAAAGGGGAAACAAGGGCATGAAAGGAGAGATAAAGTAAATCTAGTTGGGTGGAAGTGACAGACTCCCAAGAGGCTTCATGGAGGAGGTGACTTCTGAGCTATGCTTTGAAAGAGGGGAAAAATGACAGCAGGCAGAAATGGGTATATTCCAAAGTCAAAAATTGAATCCTTGTTAATTGCATCCCAGACAAAAACATGATTTTAGGTAGGAGAAACTCACGCTGAAGGCAAGCATCTTCTGGCCAATAAAAATGTTGACCCCAGCAGTTTGCTAGAGTGGGGATGTGAGTATACTCAAGTAGAAAGAACATTTACTTGGATAGAAGTCTGCTTTCAAATTCTAATTCTGGCACTAAGGTAGGAGGTAACCACTCTGAGACTCTGTTCCTTCAGCTGGAAAACTCTAATAGCCTCTGCTTACCTTCCTCCCAGCTTTCAGAAAGGTTCAAATATGATGAAGTAGATGAAAGGGTTGCAAGTGAAAAGAATTATCATTCCCTTTGGCAGATTTTTTCCCTAGTACATTCTGGATATTTCTGAGGATACTGGCTTCCACTGGAAATTTCCTTCAAGTTCCACTGGTTGAATGACTTGCCTACACCATTTAATCATCTAAGTCAAAGCTCACAAGGTGTTTGAATGTCTCAAAGAGATAAATGATCAAGATACGTTTTTGACACAACTTTCTACACGCCAAAGTAGGTCATAAAGAAATCCACCACATATGCACACAAAGCCCATATATGCATGCACATACTACCATCTATGACATTTGGATGCCCAAAAAGTAGGAAGGAGGGAACCTCAGTAAAATGCCCTTTAAATGGAATAAGTGTGGCTTTATGAGAAATTCACTGCAATATCCCTCTGTTGCAGAAGGTAAAAGCGTCATATTGTGATGACATCAAGCCAGATCGGGCCCCATTTCCAATTTGCCAGGTGTTTGCTAGGGACAGTTTATTTTATTTATTGATTAATTTTTTTTTTGATGGCCATTCCATAGGTTTGAGGGTAGGATTTCTAGGTATGTTTTTTGTAGGTTGAGATGAAGTTTAAGGCTCTCAAAGTATCCTTTTGGGGTATCTACATTCCTAGGCCTGGCACAGTACCTGAGATGGAGCACTGAAGAGAGTACAGGGCCATAGGGAATATGAAAGAGAATGAAGTTTCTATGGGTTTATCAGGTAAAACAGAAATTACGCTGCAGATGGAGCATTTAATCTACAAAATGAATATAGACCTAACAGTTTCCCAGCCTCACCTGCCTCTCACAGATTCTACTCTATCATCTCCTCAAACAGGTTAATGTTAGGCAGTCTTCATGGGTAAGTGGCATCAACTCTGAACAAGTAGGGGCATTTTATAGTTTTTTTCCACATATCTCATTTACTGCTAAAGATTTTCTCATTATGTCAAACGCTGAAATGTTTAAATGTCCCAGTATCCACATAGAGACTTCTCTTTTGTTTCTTGCTTCAGGGCTTCTCAAACTTTGGTAGGCATAATATTATGGAAGTGTGTACACAAATCATGGACCTGAACTTTGGGGGATAATCTGTAACATATTCAAGGTTATTTTTGATCAGTCACAATTTCTACCTTAACGCAATGACTTTAACATTTTGCCTTTCCCTTTGTTTTTTTTTAATTTAATTTTATTATGTTATGTTACTCACCATACATTACATCATTAGTTTTTGATGTAGTGTTCCATGATTCATTGTTTGTGTATAACACCCAGTGCTCCATTCAATACGTGCCCTTTTTAATACCGCCATACCACCCTGAATGTGCCCGATCTAGTCTGATCTCGGAAGCTAAGCAGGGTTGGGCCTGGTTAGTACTTGGATGGGAGACCTTTCCCTTTGAACTGAACAATGGGTCCATACCATGAATCATTGGGCTACACAGCACAGAACTTGGACCTTTATGGCAAGTAGAGGAATTGTTAGCACTGTGGTTAAGTAACTCAACAAGTTCGGAAGGAGAATACTGAGACACTGCCAAAGAATTTGCATGGAAACTGAAAAAGAACCTCTAGCTTGTGTTTGTGATGTTCTATTAGTCAGCTATGACCACAATAATGTCATATAAAAAATTATTCCCGAGCTCAGTAATTGAGGATCACAATTAAGTATTCCCGTGCCCTTGGGTCAGGGCCTCAGGCTCCAGGCTGTGTTCATCTGGGCAGTTCTGCCTCCAGCTGTGGGTCAGCTGGACCTGGCTCTGGGCTTGGAATTGGGCTCAGTTTGTTCCATGGTCCAGGCAGAAAGGGCAGGAGCTACCTAGAGCATGCTCTTTTCAACCTTGAGAGTATAGTTCAACTGTATGCTTGTGTCATCATTAACTGCCTATTATCAAGACAGGTCACATGATTTGCAGTCAGTAATGAAGGCCACTCACTCCAAGTGAAGCAGTCCACCTATCCCATGGAAGGAAGGGTTTGGCAGGCTAAAAGGACCAAACCTTGCTTGGTGAGTTAAGTTCTCCTTCAGTCTGCTAAGTAAGCACACTTTCCCAAGGCAGTGACAAGATTTTTTTTCTATTAGGTTGTATTTTTTTTGCCAGATCCAGGCTCTGATGGCTATGATTGATTTCCCCAGTGCTAGTATATGGTACATGAGTAAACATGGAATAAAGGTTCACCAAACTGTGGAAAACCCAGATGTTGGTTTCTGTGATCTAATTCCTAGCTCCAAAATACAACAGTGGTAACCTGAGACAAGTTAATTAACCTCTCCCAGCCTCAGTTTCTTTGTTGGTAAAACAGACTCAATAACGGTGTCTACTTCATAGGACCATTGAGAAGAAATATAAGACAATGCAGATGAAGTATTTATTACAATAACTTCTCAATAAATGCTCTCCTTGCTCCTTATATGAAAACAACTCTCAGGAGGCACATCCTACAGATGGACAAAGAAGGATGTCTTGGAACATGTTATATTAAGTTCTTCATGAGATGACTGCAGAAGGAAGAATACTTTAATGGCACTTTTAAGAGACATTGTCTGACAAGAGAACAAAAATGGGTATCAGAATACAAGAGCTCTGATCAGTGTGACTGCTAAACATCAGCAGCTCCTCATTTCTGCACTGCCCTGTTATCTCACAAGCTGGTTTTGTGGTCACTTCGGGAAACATTTGCTGAACATACTGTCAGGGTTTTCACTGGAAGAACAAAGAGGTGTCTGGAAGCACTGTTCCTAGGACCTCTCAACCTCATACTTTATTTTGTCCTGCTCTGAGCATTAGGACTTTGGAATGTGTTCATTAGTCTGAATTTTTAAGAAGTATCATTCTGAGAAATCTTTTCATAACTCACAAACTTGTCTAGATACAATGACTTAGGACCCAGACAGCTTTCAGGAAATCACAGAGCTTTATTTGACTTGGCAAAATTTTGATCAAACGCTAGGCTGAGAGTTTGGTGTACTGACAATATCACAGTCTGTGTGATTTTATCGTAGGAGCAGTTATTGCTGTTTGAAATAAAAATCAGGAGTCCAGTGACAATCCTTATTTTAGCAGTTCTCGAAAAGAATTCACAATATCACTAGTGTGCCATGAATCCTTTGCATGTTTGCCTTCTCATTTTGATCAATGTGTCCAATTAATTTTTGTTTCAACTGAGGACACATATTATTATCTCTGTCAGATACAAGGTTGTGTTGAGTGAGACTTAGGAAGCCTCGTAGAGTCGAGAAATGCTGACTTTAAGAAGAGGCTAATCATGATATCAAGTCAGCATGAAGAAAGTCTTGGGTTTCTTGGAATACTCAAGAACTCTGCCTTGTGGGTATAGTAGGGGAACTTAGTCAGGGAAGTACACTCTTCTTCTAAAATAGTCTGCATTGAGTTGAAGGACAATCAACAAAGAGGATGAAACAATGGTTATTTTCATAAGCACTGTGTAGTATCACCCCGTTGTCATAGAACTTTACTGTAATTATTACAGGCTGATTTATCGTTGCTTTCAATCTCTTAAGTGCTTTAATGTGTGGCCAGAATTTCTGTTATTATAAAGGTAGAGAATCACTAATTTATCAACCAAAAACTGTATCCTTTAAATGAGGTAGGGAGAGGAGCTCAGTATTTACCCAGTGAATAGGAATCTGGGATCTAACGTTCCAGGTTCTCAGGAGGGCTTTGGGATTTGAGGAAGCACAAAAATATCTGAGGAATGGCAAGTTTGGAACATCCTAGTATTAAAAGTTAGATGGAGGGGCACCTGGGTGGCTCAGACGGTTAAGCATTTGCCTTCGGCTCGGGTCATGATCCCAGGGTCCTGGGATCGAGCCCCACATCGGGCTCACTGCTCAGTGGGAAGCCTGCTTCTCCCTCTCCCACTCCCCCTGCCTGTGTTCCCTCTCTCCTGTCTCTCTCTGTCAAATAAATGAATAAAATCTTAAGAAAGAAAAGTTAGAGGGAGTGATGATGGGGAAATCAAGTGCTGTAAAAAGAAAGTTATACGATTTCACTTGTATGTGGAATTTAAGAAACAAAACAGAGGAGCACAGAGAAGGGAGGGAAAAATAAAACAAGACGTAATCAGAGAGAGAGACAAACCATAAGCGACTCTTAACCATAGGAAACAAACTGAGGGTTGCTGGAGGGCAGAGGGGGGGTATGGGTATGGGGTAACTGGGTGACAGACATTAAGGAAGGCACAGGATGTGATGACCACTGCCTGTTACAGGCAACTGATGAATCACTGAACTCTACTTCTGAAACTAATAATACATTGCATGTTAATTGAATTTTAAAAAATGCTCTAAAAATAATAAATAATAAAATGCAGCTAGTAAAAAAATTGCTACATGCAGAACTTTGAAGGAGCAGAACCCTAGTGATTGAGTACACATTGGTTGACTACACAAACAAATGAATAAATCAGTCAACGAATAAATAACCTCCACCAGATTTTCTATGTATTATACATGTATATGATCTTATATAAGAAGGCAGGTATTATTATGCCTATTTTGCCTTTAAGGGATTAATGCAAGAAATTAAATAACTTCTGAGATCAGATGAGCTGGTAAATGGTAGAGTTGGGATTTGACCTCAGAACTATCTAATTACCAAAGCCTATTCTTTTTTTTTAAAGATTTCATTTATTTATTTATTTAGAGTGGCACGGGTGGGGGAGGCAGAGGGAGAGGGAGAGAGAGAATCCCAAGCAGACTCCGGCACTGAGCACGGAGCTCAGCACAGCGCTCGATTTCACGACCCTGCTTAACCAACTGAGCCACCCAGGTGCCCTTACCAAAACCTATCCTATCAAGCTATTATTATTAAAGAAAAAGCTGTAGCTCTATTCACTACAGATCCACCCAAATGTAATCATATGAAGATTAAACGTGATCATATGCTTCTCCTATTAAAATCCTATGATGGTTCTCCATCACTCGGAGAATAAAACCCAAATTCCTGACCCGGGCCAAGAAGGTCCCACCTCATCTGGCCCCTGCCCACCTATGGGCTCTCATCTTTTTTGCACTGAGTTCTTGTTGTTCTAATCAGCCCAACTTGTTCTTGCTTCCAGGGGCTTGCTTTTACTGTCTCATCTGTCTGGAATATTCTTCTAAATTTTTTTAGATCTCTGCCGAAATGCCACCTCTTAGAAAGTCATTCAGGGGTCACCCTGTCTACTTGGAGTCTCTTGTTTCTTGACCTTCCTGTTTAAATCACTATCTGAAATTAGGTGTTTTGTTTCCTTATTTATTGTCTTTCATTCTCAGTAGTATATGAGCTGCAAAGGTCCTCTCAGGGTAGCCCTAGGCCCTAAATTAATGCCTGAAAACAGCAGATACTCAAGTAATGTTTATTAAGTAAATGCATGAATTCATTCTCCAAAGCAAAGATTGAGTGCTGCTTGCAATCATGAAAACATTTCCCTTGTCCGGAAGACAGATAACATCTTGTAGGATTAGGGAGGTGAAAAATAATGCCTGGGTAAAATGTTTTCACTTTAAGAAAGCACAAGATTGATCAAGGGACATAACCCCCCAGCCTGTAAGAACAAAGGAGTAAAAAGGTGAAGGTGAAACACAGAATTGCAAGGGTTGAAAATTTGTGGTTATAGTCTCACTGGTCAGGTGAAACTTTATGACCTCAAAATGGTGTGGGTAAAAATGAATTTTGGCCAAAGTGAGTTGATGACAAATTTGGCCTCAGGGTCACAAAGCAGACATAATTTTAACATAAACCACCGTCTGTAGCAAGAGCAGTGTCCTATTTGTGAGCGTGATTCCAGTGTGATATTGTAAAGGGCTGCAGCAATTTTGGCCAGGCATCGAATGATAACAAGTCTCCAGCTAAGTTTAAAGCACTGCAGAATTCAGAGTATGTCGTCTGAGCATCAGTTTGTGAACTCTTAGCTATAGCAAGTTTTAGAAGGTGACAAATCAATTCCCATTCAGCTACCCTTCCCAAGGTTAAAGTATCTCTGAGGTCTGATCACCAAGACTCAGATGGAGCTTGGAATTTAACAGTTATTGTTTCATGTTAGAAGTATAATCTAATGAAGTGTGCAGTAATATCCTGTGGTGAGCACTTGAACGTTAATCTGCTTGGAATAAGGCAGTGGATCTCATCTGACCTTGTCATCTATATTGAATTTAACACTCCCAGTGAACGCATTTCGAGCAGCCCATGTCAAATGGATGCGATCTATTTCGATTTTCATTCTTCCCCCTAATAGTTTAATACAGCTGAGTAACTCCTGGGGCCTCGGTACAAATCAGCAGTTGCTCCTGCTGCCGGTTATGAGCTGGTGCATGACATAACTAGAAATTGACCTTCATACAACACCTCTCTATTTCCACCACTGATCCTGATTCCAGGAGGTGACTGCGAAACCCATTGGCTGGCTCATTCTTCCCTGAGGGTCTCCCCCGACTAGCTTTTGGAGAGCCCTGGCAGATGCAGGGAGTATGAGAGATGGGAACATCTGGTTTTTTGTTTTTTGTGTGTGTTTTGTTTTTTTTTTTCATAATTAGAGCTAAACTTCTTTGAGAAGTGGTTTGAGGCTGTGGGGTAATATTATGCAGTGGCTGCTAGTTTCCATATTTGGTAGAGAACAGTGAGGATGGCATAATTCAACACTGATCAGTTCCATTTTCCTGCATGAGCTGGTTACTGCCAAAGGCATTTTATGTTTTCAGGATATTTGCAGGGATTCTACTTCAATAACCCATTATAGTTCCCATCTAAAGAGCAGGAAGAAAAGCCTTTTTCTACACCCCATCCAAGCAAAGAATCGATAATTATTTAACTAACATTGATAGGCAACAGGAGAATGCAGGTCTCAGGAAAGGGGACCTGCTTATGTATGCTCTGTTGAGAATGAATGTGTTCGTCTAGAAAATGGCATCGGTAAGGGAGTATGATATTTAGTCTCTTTGTACAAATCAGATTAAACTGGGTAAATTTTAAACACATCTATTTCTCCTTGGTGTAGAATACAGAGTTTTACGCTCTCAGGAAAACAACCACAGTTTATATACTCAAAAAGACAACAAAATTGGTCAAAATATCACCTTAGTCATTTATGAAGAATCTACTATAGATATTACCGCTGAATTTCATAAAATGAAGTCATTTTAGAGATGAGAAAATTAAGGCTCAGAGAGATGAAGCTATTTTGCCAAGGTCCCACAGCTGGTTAGCGGCAGCCCTAGGATTTGTAACCAAGTTCTTCCCGACTCTAAAGTCCAGTGTTTCCCCAATCCATCTGCAATCAAGTTTTGAGGTTCTACCAGCAATGGGCTGACTCCCTAAAGGGATAAGCTATTTCTGAGGTAAGGGCTCTGAAGGATCCTTCTGAGATAGTACTACTATCTGGAGTTTTAGGCACCAAAATACTTTGAGGATTATATCTGAGCATTCAATTTCCATGAGGATGGAAATTCATGTCTGTTGCATTCATTAGTTATTCCTCGTGTCTGGCAAGTAGTAGGTGCTTAATAAGTAATTAGATGCACAAGGAAATGAATGAAGCAAACAAATGGCATACACGAGAAAAATCTAAAATACTTTCTTAAGTAGAAAGAAGTTAGATGATCAGATCTGGGTAAGACACGTAAGTCAAAAGCAAGAAGCACCGCATGGAGCACTGGGTGTTATACGCAAATAATCAATCATGGAACACTACATCAAAAACTAATGATGTAATGTATGGTGATTAACATAACATAATAAAAAAAAAAAAAGCCGGAAGGAGAGGCTGAAGCCAGATCCTTGAGGACTTGACTATCAGGCTAAGGAATTTTGATTAAATAATGGAGGCTAATGTTTCCTATACTGGTTCTGTGAAGCAGTAATCCCAACAGATGCCTTTTGAATAAAATATTCTGTAGTTAAATAAACTTGGAAAGTGTTGCATGCTAAAAAAAACAAAACAAAACAAAACAACAACAATAACAACAAAAACAAAAGCAAGAAGCACTGAAGAATACCCTTAGTTTGGGCTATCATCCCTGCCTGAGTAAGTTTACAAATCTTTGTGCATTTAATCCATTCTTTCCCTTTAGAGCTCATCTCCAGTATCACCTCCTCGGAGATGCTTTCCTCAACAATGGTTGGAGTTTACCTCAAATCTAGTCACTTCTTATCCCTTGACCCTGATTTGTTTTCTTTATAGAACTCATGAGGGAGGCTGTCTTCATTATTCATTTGTTTGTTTGGTTCTTCATGTATTGTCTGCTTCCCACCTTTCCAGTGCTAGCTGGCATCATGCTTGTTTTCACCACTTTATCCCCAGTGCCTAGGCACACAGCAGGCCCTTTATTTCTTGAAAGAATGAAGCCAAATCCTGAAAAATGCGCTCAAATCAGGATCTCAGAAGTCAAAGTCCAAGAGAAGGGTCAAGGTCCAAGAAGCTGGTATTAGTTAATCCAACAGCACATAGTTGATTCCCCGAAGCTCTACATACTGTCCCCTGCTCTCCAGGATGTCCTCCCCACAAAGACTGCTTGGACTGAACTATTTCCAACCCTTGGCGTTTCAAATTATTCCTCGTTGCTGAACACAGGGGCTTACTGATAGAACACGTTCCATTCTATGACATCAACATTTCCTGCCCTCATTTCAAAGGGCATAAGGGGTCCAACTGGCCCCTGGCTGGAGAGAACTAAGAATCTCCTAGGAGGTACAGTATGTTGTCCCTGTGTCCCTGAACTCCAGGAAGCTAGCATTCTCCAGGATCAGCCCATCCAGCATTTTCAGCTTCTCTATGACCATTGTTACCATTTGGACCTCTTGGTTTTCTTTCATAAAAATCCTCATTTATGCCTCACGATTATCCCCACTTTATAGAGGAAGAAATGGAGGCTCAGAGAGGTAGGGTAGCCTGGTCCATAGTCACCCAGCTGCAAAGTGATGCTGGAGAAATTTGAATACAAGTTTATCTGACTTCAAGGATTGTACTTTTCTACATCAACATGTAAATGTAAATCTGCATGGCTGCCTGATGCTGAACTTTCCATTTTAGCCCCAGTTACAACAAGGGGCTGGAGTGGTAGCCTTCAGCCTCCTTCCATCTGTGTCCTATGGAAAATGTAATTGTATGTGTTTCTCCTTTTTCTTTAGCTTTAAGCTCCCTAACAGCAGAAGTCATGACACCTAACTGGTTTTGAGGCCAGGACATGTAAAGTAAGGCTTAGATAACTTAAAATGCCCCAGTATTGAACAGTCAAAGGGTAGTTTGGAAATGTTCCCCAGGGATGATTCGCCTAAACAGATCCAGCATCAGGGGCTGGCTCCTTATGCAGTGGTGCCTTCTCTTCTCACTTCCCCTACCCTTGGTCTCCAGCCAGACAGATGGCTTCATCTTCCTGCCATCGTGCTGCGTTTCTCACCCTGGGATTCAATAAATGAGTCTAACGAAAGTAAATCTCATGCAGGCTGCGTGGGCTGCTTCGGTATTAGGGCAGGAAACGCTGCTGTCCATCATCATTTGGACTTTTCCTGAGAAAGCCTGTAGGTCCAGGGAAGTCCATCATTTTCCAGAAGGCACATTCTGTCCTCAATGCAAGAAAGGAGATTTGTCTAAACCCAAATTGCCCTCAAAATAATTTTTTTTTTTTTTTCTGGAGGCCGATGGGCTAGAAACAAATAGGAACATGTTAGTCGTGTGTCACTCACGCAAGGTGAATTAATAATAATGATCGTCCTTAGTGTTATGATTGCCAACACTTTTCAAGTGTCAGTCTGCATGTTACATTACCGCACTTGATCCTCATATCAATCTTCTGAGGTGGGTATTATGATTATCCCTATTTTCTACACGCTCAGAGATGCTAAGGATTTTTCCCCAGGCCACACAGCTAGAAAGTGGTGGAGGTGGGACTTGAACCCAGATACTCTACAGCAATGGCTCTCAGTTGAAGGTGATTTTGCTTCCAAGGGGACATTTGTCAAGATCAGGAGACACTGTTTCAGATTAGCTTTTTATTTTGCAATAGTTTTAGGTTTGCAGAAAAGCTTTGAAGGTAGTAAGGGAGTTTCCACATACCTTACATCCAATTTTTCCTATTAAAAACATCTCTCATGCTAATAATTTATATGGTACATTTGTAACAATTAATAACCAATATCAATACATCACTATTAAATAAAGTCTATACCTTATTCAGATTTCATGTGCTTTTACCCGATGTCCCTTTCCTGTTCTAGGGTCCATCCAGGATACCATACTATGTTTAGTCATCTGACTCCTTGGGTTCCTCTGGGCTGTGACAATTTCTTGGACTCTCCTTGTTTTGGATGACCTTGACAATTTTGAGGAGGGCTGGTTAGATATTTTGTGGAACATCCCTCTGTTTGGATTAGTCTATGTTTGTCTCATGATTGGAGCAGGGTTATAGGATTTGGAAGGAAGAACACAGAAGTAAAGAGTGATTTTCATCACATCATATCAAGGGTACATAGTGTCAACATGACTTATCACTGTGGATGATCACCCTGATCACCTGGCTGAGTAGTATCTGTCAGGTTTCTTCCCTGTAAAGTTACTTTTTAAATCACCCTTTGCGTACTGTAATCTTCAGAAGGAAGTCACTACACACAGCTACACACCACCTCCTTGGAGGCTGAGTATCTACATAAATCACTTCAAATTCTTCTATAGAGGAGACTTTATTATGTCCATTTATTTAATTGTTCAATAATTTATTTGTATGAACACAAACTCATGAATACATATTTTATACTTTAGGTAATAATCCAGCGTCACTTTATTTTGTTGCTCAAATTGTTCCACCTTTGGCCGCTGAGGGCCCTTTGTTTGGTTATTGTGTCCATCTGACATAACCCCGTCACTGATTTCGTATGTGTATGTTGTTATAACTTCCCTTTTTTTCTGGTACTATGAGATGCACCAGACTCATCTATTCTTTCCTCAGCTGCAGAATCAGCCATTTCTCCAGAAACATTTGGGGGGAGGGTTCTACTGGGACCTAGTAAGTAGAGGCCAGGGATGCTTCCAAACACCTTGCAATGCAAAAGACAACCTTCACAGCAAAGAATTATCTGGTTGAAAATGGCAGCGGTGTCAAGGCTGAGGAACTCTGGTCTATTTCTAGAAGTAAAAATATATTATCTTGACAATTATTGTCTTCTCTTTATCCAAACCTTCTGAGGGAAAATGTAGGAAAGGTGGGGATACAATCTGTGGATGCCATACACTTTTCCAACTGAAATGAAACCATCAGGCTGATTCAAAGATTTTTTTTGTATTTGCCAAAATTTTCCTTGCCTTTATGCTTGCCTTGAAGAATGAGATATGTTTGACAAAAGAAGGAAGGATTTTTAAAGTAAAGCACATAAAACAGAAGGAGCAATAAATGAAAACATGAATTTAGCATCTGCTAAATTAAAAATAAAAGTTTGTGTCCCTGGAGAAAGCTCTGTTAACTTTCCCTCTTCCCTTCTAGCAAATTCTCCTTAGTAAGAAGGACGGAGACTTCTTTCCCAGCCTCTTCTTTGGGAGGATGTTTTAGAATTCACCCTGGGAGAAATTATATGGTTGGAAAATATAACACAGTACATAGTAAGAGGAGCAGACCTGTAGCTTGATTTTAGTAGTTATCTCTTGATTTAAGTAGTTAGTTTAGTGTGGGCAACAATTACTGCCTTATGCTTGGCTGTCACCAGTTCCTAACACTTGTTCGTGTCAAATTAATGTCTGTAATTGATTTTCAGATTGTAATCCTGGGCTAACAGGGCTTGCATGTTCTCTCTTATGCGCACACTTCCTCTCTTTCTTTAGAACAAGACAGTTATTTTGTTTATCTTCCTCTTACCACCATTCCCGCTTATAGGACGTACAAATTCTTGCAGACAAACCGGTAAAAGAACAACACTATGAATGAAGACAAAGCTGGGTCATTGAGAGAAAGTCAGAGCTTATGAAGCATGCCAGGTCAATCTCTGGGACACCCAAATGTGTCCTTAGCAGATTGAAACGTACTGAGAGAGAACAAATCACCATTTATTGTGGAACATCCTTACCCCTCACCCTCACCCCAACACATACAATGATTCATGATTGAAAGGCAGCTTTGTGCAGGCAAAGGCACCGGACTCAGACAAGTTTCTGGCCCTGGCTCCCTCGCTACCCAGCTGGGTGAAGAGCTAGTCATTGAACCTCTTTGAGCCTTGCCGGATACTCCTTTGTAAAACTGGGCTCATTTAACTACTTCATAGAGTTGTGAAGATTCAATGAAATGGTGACTATAAAGCACTTTTCATAATGCTTTTTTCATAAAGCTACATGTTGCAGATGTTCTATAAATTATGCTAATTAGACATACCTCCATATACACATTATACTGAGGTGGTGAATAATAGAGGAATAACTTTCTGAGAAAAAGTGAAGCTCGGACAAATTAGTTCACTGCTATTGATCTCGGTTTCTTCATTTATAAAAGACAGGGTGGGACAAAATGATGTTTGAAACCCCAGAGCTGATAGAATTCCAAAATTCTACGATTCTATTAAATTAGCATTGAGATAATGAAGAGTAGCCACTTACGGCTGATATACACACAGACACAGTTGTTATTGCTGTTATTTATCATAGGACGTCCATAGATCCTATTTTCATAGACCCCGAAAAGAATGGATCGTTTCCAGCCCAAATTCGCTCTTTATCCCCCTACTTTGTAATCCATCCCTTGCCTTTCCCCAACTGGGGGACCTGGGGATGGAGATCTGGTAAAGGGCAGAGGAAGCAGACCCCTCTGAGGGGCATTGGTGGAGTGAGAGTTGGTGAAAGATTCACTAAATCTCCACAGTGAAGCCAAGGAGAAGAGAGAAGGCTGGGCATGTGCAGGGCGGGGCCGGGGGGGGGGTGCGGTGCAGTGGGCAAATGAGAGCTCCAAAGACTTTCAAGCATGTAGAGAAAAGAGGAAAGGAGTTATAGTAAATGGTGAAACTTTTGAATTGAACCTCTTGAATTATCTCATGAATTCCTTACTGGATGGACCTTTCCCTTTGAACTTCAAACATGTACATACAGCTTCCTGCTCTACTATCTTTGTCCATTGGGACTGCTCTAACAAAATACTACAGACCAGGGTGCTTATAAAAGCATTAGTTCTTACAGTTCTGGAGGCTAGAAGTTGAAGATCAAGGTGCCAACATGGTTGCTTTCTCCTGAGATCCCTCTTCCTGGTTCATAGCTGGTATATTCTTGCTGAATCCTCACATGGCGGAAGGAGTGAGGGGTCTGTGTGGGTCTCTTTTATAAGAGCACTAATCCCATTCATGAGGGCTTCACCCTCATGACCTAAGCACCTCTCAGAAACCCTCCCTCCTAGTACCACCAAATTTGGGGTTAGAATTTCAACATAGGAGTTTGGCAGGGGCAGGAGCGGGGGGACACTTGTTCAGACCATTGCATTTACTTTGGCACTTGGATATCTAATAAGGGTTTAAACATCACCTGTTCAGACCTGAGTTCCTAATCTTTTCCCTAAACCAGGTTTTCTTATCATCTTTCCTATCTCAGTCGGGGACCATGTGATCCTTTAAATTGCCGAGGATAGAGTTTTAGAGTCCACCCTCCTGCAGTCTTTCTCCCACACTAATACCACATGATCAGAACATTCAGTCAGTGCCACCGACAAAAGCCAATCTGATTATTTCTCCCCACCTACATCTCTACCCCCTTGTTTAAACCACTATTATCTCTGGCCTAGAATATTGAAATAGCCTCGTAATTGGTCACCCTACATCTGCCCAACACACCAGGCTAGCGTCATACCGCTAACGTGTAATCAGGTCATGCCATGTGACTGCCCCAAATCCTTTAGTGGCTCTCCTGTCCATATAAAAGGTGATGGTGATGGTTAATTCTATGTGTCAACTTGACTGGGCCACAGGGTACTGAGATACCTGGTCAAACATAATTCTGGGTGTTTCTGTGAGGGTATTTGTGGATGGGTTTAACGTTTAAATTGGTAGACTGGGTAAAGCAGATCTCCTTTCTCAGTAGGGGTGAGCATCATTTAATCAGCTGAAGGCCTGAATAGACCAAAAGGGCTGATACTCCTCTGGATAGGAGGGAATACCTCCTGCCTGACTGCGTTCAAATTGGGTGAGGCATCGGGTTTTTTCCTGCCTCCAGATTCAAACTAAGCTATTGGCTTTTCTTGGGTTTTGAGCCTGCTGGTCTTCAGAGTGGAACTATACCATCAGCTCTTCTGGGTTTCCAGCTTGGCAATTGTGCATCTCAGTACTTGTCAGCCTCTAGAATCTTATGAGCCAATTCCTTATAATCTCTCTCTCTCTCCCCTCCTCCACATGCATGGACACACACACACACCTTATTGGTTCTGTTTCTCCGGGGAACCCTGACTAGTATACGAAGTAAAATCCAAAATTGTTGCGATGATGTGTAAGGCCATACACATTCAGATATCACTACACTTGCTCATTCTTTTAGACCTGGGGCCAGCAAATTATGGCCTGTTTTCTGTGGCAGCTTTCATACCACAACAACAGAGCTGAGGGCTTGTTGTGGATGCTGTATGGCTCTCAAAATTGCAATCTTTTACTACCTTGTCCTTCACAGAAAAAGTTGGCTGACCCTTGCTCTAGTCTCGTACTGGCTTCCTTATAGTTCTAAGAAAGGCCCCGTGCTCTCCCACCTCAGGGCCTTTGCCCTGGCTGTTCTCTCTGCCTGGAATGCTCTTCCCTCCGACCATTGCCTCTCTCCTCACCTCCTCCACACTTTTGGACAAGAGTCATCATCTCAAAGTGGCCCTCCCCTCCCAATGCTACTAGTCCTCTTTTGTTGTGTTTTCTGCATATCACTTATCATCATCTAACAGGTTACACATGTTATTTGGATTATCATCTGTCTTTTTCCACTCACTGTAAAATCAATGAGAGGACACTTTATGTTTAGTTTGTTCACTGTCGAATCACTGGTGGCATGAATATGGCTGGCGTAGAACATATCCCACAGAAATGGTAAATAAACAAAGGGAATCCCTCTTAATTTATTTTTGGGCTGTTGAACTGTGCCTCCTGAATAAGATACCATAGACTGATCACATGGGTCACAGATTCAATAGGGTTTCACACACTTATTTAGCTCATGTAAGTGTGGATCAGCCCCAAATCATATTGAATGAAATAGCAATCTGAACAAAAATATAATAGAAATAGATTCCATTTCCTTCAAGAACACACACACAAATGCAGAGTGTATGCTTTAGGCATTACAAATAATTTCTTTTAATCTTTTTTTCTGATCCTCTCTTGCACTTACAAGCATGTGCTGTCCTTTGCTTACTCCCTTGACTCTCTGACTTTCCCGGAAATGACTACATCTGGTTTTCCTGGTCTTATTATCTTCCGATCCTCTTCTATTTGTCCAGACCGTCTCAATTTTAATCCTTTAATTCCATTTAGCAAATATGAGTGGAAAGAATGAAAAAGAGATAAATCTCCAGCCCAGAGATTGTGGACAAAAGTAAGTTACTATGAGAAATAGATATTTGTCTCTTACGATATAACTCCTGAGAGTCTGCTGGGCAACTTTGCACACTTGCTTCCCTTCATGGAAGCAGATAGTCCTGGGCTTACATGTTGTGGACGGATGGGAGGGTTATGAAGATCTGGTGACTTTTCTCTGAGAACCTTCCTGTGTACTCGTTGGTTAGATTTGGATCATATTCTCTACTCCTTTAACTTTTTGGGTACCATTTAAAAACCAACATATTTATGTGCCCCTTTCCTGAATGCAGTACCACCCCCCTGTATATAGGCGTAGACACAGATATAGATATTATCAAATGATATACGTGCTCTGTAGCTACAATAGAGATGATATATAGGATTTATATCCACATACCTATACCTATCATCTTTTTAGAATTCTCTATTATCTCAAAATATTTTTCAGAGTTTGTGATGAATCAGTATCAGTAGAAAATAAGTTCCAACTTCTCATGTGCTTTATTTAGTCCTTGTTGATTCATATGGTAAGAAACTTGACTCAAACTGGTTTAAGCAGAAAGGAAATTCATTGGCTCACATAACTAAAATGTCTGTGGGATGATTTCAGGCACAGTATGATTCAAGAGCTCAAACTGAGTCAAATAAGCTCCCACTTTGTCCGGAATCCTAATATGGAGACTAACCCAATTCTGCAGTAGCAAAATCTATAGGTGCCTTACCCAGATCCACCTTAGGTCTTATTTCAGACTAGCAGAATCAGACTTCCAAATTCTAGCATCTGTACCTCTTTGCTTCACGTCATTCTTTTGTGACTGAACATCCCCTCTGCTGGTGCTCAGGGCAGGCCAGAGGTAACAGGGTTGAACACACCAAGGAGTAGTCCTCTACTAGTGACTGATAGGGATTGATGTGTACCCCTCTGGTGGACTAATTTGGAGGTTCCTGTTCTATACTGACTCTGTGCCCCCCTCAAGATGAAGCTCCAATTCCCCTCCATTGTAAATTGCTTGATAACATCAACCAATATTTCTTGAGATCACTTCTCAAATAAACCATTGACACTCAAATCTTTATCTCTAGATCTTCTGCAGCAGGGGGGTTCCTTCTGATTGAACATATCACAAATCTTATCCTGATTAGACAAGTTGGGACCACACTCCATCCCTGTATCAGTCACTGTGGCTTGGGGGAATGGTGTACTCATTGGTTAGATTTGGATCATATTCTCTACTCCTGGAGCCAGGAGCCAAAGGAGCCAAAGCAAATGCATGTGGACTGAGAGTGGGGTTAGGGTGGTTCCCAAATGACACCAAGGGAAATAAATCCTAAGTAACTCAGAAAATAAAATCAACAATGACCACTATTACCTCTGTCTGCTATATACAACAGGCAAGTCCGTTAGTATGTTCATGTTTCAGGCCCCAGACATCATATCTAGTGGCCAGATCAACTTTCTTTGACGCAGATAAGCTAGATTAGAGGTTGGGCTAACTCCAGCTGCTCACTGTTGTATACAGATAAAGTTTTATTGGAACCTAGCTACACTCCTTTACTTATGTATTGCCTTTGGCTGTTTTCCTGCTGTAACAGTGGGGTTGAGTAGTTGCAACAGAGATCTTAGGCTCACAAAGCCTACAACATTTACTATCTGGCCTGCTATGGTCCGAGTGTTTGTGTTTCCTCAAAACTCACATGTTGACATCTTAACTCCCTTATAAAAGATGACTCAGAGTGCTCCACAGCCCCTTCTGCCAGACTAGATAAAAGAAGACATCTGCCACCTTGAACAGAGTCCTCCTTTTACCAGCCTGGCACCCTGCTCTTGGATTTTCTGCCTTCAACACTGTGACAAATAAATCTCTGTTGTTTACGAGCCACCAGTCTATGGTATTTTGTTCTAGCAGCCCAAACTAATGAAGACATGACCTTTGCAGAAAAGAATTTGCCGACCCCTGAGCAGCACAGCAACCACTTGGGCTTCAAGATGCTATCTCTTAAGTGCCAAGGCAGAATGTGAAGAAATCTTATTCTCAACCTTTCTGTCTCCTTTTCTGTTCTCTCACAGAGACCTCCATGTGAGGAGGAACACCCAAACAAATGGCGATTAACTTGCAGATTCAACTTGTCATACTTCCTTAAGCAGGAACTTTGTATTAAATCACACAGCCCTCCAGCGAATCTTGTCAGTAACTCTGTGCCCTGGTACTGCTAATGGAATACACTTCATATAAAATGCAACCTGAGCTCTTCTAAACACAGTTGTCATGAGTATGATGAATTCAGTGACATTCCCCATATTCAGCCCGAGAGAATGAGTTACTCTAAGGCAAATGTTGGTGGGTTATGAATGTAAGGTGACAATCTCAGGTGTGTAAAAATTAACTTTATTCCTATGAAAACTTTTGATTTTATGACTCAAGAATCCCCCAGAGAGAAAAATTAACCTAGCCGTTTCTAGGATTGTCTCAGTCCAGTCCAGAGATTTTTACTTGTTACTTCTAGGTCAAAAGTCAGGCTCATTCAGAAGATCTCACAGAATCATCTTAAGGTTCTCTTCTTTCACCTAATTCACTCCTGATTTTAAATGCTTCAGGGTTAAGACCATTTTTGCAAGATGCCACTGGGGAGACAAGTATAGATTTTGGTCTTATTATATCTTCATATCTGGAATTTTTTTTGGAGTGGGGGGCGCATTTTTTAATATCTGCACAACTTGTCTTGCCTGAGTCTTGAGTGTGCTATCTTGTATAATGTGGCACTTTACCCTTCATGGCTTAGTGTCATTGGCTCTGAGCTATTCTATCCCTTGACCTGATCAAAGTTTTGCTTTAGCTCTGATCCTGAGGCCTTCAGGTCATTCTCCATCCTTCATGTTCTTGCCCACAATTTCATTCAGGTTTTTGGGACTAACCTGGGTCCTTCAGGTCTCTCCTATAGGTCTGATTGTTGTCCCTCATCTTTTCAGGGTCCACAGGAAATAAAGAATTAGTCTTTTCCCTAACACCTTATTTTAAACTCTTTGAGACTACTAATGACTAGAGTTTGAGAATGGATTGGCACCCTGCCAATTCTCTAGTCCTAGATCCTCAAATTAAAATCAGTTTTGAGGTGGTTTCTTTTCTCCATCACCAGGATTGGTTCCAGGAAAGTGAGACCGAGTAAATGGCTCCTGCAATGTGTCTTCTCTCTTCTCATCCAAATTCTTTCCTCCAACTACAGCTTAGAACCTGGGGACAGGGAGAAAACATCTTTTCTTGCTCACTCTTCCATTTGGAGGCTAAGGATGTCACCTCTATTCTCAGCAGTGGATTGTCCTCTGCAATTGGTGTTCATCCATTTGGTTGCTAAAACAAATGGTCAGCTGCTAGACTGGGAGGTAGTAAGTAGTACCTCAGCTAATACTTGGAAATTTTATTTTGCTACACTGAATAATAGGTTGTTTTTGACATCCAAAAAAGACAAAGGATTATCCTAAATGATAATTAAAGTTAGCATTTCTTGTCTGTGAAGAATATGCTAGACCTTAAGCAAAGCAATTCATAAACCTCATCTAATTCTCAAAAATCCCTATGAAATAGATGTCTCACAATCCCCATTTTTAGGGGGAGATGACTTTTTTAAAATTCAATTTTCTCTGGAATTTATTGCACTTAATAAAATATGTAAATGTCAACCAGACTTAGAAAAATATATTTGTAGCTTAATAAATAGCTAAAAGAGATTATTCATAGACAGATACAATGCAGACCAAAAAAAATCTATATTGATATGATTTTTGTTTTCCTCCCCATCACAGAAATAATCAGTGCTTGTTTACAAAGTTAAAATTTTCTTTCTTCTCCAGCTTTAACAAGGTATAATTGATAAAATTATATATATTTAAGGTATGCAACTTGATGTTTTGATGTATGTATACATTGTGAAACATTCACCACAATCTAGCTAATTAACACGCCTACCTCTTGGTATTTTCTTTTTTTTCCCTCCCTCCCACTCTTTCTCCCACTCTTCCTTCCTTCCTTCCTTCCTTCCTTCCTTCCTTCCTTCCTTCCTTCCTTCCTTCCTTCCTTCCTTCCTTCCTTCCTTTCTCCATCCCTCCCTCCCTCCCTTCCTTTCCTTCCAGTGAGAGCACATAAGATCCATTCTTTTAGTAAATTGCAAGTATATAATACAGTATTATTAGCTATAGTCACAATGCTGTGTATTAGATCTCCAGAATTGATTCATTCTGTATAAATGAAACTTCGTACTCTTAACGAATGTGTTCTCATTTCTTCTCCCAGTCCCTGGGAAACGCCATTCCACTCTGTTTCTGTGAGTTTGACTATTTTAGATTTCACATATAAGTGAGATCATATAGTATTTGTCTTTCTGTCTCTGGCTTATTTCACTTGGCATGATGTTTTCCAGGTGCATCCATGTTGTTACAATATCAGAATTTCCTCCTTTTGCAAGGCTGAATAATGTTCCAGTGTGTGTGTATGTTTCTATATCTCACACTTATTTTACCCATTCATCTGATGATGAACATTTATTGATATGTTGTTTCCATATCTTAGCTATTGTGAATAATCCTCATGGGAGTGCATGTTCATATCTCATTGAGATACTGATTTCATTTGCTTTGGATAAGGGGGGAGAAATTTGAGAAAATTAAATGAGATCATTTAAACAAAATCACGTGACCACTATGTGGCAGAGAGAGGGCTTAATCCCAAGTCTCTGGCTTTCTAACAAGTGTCCTTAACTCTTAAATGATACCACTTCTCCCGTGATGTTAACAACCCATATTTCTATTTTTTTTTATAGAAACATGGCTTTGCAAAGAGTCTTTATGGATTCCAGTAAGACTTGGCTAATGACCTGTTCGTATGGGAGAAGAACACCTATCAGCACTGATCCACTGTTGGGTTCATATACGTCTGCCCTTAAAACTGTTAGTTCTTTAATGGCAAGAATGTAAGTTACCCTCATGTCCCTGGGGCCTGGCATTTAGTAGGTAGGTAGCACTCGAGTGCTGCATGACTGAAGAAATCAAGCGTCAATAGGAAGAGGTTCTATGAACTGAAGGCATTCTCAACTCTCACAGAATAGTGTTCATTTTTGGTATATATAAACATTGGACACATACTTTTAGTCATATTAATGTATTTTAAAATGACCATGGATGCCATCAACTTTGAACAAGGATATCAATGATTTTCAAACATTTCACCCTTCATCCATCCACCCAACTTTCAGTAATGCCTGCTATATGCATGATTCTGGGCCACGTTCTGGGGACATAAAACTTGCCCTTGAGAAGCTGTCATTCAACTGGGGGAGCCAGAAAGGTAAAGAGCTAATTTCAATGTAATATGATAAGTACAAAATGAGAAGTACGAATAGAAGGCTGTGGGAACCCAAGAAAGGAGTAGCATCTGGCGCATGGAAATGTTCATGGAAAAGTTAAAGACAGCAACTTTCCAGAAAGAGTTGACAAAATAATATAGAAATTAAGAGCACTACTGGAGGCATTCCTATACACCAACAACAAGACAGAAGAGAGACAAATCAAGGAGTCGATCCCATTTACAATTGCACCCAAAACCATTAGATATCTAGGAATAAATTTAACCAAAGAGGCAAAGGATCTGTACTCAGAAAACTATAAAATACTCATGAAAGAAATTGAAGAAGACACAAAGAAATGGAAAAACGTTCCATGCTCATGGATTGGGAGAACCAACATTGTGAAGATGTCAATGCTACCTAGAGCAATCTACACATTCAATGCAATCCCCATCCAAATACCGTCCACTTTTTTCAAAGAAATGGAACAAATAATCCTAAAATTCGTATGGAACCAGAAGAGACCCCGAATAGCCAGAGGAATCTTGAAAAAGAAAAGCACAGCTGGCGGCATCACAATTCCGGACTTCCAGCTCTATTACAAAGCTGTCATCATCAAGACAGTATGGTACTGGCACAAAAACAGACACATAGATCAATGGAACAGAATCGAGAGCCCAGAAATGGACCCTCAACTCTATGGTCAACTCATCTTTGACAAAGCAGGAAAGAATGTCCAGTGGAAAAAAGACAGTCTCTTCAACAAATGGTGTTGGGAAAATTGGACAGCCACATGCAGAAGAATGAAACTGGACCATTTCCTTACACCACACACAAAAATAGACTCCAAATGGTTGAAAGACCTAAACGTGAGACAGGAGTCCATCAAAATCCTAAAGGAGAACACAGGCAGCAACCTCTTTGACCTCTGCCGCAGCAACTTCTCCCTAGAAACATCGCCAAAGGCACGGGAAGCCAGGGCAAAAATGAACTATTGGGATTTCATCAAGATAAAAAGCTTCTGCACAGCAAAAGAAACAGTCCACAAAACCAAAAGACAACTGACAGAATGGGAGAAAATATTTGCAAATGACATATCAGATAAAGGGCTAGTATCCAAAATCTATAAAGAACTTATCCAACTCAACACCCAAAGAACAAATAATCCAATCAAGAAATGGGCAGAAGACATGAACAGACATTTTTCCAAAGAAGACATCCAAATGGCCAACAGACACATGAAAAAGTGCTCCACATCGCTCGGCATCAGGGAAATCCAAATCCAAACCTCAATGAGATACCACCTCACACCCGTCAGAATGGCTAAAATTAACAAGTCAGGGAACGACAGATGTTGGCGGGGATGTGGAGAAAGGGGAACCCTCCTACACTGTTGGTGGGAATGCAAGCTGGTGCAACCCCTCTGGAAAACAGTATGGAGGTTCCTCAAACAGTTGAAAATAGAGCTACCATTCGATCCAGCAATTGCACTACTGGGTATTTACCACAAAGATAGAAATGTAGGGACCCGAAGGGGTATGTGCACCCCAATGTTTATAGCAGCAATGTCCACAATAGCCAAACTGTGGAAAGAGCCAAGATGTCCATCGACAGATGAATGGATAAAGAAGAAGTGGTATATATATACAGTGGAATATTATGCAGCCATCAAAAGGAATGAGATCTTGCCATTTGCAACAACGTGGATGGAACTGGAGGGTGTTATGCTGAGTGAAATAAGTCAATCAGAGAAAGACATGTATCCTATGACCTCACTGATATGAGGAATTCTTAATCTCAGGAAACAAACTGAGTGTTACCGGAGTGGTTGGGGGTGGGAGGGATGGGGTGGCTGGGTGATAGACATTGGGGAGGGTATGTGCTACGGTGAGCGCTGTGAATTGTGCAAGACTGTTGAATCACAGATCTGTACTTCTGAAACAAATAACGCAACATATTTTAAGAAAAAAAGAAAAAGAAGAAGATAACAGGAGATGAAGAATGAAGGGGAGTAAGTCGGAGGGGGAGACGAACCATGAGAGACGATGGACTCTGAAAAACAAACTGAGGGTTCTAGAGGGGAGGAGGGTAGGGGGATGGGTTAGCCTGGTGATGGGTATTGAGGAGGGCACGTTCTGCATGGAGCACTGGGTGTTATGAACAAACAATGAATCATGGAACACTGCATCAAAAACTAATGATGTAATATATGGTGATTAACATAACAATAAAAAAATAAAAAAAAAGAGCACTACTGGATAGGCTTCACAAAGATACTCATTTCTAAGCACCAGAACTGGTGAATATATTTCCTTATATGGCAGGGGTGTGTGTGTGGGGGGACTTTGAGGATGTGATAAATTAAGAACTGAGATAAGATTATCCTGGTGACCCCAAAGTAATAACAAGAGTCCTTTAAAGAGAAAGGCAAAAAGGTAAAAGTTAGAGGAGATGTGAATGGGGAAGCAGAGTCCCCCCCAATGAGAGGGGAAGAGAGAGACAGAGAGAGAGAAAGAAGGAGGGAGGCAAGGAGAGAGGGGAGAGAGAGACACACACACAGATATACAGAGACAGGAAGACAGAGAGACAGAGAGTGATTTCAAGGTACAACACTGTTGGCTTGGAAGATAGAAGAAGGGCCATGAACCAAGGAATGCAGGCAGCCTCTAGAAGCTGGAAATGTCAAGGAAGCAGATTCTCTCCTAGAGCTTCCAGAAGGAATGTAGCCTGCTGACACCGTATTTTTAACCCAGTAAAATTCATTTTAAATTTCCAACCTCTAGAACTATACGATAATACATTTGTGTTGGTCTGTTATAGCAGCATTAGAAGACTGATAAAGCTACTTTAGAGTCAGAATGTCCTGATTAGAATTCTCCCTCTGCCATTTCTGGGACATGTATCCTTGGATGGGTGTCACTTTGCTGGTGGACATACATCCTTGGAATGGTGTCACTTTGTTGAGCTCCACTTTGTTCCCCATATTCCTTCTTATGCCTAATAAGATGATCAACACCCTATGCCTAACATCATGGGGTGTTGATCATCACGGTGTTGGGCATGCAACATGCACTGAACAAATAGGAGCTACTAAGGTGATCCTGGATTAAAGCCTTGAGACCTCCACAGAAACATTCCAGGCAAAGGGAAGAGAATATGCAAGACATCACATCATGAGCAGTTGGCGTACAGTGAAAACTCTACTCTGGCTGCAGTAAAACATGCAGGCTGGGAAGAAGTCAGATATGGGGCAGAGGGGTAAGGAGAGAAACAGATTGTGAATGCCTTGTATGGTATCTTAAAGAGTTTCAGCTTTATCTGGTTGACTAGGAGTGATCTTTAAGAGAGGGAGGGTCATGATGAGCTTGGGTATTTAGAGAGGTAGCTCTTTTGCTGGTAAAAAAATATAGAAATAGGGAAGATTTGTTTGTGGGAAATAACGTAAAGTGCCCCACAGTCTTACAAATAATGATGATGATTACTGTCATCGTCATCATCATCATCAAAATACAAGTATTTCTTGAGTACTTATGTTATGCCAGGTACTATGCTAATTACTTTCCAAAGGTTATCTAATTTAATGATCCCAACAACCCTATAACTTAGTACATCATTAACCTCAATATACTGAAGGAACCATGTATACTTAGAAAGTTAAGTGACTTGCCCAAGGTTACCCAAGAAGTAAGGTGGACAAAGAGGATTCAAGTCCAAGCTACTCAGCTGCCAAAGGTTATTGTTTTACCTGCTGCATAGTTTTTCACTTCTATCTCTCTGGGGCTATCTCATAAGTGAAACTATATTTTGATGAAATCCTTGGGTCCTTAAAAGCCAAATTAGGGCTCCATGAAGGACCCTCACTCTATCTATCCAATCTCCATTTTTTGCAATCCATACAAGAGCCAGTTTCCAGTATAATAGTTTCTCTATGAGCTTATTCTTCAATCTAGCACTCTTATGTGCTAGAGACTGTTGAACCACTGCACATCTTTCTGGCTGTGGATTTATGCCCTTCTCTGTGTTCAGCGGATGAAATAACAGCCATTGATGAACCAATTAAGCACTGCTGATGCTGGCACCCTAGAAATATAGCCAATTAAATTCATTGGGCAGAAATGAACCCTATCATGACTGTTGCTGGTGATAGAGACTGCTGTTTGTCTTGGTAGAGGAAATAAACATAATTAGCTTTTGCTTTCTGAAAGTGCATCAGAGACAGTATCTACCTTTCTGGGTGCAGAAAGATGCTCTGATAGCAACTTGGTATCTTTCCTTATGTGGAATAGGTGAGCAGGAGATTGATGGAAGGAGCTCAGGTTATGGGAGTTGTATGAGATGTCCTTTATTAGGGATTGTAAGGGAGAACTTGCCCAACTTCAGTCATATACCCTTAAACACTGAGAGCTCCCAAACCCCCAGATAGCAAGATCAAGAAAGGACAGTATGGAATCTGATTACAAACTTAAGACCAAAAGAAATGGAAGAGCAGCTTCAAAGGCAAAGAAAAACATTTGTGGTTCCTATACCAAGATAAGTAAGGTAAGCTGAAAAAGGAGAAATGGAAAAAGAAAAAGGAAAAGAAAAAATACAGAATTATGGACTTTAAGAGATAGGAAGTTGTGGCTTATCTAGTTTGGAGGTAGCAAACAGGTGATATTTGGTCCATTACATCCCATGTAACCCTGCGGGGAAGGATATGGGGATTAATCCCTGACCTCAGTTTTCTCCCTCCTTCCAATTCCCTGCTTGTGTTCCCTGTTGGTTGAAACAAAATGACAGCCAGGAAATATGGAAACCTGTAATGTTATACATACAGGTCAGCCTGGAGGCAGAGGTATGGTGAAAAGTAGATAAAGAAGGGCCAAAGAACGGGCTCTTGGGTGGCTCTGTCTGTTAAGCAGCTGCTTTTGGCTCAGCTCATGATCCCAGGGTCCTGGGATGGAGCCCCCCGTGAGCAGGGAGCCCGCTTCTCCCTACCTCTACCCCTCACCCCTGCTTGTGCATGCTCTCTCTCTCTCTCTAATACATAAATAAAATCTTTTAAAAAAATAAAAAGGACAAAACTGAGACATCTACAACACTGTGGGGAAAAGTAAATCTTAGTCTAACTATTAGAAAGGACTCTCAAATCCCTAGTGTAGTAACAGTGCTACATGAAGCCATCTGATGACCTGTGTATCACACTAGGACAGATACTTAGCTCCTTGGCGGTATCTCCCTCTACTTGTAGAGAATCAGGTGGTGTCTCTTACTGAAAGACATAATAAGTCGTTCTTCTCTCTTATTAAGCCAACAGTTCATCCTAATACATACTTGGTGACAAAGATTTTACTGTTGTGCATGAGCTAGACCCAAAGTCAGACGCAGATGGTGGAAAAGCATGCTGAATAAGTTATAGCGCCCACTTGCCTTCAAGAGTTGTCAGTTCTCACTCCTGCCTCCTCTCTGCCCTACCTTCTTTGACATTTCCCCAGCACATTTCTACCATAGAATTCACTCCTTAGGCTAAGCCGGATAGCTGCTTTTGAACATGGGAAACACTCCTCAGCCTTATGAGAACTACCACATAATTCGTTAGGCTGGACACTCATGAAAGGCTTACTTTTCTATATGTATGTATACATATGACACTTCCATAAAAGTTAAAATTTGTTAGCTTGAAAACAGGTATATCTCCACGTAAAATGTATGCATCCATTGTTTTTCAACATTCAAATGTGGTTATTTTAATATAGTTAATCGGAAAGTATCTTTCTGTTAGAATTTTAAAAATGTGGTTTTAGCGGACACATAGGTCTTTGTCTTCTCTATTCCACTTTCTTTGGGGGATCATTTCTCCCACTGTCTCTCCGACTTTGTGTATGGCTGCCCCTGCTTCCTGAGCCTACAGATGATCGTGCAATCCAGTTCCGGCCAATGTTCTCCCTTCTTCTGGCCTCAGTGACTGATGTGAGGATGGATACTCAACTCAAGGAGGCCAGTCGCAGTCCTCGGACATCTCTGCTGGAAATCTGAAGAAGATGCATCCCCTTTGCTTAGATAATAAAGCGTCAGAAAGACTGACTATACATGGGACTCCTGGCTGTTGTCTATCCAATTACATGACAGGAGAATGAAAATGAGGGCAATGCATTATTGGAAGTGAAACTAGAGATGGAGGAAGAAAGGCAGCCAGACATCATCTCAGCCCCTGGAATCTGCTATGCCTGGCATGTCAGTATCTTCTAAGCTTGACTCCACTCCCGGACTTCACAGCTCGATGAGGCAATATAGACTCTTTTGTTAGTTTGGGTCATGTTTCTGCCATTTCTTTTATCTGTTTATTTATTAAAAAGATTTTTATTTATTTATTTGAAAGAAAGAGAGAGAGCGCACACAAGCAGCGGGAGGGACAGAGAAAGAGGGACAAGCAGACTCTGCACTGAGCAGGGAGCCTGACACAGGACTCGATCCCAGGACCCTGAGATCATGACCTGAGCCGAAGTTAGACCCTTCACCCATGGAGCCACCGAGGCACTCCATGTTTTTGCCATTTGTAACCAAAAGAATTCAATCAATATGATACTAGTAGTGTTGCTATATTTAAAATCATCATTAGGTTTCTTTTCTCCCAGGGTTGAAACATTATGGGCTTCTCCCTTGGAAACAAATTAAATAATTGTCCCAATATTTTCCAATCTCATTAAGCCTCACATTAAAGGGGAAATAATCTTATATGCATCAGCAAACACTAAGCCCAGTTTCCATATCCAAGGACCATTATTGTTTAAAAGGTAGATGAAGCCCTAACAAAATCATAGAACCTTCTGCATTTTAGATTCCTCCCACACAGTGGTCTTGAGATTCTTGACTTGGAATTTGCCTCTGAGACTACATTTCTGAGAGAGAACGCACCTCAACTTATTGGGATTTGTAGGGAGAAAGAGAAAGGCACCACCACTTCGGTTGGAAAAGCAGAGGAACACCGGTGTGTGGTCTCCACCAGGAGCTTGAGGTAAACAAGCCCCCGAGAAGAGAAGACTGAGTGACTGGCAGAGCTGCCCCGGCTGTAAACTGACCCCTGGAGTCTGGCCAAGAGCCTGGCAGGACCACAGCTGATTGTGTCCTTGGCTATGCCCTCATCTTCCTACTTTCCGGGAACTTCCTTGTGCTTTGGCCTACAGTCAGACTCTTTTTATATTTCTGTTTTAAAGAAGTTGCCCATGCTATTACAGTCTCTCTTGGAATAATTGCAAAGCCAACTTTGTTTCCTTCTCTCAGTTTGACTGGTTTCACGACTGGGCCGACAACTAACCTTCTAAGGTGACACTTAATGAGAACGTGGCCTTGATCTTAAAATAACTAATAAACTCTTACCTTAAGGGTGTTTAGTCCATATAAGATGTGATCTCAGATGTTAAGATCTACTTTCTAGGCTGACCCTGGCCTTTCCCTGAGGTCTGAAGATCTGTCCTGTAATGCAATGTCATCATTTTTGGAATGAGGGGGGTTACCTACTGATCAATGTACTGGAGTCTCCAAGCTGGTTTTCCTTTCCTCTGGCTTTCTGTAACATCTATTTCTTACTACCCTGTCTTAATCAGTTCAGGCTGCTATAACAAATTGTCATAGACTAGGGGGCTTAAACAACACTCATTTATTTCTCACAGTTCTGGAAGCTGTGAAGTCCAAGATCAAGGTGTGAGCCGATCTGGTGCTTAGGGAAGGTCCTCCTCCTAATTTGCAGATGGCTATCTTTTCCTTGAATCTCAGATGGTGGAGAGCAGAGAAAGAAGGAGACCCTGAATCTCCTCCCCATTCTACAAGGACATTAATCCCATCATAAGCCCCTCACCCTCATGATCTCATCTAACCCTAAGTACCTCCCAAAGGCCCTACCACCAAATACCGTCACACTGGGGGCTAAGATGTCAACATATGAATTTGGGAGGACGCGAACATTCACTCCACAGCACACCCACGCTTCCACCCCCAATTCTGGGCTGCTATTCTATCTCACCTAGATTGTGATCACAGTCCCCTAGAACTGGTCTTACTTCCGCCTCTATAATCTGTTTTCGAGGCAGCAACCAGAATTATTTTATTAAAAGCAAATTCAGGCACATCACTTTTGTGCTCGATACCCTACCATGGCTCCCATCTCACTTGGATTAAAAGCTGAAGTCCTCATGACAGCCCAGGGGTCCCACATAATATAGGTCCTTCTCACCTTTCTGACCTCATTCCCACTACTCTCTTCCTCATTCACTTTGCTTCTGCCATACTGGTCTTCCTCGGGTTCACTAGGCCTGTGCCCACCTCAGGGTCTTTCCACATGCTGCTTCTTCTGTCCAGGATGCTTCCCTTCAGATAGTCTCATGGCTAGCACCCTCATTTCCTAAGGGTCTGTTCTCAAGAGTCACCTTCTCACTGAGGCCATCTAGAACCACTTGATCTCAATTTCAAGCCCTATCTTCTAGCATTCCATATTGTCCTTCCTTGTTTCATATTATATCTTACTAATTGGTTCCATTCCTTCTAGGAGAATGCAAGCTCTGTGAGGCAGGAAGTTTGGTCTGTTTATTTCACTATACTGAATCCTCAAGGGTCAGACGAGTACCCAGCACATGGTATATGTCAAAAAAGATTTGTAGAATAAACAAATAAATGGATGGATATTTAAAATGGAAGCTGGGGACACATGGTTGAGAGCTAAAGTGAGGACGTGTTGGGGAGATTTTTCAGAGAAACGTTGCTCCCGATTGAAGTGGAGGCAATGGCTTTATAGAGGCAGGGAACACACAACATGTATGAAATGCTATTAGGAGTTATAAAAAAGAAAGAAGTTGAGATAAATATATTGACACAGAACAATCGTCAAGCTATACTATTTTTTTAAATTTTTTATTGTTATGTTAGTCACCATACATTACATCATTAGTTTTTGATGTAGTGTTCCATGATTCATTGTTTCTGCATAACACCCTGTGCTCCACGCAGAATGTGCCCTCTTTAATACCCATCACCAGGCTAACCCAACCCCCCACCACCCTCCCCTCTAGAACCCTCAGTTTGTTTTTCAGAGTCCATCGTCTCTCATGGTTCCTCTCCCCCTCCGACTTACTCCCCTTCATTCTTCCCCTCCTGCTATCTTCTTCTTTTTCTTTTTTCTTAACATATGATGCATTATTTGTTTCAGAAGTACAGATCTGTGATTCAACAGTCTTGCACAATTCACAGCACTCACCATAGCACATACCCTCCCCAATGTCTATCACCCAGCCACCCCATCCCTCCCACCCCCCACCACTCCAGCAACCCTCAGTTTGTTTCCTGAGATTAGGAATTCCTCATATCAGTGAGGTCATAGGATACATGTCTTTCTCTGATCGACTTATTTCACTCAGCATAACACCCTCCAGTTCCATCCACGTTGTTGCAAATGGCAAGATCTCATTCCTTTTTATGGCTGCATAATATTCCATTGTGTATATATACCACATCTTCTTTATCCATTCATCTGTCGATAGACATCTTGGCTCTTTCCACAGTTTCGCTATTGTGGACGTTGCTGGTCAAGCTATACTATTAAGCAAAAAAAGCAAGTTGCAGAGCAGTGAAGAAATAAAAATATGCAAAACTGTGGATTTCTGTATGTCTATTTGTGTGTTTATATATGCAGAGACATAGATACATTACCTAGAAAAAGGTCTGCAGTTTATGCCAGCAGTGAAATATTTTTTTTCTGTAAAGGACCAGACTGGAAATATTCTAGGCTTTGCAGGCCCTATAACAGTTGCTGCTGCATATTATTCATGTTTTTACTTTTAAATAACCCTTTCAAAATGTAAAAAGATTCTTAGCTCATGGAATGTACAAAAATAAAATCTAGCCTGTGGGCTCACTGGCTGTTGACTCCTAATCTGGGGCTTGGTTAGTTACGGTGAAGGAAGTGGTCTTAGGAAGAGTGAAGTGAGATTTTAGGTTTCTTTTTTTTTTTTTTCCTTTATATGCTCTCTATTGTTTGAAAAAAAAAATTTTCTTTCTGGAAATGTAGTCCTGAAACGTATGGGCAAAAAATAAGGTGTGATAAAAAAAAGGAATGGGAAAAAGCTTGGTGCATAGTAGGTATTCAAGATTATTTGCTGAATAAATGAATGTATTTTAAACAATTTCTATTTTTTTAAAAGATTTTATTTATTTGACAGAGAGAGACACAGCGAGAGAGGGAACATAAGAATGAAGGAATAACTAAATATTCAAATGAACAAATGAACGCATAGATTCATGTGCTTCCAGCCCTTTTGCTATATCTTGCGTGGAAACGAGGACATTGCTTGTGAAGTCCTAAGGCTAACAGAGCATGTGCTACCAAAGATCACATAAGCTACTAATTTTATGTTTTCTATCATTATCCGGTTTCATAATATTAGTACAGGAAAACCTGTTAAAAAGTCAATTATTTGCAATAAAAACCCTTTTACCTAATGTATTCATCTTTGATTTGTATCAGGTTCTGCTACAATACACCAGAGGAAAGCTTAAAATAATATTTGGTTACTTCACATTTTATTCCAGGCTTAAGTGGGCATTGGGCCACGAATATTTATTCATATTAAACCCACTTGTCTAGGTATGAGCTGCTTTGCAGGCTCAACATATCAAACAGTTTTTTAGAAAAAGCACTTTAAACCTTCTTGGATTTTTGCAAAAACCTGTTGTTCAATGGCCTCTTTGCAAAGAAGCAAAATGAAACATGCACTTCTGTGTCCTTGTGGAGAAAGGAGACTGTCTTTACTTTTCTTTAAAATGCTATTTTTATAATAATAATGTAAATTTCAAATTGTCCTTGAGATTAGGGTCTAAATTGCTAACAATTGTTTAAAACATCTCACCATGCTTTAGTACCTATCCCATGTGGTTTCACAAAATAGCATATTTATCATCATCAACATAAATCTCATTAAAAACACACATTAGGCACCCATCTGTACTGTCCTGGTGCCATATCAAAGGATTTTGGGAAAAAGAAAACCAACAGTGTAAGTCTGGGGAGTCCTTTAGAAGTCATTATCAAGATTGACTTTAATTCTGCAAGAATTCCATCTCTTAAATGTCCAGATTTCCCCCCAGTGTTATTGAGATAAACATTATGTCAGTTTAAAGTGTACAATGTGAGGATTTGATAATTAAATATCTAGATTTTCCCCCTTTGTTTGTAGGAAGTTTTCACTACTCAGTTGATTTCCTAATTTTATTTTCAAAAAAATACTTGACTGAGGTCCATATTTCACTGTTTTAGGCTTAGAGTTACCATTGTCATAGAAGTTTCCTTCAGCTATAACTGATGCTGTCAAATTTACTGCACTGAATACCATTTTAAATAAATGCTAAAATACAATGTTAACTGTCTGTGAGCAAATACCCTACTACAACATGTGAACTACCTAATATTTTCTTATCGTCCTAAAAAGTGCGAATTAAATTATCATATAATGAGAAACTAGCGGTTTGTAGTAATTCCAAATGCAGCAAATCTTCACCAGTGCGTAAAAATTTTCAGTGACTGTGAAAAACAGTGGAATGATTTGAGCCTTGAAGCTTTCTCCCAACTACCAAAAAAGGACCCAAAACAAACAAGCATAGCTAAGCGTTTCATCCTGGAAGCGGCTTATTGAATTAATAAGACAAGTCAATTAATGTAATGCTCTGTTGCTTTGGGATAAAACACGAAACTGGAAAAATGGGGAGCTGTTTACCGTATTAGGATCAAGCAACCAGGAAGGCTCTGAAAAAAAACATCCTCCTCTCTCCAAGTCTTAGAGAAGAACTTGACACATGGCTTCTGCTATGGACTGAAACATGTTCTTCCCCAATTTATCTGTTAAAGGACTAGCCCCCATTGCGACTGCATTTGCAGACAGGGCCCATAAGGAGAAAGAGTTGGGCCCTGATCTCATGGGATTAGCCATCCTTATAAGAAGAGACACCGGCAAGCTCACTCTCTTTCTTTACAGCGAGAGAACACCATGAGAAGGTGGCCATCTACTAGCTGTGAGGTGGACTCTTGCCAGGAATCCAATTGGTAGTAGCTTGATCTTGGACTTCCAGCCTCCAGAACTGTAAGAAAAAACATTTCTTTTATTTAGGCCACTTGGTCTGTGGGGTTTTGTTATGGCAGCCAAAGCAGAGCAACACAGCTTCCACAGATATTCTGTGTAGTGGCCTGAAGAGGAGGCTATGGTAAAGACCACCTGGGGGTTCACCACATGGTTCTCTTCTTCTTTCCAGGCACGCCGGGCTGGACTACACTTCCCAGCATCCCTTGCAGGTAGGTGAGACCATCAACTAGATTTCTACTTAATGGAACCTGGGCTGTTTTATTTTATACCACTTTCAGGGTTGTCCCTTAACAATACTAGAATGGTCCTCTGTGCTTGCTCTCTTCTGTCTCTGCTGATGGGAAGCAGAGGCTCAAATGGAATTTCCCATGGGCCCAGAAATGCAAAGACTCTCAGGTATTTTCAGCCTTGAGTCCATGAACCCTGGCCTATGGATAAAATTCAAGGAGTCCACGAGTTTGGTTAGAAAAACACCGTTCTCTATTTTCATGAAACTCTGCTTGGTTAGAGAAAGATTACATCTCTATTTTCATTTAAATTAGCATTTCCTTCTGTTACGAATGTAGGCAAATAACTACAGTGGTTGAAGTACTTCCTATAAATTTGTCACCTAGGGAAATCATAGATATTTCATGTCACATTATAGTTGCAGATATTTCAAAATATTTTACACTTAACACTGTTTTAAAGTTATGATAGTTATTAAACCAGCTGCTAGATTTTATTATTTAATGCCTTAATAAAGAGGCACATATACTACTACATCACATCGAAGAATATTTTGATTATTGAATTTCAATATAATTTTCTTTAATTCCTATATATTGTATTTTATGCATCTGAAAACTATTATCCTGAAAAAGGGTTGACAGACTTCACCAGACTGCCCAAAGGGTCCAGGGCAAAAAAAGGTTAAGAATCTCAGTACCCCATGGAAGGAACCTGTGACATGAAGAGGGAATAAATATTTGTTGTGTTAACTCACTGAGACTTTGAAATTTCTTGTTATATTTGTTAATATTTGCAACTAAAAGGGTCTACACCCTCTAAGACATGGGTCAGCAAAGGTTTTCTGTAAAGGGTCAGATAGTAAATATTTTGGACTCTGTAGGCCATTGTAGCATAAAAGTTACCACAGACTATATATGAATGAACAGGCATGGGTAGATTCCCATAAAACTTTATTTATAGGCCCTGGAATTTGAATTTCTTATCATTTTGATATGTCATTAATATTATTCTTTAAAATTCTTTTCAACCATTTAAATATGTAAAAACTACTTTTAGTTCACAGGCTATACAAAAGCAGACATTGAACTAAGTTTGCCACCCCTGATCTAAGATATCCATTAGGTGGTACTTCTGTAAGGATTGGGGAGGGTAATTGTGTTAACTGTTCAACTTGCTGGATGACTCAATGCAACATTGTATCCCTTATTGGACATATCACTCAATGGCCATCTGAAGCAATTCTTCATTGTTTACTCTTTGTAAATCTAAGTATCATTCTAATAACACGTATGTCCTTAATGTCAAGATTAGTGGTTCCTCAGCCTGGCTGTGCCTTAGAATAACATGGAGAGAATTAAAAAACAAAAAAACATCAAGGCCTTGGGGTTCACACTGGACCCATTAAGTCAGAATCTCTGGGTTCTGAGAGTGTGCACCAGCATTCTCACAAAGCCCCCAGATGATCTTATGCACATTGAGGGAGGGAACCCTGCTACGTGCAGTGAAGCTGGAGATGAGCATTTCCTGCCTTCCACAACGGGGGGCTTGAATGAAAGTCAAGATTCCTTCTTTTGTGTGTGTATTAATCAACTGTTTATTTTACTTACTTATTTTTTATTATGTTATGTTAGTCACCATACAGTAAGTACATCATTAGTTTTGATGTAGTGTTCTATGATTCATTGTTTGCATATAACATTTCCTTCTCCAGGGTCTTGGTCTTCACTTTGTTTCATTTTTGTTAGGTTGAAAATGGCACATATCATTTTGGCTACATAAATATACAACATCTCCTGTCTTCTAGTACATACCATGTCATCAGAGCAGTGTTGGTTCCAAATATGATTGAATGGGCACAGCCTTTTGCCTGGAGTTTGAAAACTGTAGTTTAAGGAATGGTTTTGGCCATTTGGTTCTTATTCATTTTTTCTGACTTTTGCTTTTTCTTCGTTTTTATTTCCTCTCAGCCTCTCTGTCTCCATGCCTCTCTCTTTCCCTCATTCCCATTCCTCTTCCCTGCTAACATATATTTATTGAGAACCTACTATGTACTTGATGGATACTTTTCTGGATGCCATGAGATTTGTTTTGGTTTTCCTCTGCATTGTCCTAAAATTTTTCAATTATTTTCCAACATTGAAAAATAGGGAGATTTCACCAGATCATTAGATAGAGACACTGGACATTTCCATGTGGTGACAGTCAGGTATGGCTTAGTACAAGGGTCCCTTTACATTGGTGGGGTGGGAGGGGGCCAGGCCCTTCCTGCTGAACTATAATCTCACCACTTCCAAACATCTTGTAACACTCGTATGTCTCTCATGTAACTGAGAGTTTTCACACTGTAGGCATTTGAGCTATGATCTCCTACTGGATCCAATGTTTTAGAAAAATATTCCATAATCTACACCTTTCCTCTCACACCTGCCGCTAAGTATTAAATTCTCACATGAAAACAAAATATTCTGACCACAGCTATATCAGAGGTCTGCAACCTATGGGTCATAAACCGAATCTAGCCTTTGTATATAACTTCATAAATAAATTATAACAGAATACAGCCCTGTCCATTTGTTTATGTATTGTCTATGTTTTCTTTCAAATGGTGATGGCAGAGTTCAGTAGTTGCCTGCAAAGTCTGGAACAATTACTGTTTGACCCTCTACAGAAAAAAAGTTTGCTAGCTCATGATTTAGCTACTTGGTATAAGAAACTTGTATATCTAGACATCTGTTAAAACCAGACTGATTTCATTTTTAGCTTTTCATTCAGAGGTTTCATATTATTGTGGCATCTGCTTACTTCCACGTAGCCCACTAAGCAACTTGGAGGGCCCTGACTTTCTATTAGAACATAGCAATTTGAGTAACATAGAACAAACATGGAGAGATGTTACTAGCATCTGTGGTTGTTCTTTCACTGAAAAACTTTGCTTTCAAATTAATTTGAGTCACAGTCACTTGTTTTTCAGTCAACTGTTGAAAGAGTCATTAAGAAAATTTTATTTCATCTTATTATCTAGGAGAACAAAATCATTGCCTGACTTTTCAGCAAATTCCCACTTACTCCCAACCTGTGATGGAGGAAAACACTACTGGTTGGGTATCTTTAGACCATTTTAAACACTACAATTGTAGCTAATTTACTTGACACATGTTTAAGATACTATGCTTATGTTAGGTCTCCAGTCAGCAGGAAAATGATCCAGTTTACTGGGTGAGAGCACAGTGCTTGACATTAGCAAGATACCTATCACAGGACTTCATCTTTTCCCAGGAAAAGCTAGTACAACCTGAAATTCTTTTTTTTTTTAAGTTTATTCTTTTAACTCCAGCTTCTCCCTACCCCTGCTTGACCAAGAAAGACTTGTTAAAATAAGATCCGTTCTCTACAAAGTGCTTATGTGCCAATACTTTGTCAATCTTCCTCCATCCTGGGAAATGGACTTTCTGATGTACCTCCTGGACTGTGATTCTCATCAAGAAAAAATATAACATGCTATCATCTACCATGTTGGCCCATAGCATGAAAATGTTCTGTGGGAAGAGATAACTGTTGGTTTAATCACACATTTGTGTTTTCAAGTATCTTAGAAGGTGTCTAAGATTATTCTCAAGACTGTGATGGGAATAATCCTAACAAGGATAATATGGTCAGCTTTATTAAGATATGTGCTAAGAGCCCTGAAATCAGATCTGATATATCATCATAGCTCTACCATCAAGAAGCCCTGGTGACCTTAGCAGAATTTCATTTACTTGGGCTGTGTGTCTACTATTCATAACCAACATGGTTACCACCAGGTGCTGTCTGAGAGCCCACCCCCAACATTACTATGACTGTGGACGAGTCCAAGTGAGAGAAATGAGAGAAAGAGTGGACCACTTTGTAAAGCACTCTACAAAGGGAAGGAGCTCTTAATCTGCTGCTCCGGAAGCTCTTGGAATTCCTACTGAAACTCCTTTCTGGTTTGCCTTTACAAGTCCCTAAAAAGACATCAGTAAGTTTCAAATGGCCGAAGAGGGGGCAATTTGAGCTTCAGTAAGGATAATACATGCAAAGAATTAAAACACATCAAATATTTGACTTCCACAAAGTCATAATGATACCAAAAAATGCACTGGTCACTTTGGAGGATGCTGGCAAAACATCTCAATATTTTGAAAGCTGACAAACAAAGAGAATCAACCATTTATCATGCCTTCTTACGAAATCTGTACCTCTAGATAATGATGAGGAAAAATTCCTTTTTAGACAAGTATTCTAGTTAATAAAGAAGGAATAATAGAATGAAAAATATCACTATTTGTAACTGCTAAGAAATTAATGAATGAGTAGTGATCATCAATAACTAGTAATCAATCATTGATGATCAATGACATCACAAAAAGAGGCAACCAGACATTATGTGCCTCCTGATGAAAGTAGACATCTTTGCTGAAGAAGTCTTACCTGAACAAAGAACGAATAAAAAAATACAATGTGAATCTGATCCAGCCTCTTGATGTAATTACTAACTTATAGGAAATTCAAGGGACATGATCATTTTAAACAATACTATGGAGATGTAGTCCACAAAGTGAAGAAGATTTGGGAAGATTCTACAGGACAGAGGCAATCCACGGTTTCAAATTTCTTTTTGGGAAAAAAAAAAGCGAGACAGAAGGAAAACCTGCAAGACTTAGGAAAGATATCAATCTGTTGTTGTTTATGGAACTCACATCCATATTTGGATCCTGAGTCAAGCAATTTACTAAAAAATTATAAGACAGTCAGGAGAGCACAGGTAGCACTGATTTGGTATTTGGTGATATTAATGATTCATTGTTAATTTTTTATTAGTTTTGATAATCCTATTGTGATTATGTTTTTTTAAAAGATGCCTTATCTTTTACGGTCTGATATATTTATGGATGAGATGATATGAGTTGCTTCAAAATAATCTGGGGTGGGGGGTGTTGGTGGGCATGGGGCTAAAATAAAAGGATGGGCTATGTACTAGTATTTGTTCAAGCTAGGTTATGGGCAAACAAGTTTTCACTATACTGTTCTATCTACTTTTGCTTATGCTTGAAATTTTCTATAATAAAAAGTTAAAAAACAAAAAAAAAATTGCTCCAGCATGCAACAAGTAATGGACCTCCACATCCTCATGCATGTTCAGGGACTGTGACCTTAGAGCTGGCAGCTCTCAGGGCAGAAAGAATGGGAGGAGGGCCTCAAAGACTCACTTTGCTATCAAATGCTTAAATTAGGTTTTGAGTTGCTAATGCCGAAACCCGTAGAACTTCAAAGCCCCCTCTGTAAAAAAAGTGTCTTACACTTACACATGTCTCAAATTTCTCTGAAATCTGTTAAATATCTCAGAAGTTATACAACCAACAATGACCACTGTTTCCTTTCTCATTAGAAGGCGATCTCCAACAGACTTTTAGCCTGACTTGAGTTTTTCTAAAAATATGTTGGATCTAACCTAAACCTATTATGCTTCTTAGATACAACCTTGAATAAATGTGAACATAAAGCTAGATTTCACTTTATTCAAGGAGATAATTAATTTTATGTTCAGATTAAAATATTTGACAAAAAGAGTTTTTATTTCCAGCGGTAGAATTTGCCGAGTTCATGTTAGGAGGTCAAATGGAATGATCCTAAAAAATACAAGATATGTCTCTAATCCTACTCTGGGATTTCAAAATCCTCTTTGGCATTTAGGACATTTTTGAATAAAATGCCTTCATTTCTCATCTCTTTGAGACTACAGTCAATGTGTGAGCTGAATAATTATTTCATCAAAAATCCCACCTCATAAGAGGCAATGTTTCATGGGAGTCTGCAGAAAGCATACTCCCAGCGATATCAGCCAGTGACCAGCAGCCTGGGTAGTATTTTTGAGAAAGTCTGGGTTGCACTGCCACCTTTTCTATGTTACCCTGAGGGCATATTTCATTTTGAAAAAGACTATAAATAAAAATAAAGTATTTTGAGAATTTTTGACTCTCCTCAAAATCATTAGAAACATCCTTGTGTGTACCAAAACTTGGTTTAGGAATCACCGACTTAGATCCCGGTTTTAAGCCTCTAGCAGTTGGAAGGGGCCAATTCAAGAATAGAAAAACTGAAAAGATTCTTGGCTGCTTTTTGTGAAGCCAGCCGCCCATGATGCTGCTTCACCCCTGCAAGCAGTCAGCTACTCAGTTGCACAGTTGAAGCCCTTCCCATGCCTTGAGGCTCTTTTAACTGCTGTGTTAAATGGAGAAAAACAAGCAAGAATAAAAAAATCTTTAAGAAACATGAAAAAAATCCTTAATAGCTTGGAAGCTTTTTTTGTTTGTTTTGTTTTGTTTTTGCTTTTCACCCTCTACCTCAAAGCACCACAGAACTATACAGTTGTTAGACTCCTTCTAAGAAACATATCATTACTGAGTCTTAAGAGATGCTGCAAATTCTGAGAAATACCGCACATCTGAATAATTTGTATTTAGGAAAAAATCCAAATAGAAACCTGCACACATTTCCCGGGTCACTGGACAGGAGTATATTCTGCCCTGCTATCTTAAAAGTTGGGTGGAATAGGAAGGAGAAGCAGGTGAAAGGACCAACAGATGCAGCTTGAACAGGCATTGAAGGGGTCTCTAAGTGGCGGTAAGTGCTACCAGTCAGATGGAAACCCGGCAAAGCGTGGTGCCAAGTATTTATACGTCATAATTATTTTTGCATGCTTTTACGACTGTCATTCTCAACAAGAGCAATACCTTACCCTCACGGGCCATGTGGAAATTTGTGCAGTGATTTCTTGATTGCTATAGGGGTTGTGGGCTGCTACTCCTATGTGGTGAGCAGGGACAGACCCTAGATGCCTGACATGCATGAGATGTTTCTGCTCAAGGCAGAATTATTAATATCGCAGTGAACATTAGCGTAAGTGAAAGTTCTGTTTTAAGTGATCTGAGCCTGGAAGTGAAGTCAGATAGAAAAAGAGAAATTTTTGCATGCTTTTGAAACCTGAGGCATAATTAACATTCCATAAAATTCACCATTTTAAAGATTTTTTAAAAATTTACTTATTTATTTTGAGAGAGAGAGAGAGAGAGAGAGAGAAAGCACAAGCAGGGGGAGTGGCAGAGGGAGAGGGAGAAGCAGGTCTCCACTGAGCAGGGAGCCCAATGTGGGGCTCGATCCCAGGACCCCTGGATCACGACCTGAGCCAAAGGCAAGATGCTTAATTGACTGAGTCACTCAGGAGCCCCAAAATTCACCCTTTTAAAGCAGTGTACAAGTCAATGGTTTTTAGTATATTCAAAAGGTTGTGTATCTAGACAGCAGCTACACTTGTGGTGATTGGAGCATAATATTTAGAGATGTTGAATCACTATGTTGTATACCTGAAACTAATGTAACATTGTGTGTCCACTATGCTAAAAAAAAAGGAAGAAAAGAGAAAGGTTGTGCATTGCCACTATCTAGTTCCAGACAATTTTCATCAGCCCCAAACAACCAACTAGCCATCACTCTCCCCTCCCCCTTCCCTCCAGCCCCTGGAAACCAACCAACCTCCTTTCTGTCTCTAGAGACTTATCTATTCCGGACATTTCATATAAATAGAATCATAGGATACATGACCTTTGGTGTCTGGTTTCTTTGATTTAGCACAGTGTTTTCAAAGTTCACCCATGTTGGAGCATGTATCAGCACTGCATTCCTTTTTATGGTTCAATGATATTCTGTTGTATAGATGAGACACATTTTGTTTTATCCCTTCATCAAGTGATGGACATCTGTGTGGGCATGATTTTGATATACACTAAAATTACTCAGGAGTGTAACTGACATGTACATGGGGAAAGATTGTCCTGGTTTGTTCTGAACTTGACCAAGAATTAATTACCATTTTAGAAAAATCATATTAGCAATAGGAACATGGATTATGGATTTGAGTCAGCAATAAACCCATTTGTTTCAGTTTTTATTTACAGATGTCACATTCTTGGCTTTGTGTAAATACACCTTTTCTATTATTTCATCTGTATTTTAAAATATTTGTACACACACACTTTTGCTTAGTCTATAATTTAAAATATAATACATCGACAGTATCTGAAAAATTTTACTTCTCTTAAATCCAAATTTAGTCATTATAAATGTGTTCAAATCTTTAGTATTTCATTATGTCTTCTAACATTATGTGCCAGAGCACTTACAGATTAAAATAAATATTATTTTGTTATAAGTCAATTTTCTTGTAGTTCTCTTTTATATTATACTTGTGAATTACATTAATTTTTTGGAATTACATGTGTAGGGAAGTTATATTATCCGTGAATTTCATTTCAGGAGGCTTAGATGATGTGCGAAGGGGGCATTGGATCTTTCAGGGTTGACAATCATCGTATTAGGGCAGGATTATAAAGAGATTATTTTGTTGGGTGATGTCCCTCTGGCATACACCCCACATTTCTTTGATGGCATTTGCATGCATGCAGCATCATTCAGCACTTTGGGGTATTTGGGGTTGTTGGACTCTGGGTAAATGTACCACAATGAAAAATTAATTAACAATGGATGTGGCACCTCTGAGTTAACACTGACCTTTCCCATTTAGCAATTTTCTCCCAAAATAAAACTTCCTCCCAGAGCAAAGGAATATCTGATGTTCTTTTATTTAGACATTTCTGGGAAGAGTGCTGAGATCATCAGTGGCACGTTAGAATGGGAAAGTGAAATAGAGTTGAGAGATTTTTGTCCAGATAAATTTTCATGTATTGAATATCCCACTACTCATGTGTGTTATTGCCTCTGAAATTATGGTATATAATTAGATGATAACTATAATCTGCCAAACCATTGTAAAGGTAGTGGAGACATCCCTAGCTAAAATATTGAGTGACTTGCTCAGTTTTACATCTTTGCACCAATTCCTGCCTTCAACCATTTTGGGTTTTGGCGGATTTGTTTTTGGTCTGCTTCCCCACTATCAAACTTCTGCCTGGTTCATCCGTGCAGTTGAGGTTATACCTGACTGAACTTTTGGCCCAGCTCCCTAACAAAGGGTTGCTGGTTTCTTAGAAAATTCCTCTGTCTCCAAGTCATTTCCATCATCATCTCATCATTGCTGTAACTGGCTGGTTAGCAATGGAATGGACTTGCTTGCTAACCGACTTGCGTTGAAGAAAATGATGCCTATGAAACTGGGAAGGAGGATCTGTTTTTGCTGGTGAGCAATTTTGCTGGTGAGCTTTGGGGGTAGTTAAGGGACATCTGTACATCCAAACCAAGCGACCTGGATACAGGCAGTGTGAGTTGTTCTTGAGAACTTAAGAATTTCTTGCATCATAAGAATCTGATATTACCAACGATCTCTAATTCTATTTTCACTCTACTGATAAGAAAGCAGACTCAGATTGTCACAAATTCTGAGAAGTATAAGATTGTTTAGGCATGAATCCTCCCACAGAACTCCCAAGAGTTCTCATCTGTTTGAACACCCTTCACAACAAGCAAATCACCACTTACTGTGAAAAACCTGTTGGGTAAATTGTTCTTATTTTAACTGAAATATATTTAGTTATATATCCACACACTCTGGGGTGCCTGGGTGGCTCAGTCAGTTAAGCGTCTGACTTTGGCTCAGGTCATGATCTCAAGGTCCTGGGATCAGCCCTGCTCGGCAGGGAGTCCGATTATCCTTCTCCCTCTGCCCTTCCCCCCAACTCATGCGTGTTCTCTCTCTCAAATAAATAAATCAATAAAATCTTTTAAAAAAATAAATTCCACGCACTCTTTAGAAACAATTTTATCCCTTTTCTAAATGACAGAACTTCCAATATTTAAATACACCTTTCATTCTTGATCTGCTTATTCTTTCTCACAAATCGAAACAGCATGTCCTTCAACTGTTTCTAACCATCAGAACTGCTTTCCTCTGCCTGCCTATTTGCTTGAACTTGATTTAACCATCCTACATTCTCAATGACCACTTCGACTGCGGACCATCTGCAAGATCGGCCTGCATGCTGTGTCAATACCCTCTTCCATGTGGTTCATAATAAAACAAGGCACAGGACTCAGCCGGGACAGAACTCACTTTTCTGCTACTAGGAATGTTTCTCCAGGATACAATCATTCCATGAGTTAGAAACATTTGAATATGGCTATTCCTTGTGGTTATGAGCCCACGTGAACTTCTCCTATCATCCAGCCTTTTCCATAATAGACTAAGATTCAGCAAACTTTATAAAGGGCCCACTAGTAAATATTTTAGACTTTCTGATCCATAAGATCTCTGCTGCAGCAACTATTCAACTGCTGTTGGAGCGCAAGCGCAGCTATCGCCAATATGTAAATGTGGCTGTGTTACAATAAAACTTTATTTACAAAAACAGACAGTGGGACAGATTTACTCTAAGGGCCATAATTTGCCAATTCTTGGCCAAGAACTCATACCTTGCTGATGTCTGGACATACTATGTTCATCAATGTCTTAAAATCTTTCAGACTAGTTAAAGGAAACAGGCCAGTGAAAAAGGTGCCTGGCATGACTTTTTTCCTGGTGAATGCAAGTTGGCTCCTGGTGATCACTGCTTGCTTAATTATTCACAGAAATCCCTTAAATCATCTACTGCAGAATCTTGCCCTGGGCTAGCCTCCGGGTCACTGGTCTAAACTTTTAAGAATTCACTTCTTCTATTCAACAATTGTAGCTATACTTAACCAATACTAGACTTCGGGTGCCTCTCTCAGATACCTCAAAATTCCCTGTCAGTAGTGTGGTCATTTTTTGATAGTTTGGTGATTTGAAAGCTTTGTGATTTCTTTCACAGAGGTGGTAAGGTGCTGGCGCCAGCTCTCATTGGCTGTGGGAGTCAATGGTGCACCTCTCCTCCCTACTTCACATTGGTAGCTTGAGATCAGCTGTGATGGGAGTATTTACACTAACGAAATCAATAAATTGTACAAAGCAGAGCTATCTCCCTCCCCTGATCACTGCTTGAACCACTTGAACCACTGAGGAGAGCTAGAGACTATCTCGAGTTTCCTTCTTTCTGAGCAATATTCCTTTCAGATGTTTTAGGCAAGAGATAGTTTTTATTAACATAGGAAAAAGAAAAGAGAAATAAAATAGTTGCTTGAGAAAACCCTGAATTCTATCACCTATTCATTCCTGGCTTTAGGCAGATTTATCCTACTTGCTTTGAACATAGATGCTTTTTAGGATGATCTTACTATTTCTGGAAGTCAGTTTTAGTCTTTAATTCCTTTAGCCTTCGTAATGATATTGTTAGAGGTCTCTGTCATTCTTATACAGTCTTTCCTGATTATGTGACTTTCCTAGATCTTTCACTTATGCCCTTTAAATTTCCACACTGGTCCTTTAGGCCACCATTTTCTCCTATTGGGATGATTTGGTGTTGTCTACACAGAATGTCATTTCTGAGAACCGCTTTAAGAGTGTTAATGATTCCCTAAATGAGGACTAGAGATTAGGGTTCTTCACTACATTTTCTAGAATGCCATACTAGTTTTACCGTTTGGTGAAAGAAAATACTAGGATTAGAGACAAATTTGAAATTTTCTCATTAGTAATTCAATTTAAACTTTGCTCATTGACAATGAGGTAGGTCAAATCAGAAGGGACTAAAAGCTTTCTCATTATGCCTTACTTTTATGAGATGTGGCACAGCCTTACTCTTAGCTCATCAAGACGGCCTTGGATAACTAAGCCTATGAAATGGAATTTGTGGATATAGTTGAGACCTGAATGTAAGCTCCCAGCTTCTCCATAAAAGGAAAAGCAGAATTCACTGATCTGTGCCCAGGTTTTGACAGGAAAGTGTTCCATCTATGTTTACTAAATAGTATAAAAACCTCCTTACTGGCCCTTCAGTTCCACTCGTATGCCCTTCCCATTGATTTCATCTTTTGGAATAGAGTAGTCACCTTAACATTGCCTTCGGTGGGTCTCTCCATAGGAAGGCCCTGAGACAGAGATTTCAATGCAAGTAGTTTATTTGAGAGATAAATCTAGGCAGCACGGGTAAGGAAATGAGGACGTGAGACAGGAATGAAGGGAACCCAATAAAATGTGTGTTTATGAGCAGGTTTTGGGCAGCTGGGCCTCGATCCCACTTGGAATCTCTCAGAGACTAGAACTGTGTTGTCCAATAAGGTAGCCCCTAGCCACATGTGGCTATCTATTAAGTCAATAAAATTAAATAAAAATAAAAATCATTTCCTTTGTCACAGGTGACACATTTCAAGTGCTCAATAGCCAGAGGTAGCTAGTGGCTACCATATTGGACAGCTCAGATAAAGAACATTTTCACACTATAGAAAGTTCTACTCGACAGTCATGATATAGATGCTTCAACATGCTTCAGAGTTGTCCCACCTGGGAATGAGGAGGCTGGGAAATTTGTACATCAAGTTCCCTCTGCCGGTGGTTGATGCTTGCTCTCCCAATTCCCTGAGATGTACATGTATAGGACCAAAGGGAAGGATCCAGATGGACACCAATAGTGTCTGGTGTAAGTACTCTGTGTCACTCCTTGGTTAAAAACCTTTTTTCATCTCTTCCTGCCACAATTTAGATACTACTCAAACTCTTTGTGTAGCCCCATGATCTGACTCCAAGTTTACTTCCCCAAACTCATGCCACTTTACTCTAACTACACTGCTTTGACAACAAACTAAGAGAGACTTTCTCTCAGGCTTACAAACACATACAAGTGCCCCTTGGCTAAGGCCTTGGCGTATGCTAATCTGACCATCTGCAACACCCACCCTGCTCACCCTCACTCCCCATTTGGCTCTCTGCATGGCTGTTTCCTGCTACCCTCTAGTTCTTAGACTAAATTCCACCTCCTCCAAGAGACACTCCCCACTTATCCTTCCACAAGCTCATGTTTCTCTCCCATTATTTACTTTTGTGGCTCCTTTTGTATTTCTTTTATCATGATTTATAATTACTTATTCACTGGTTTTGTCTGTTTCCCCTAGAATAATGTAAAATCTGAAATTATCTTCAGGATCTACTACTGTGCCTGACATGTAGTAACTACTCAACAGGTACTTGGTAATTGAATGAATGAGTGAATGAACAAATGAATGACAGCAGTATCTACCAGTGTGGTAGCTATAAGAGTGGACAACGAAAGGTCATACTTCTGTCATAACAAGAGTCACAGAAGAATCTGCTAGGATAATAGGCTGAATGACAAGAGGCTGGATGTGGGAAAAGAGTAGCCAGGTAATGACACTGTGTGCAGTTGCTGAAAATTGTCTTACACAGCAGATAGATCAGGTCATCAGTGATTCAAGTTCTGGATGAACATTCTGGATACCAGCAAGGTGCCTTCTCCAACATGCAATTACTTGCTTGTGCCAACACCAATGCTTGAATGTAAGTTATACTGGCTTAAAAACATTAGCAGTGGTAATGGCAAATGGCAAATCCTACAAAGCTGAGCAAGATCAGTCTAGTCCTAGAGCTTTCTAGAAAGAGAATATGAAATCATATTTTGGCTGTTAGTTACCTAAGTTTGATTTTTTTGTTGTTGTTGTTTTTCTTTGAGTGGGGCTAGCGTTGACACAGGGAGCATCTAGGTGACACACAATCGTAGGAATCTGAGAAGAAGAGCACAACAACCATAGCTTACTTGCTGCTTTCCATTTATAAAATATTTCCATTTTCTCTATTTCCCTCATCCTCCCATAACCTTTAAACTTTGTGCATGATCTCCATTTTATAGACATGAAAACGCAGAGGGTATAGGCTTTTCTCGGTTATAAGTGGAGAACAAGGGCTTGAATCTTTGGCGGGGGGGCTTTTCTGGCTTACAGTCTTAGGGTTCTTTTCAATGGATACAATGTGAAAGAGAGAAGAGATGTGTCAGTGCGGTGGTGAATGGCAGGGATGGGGGAGGGGTGAGAAACTTTGAGAGCTTCTAAATCTGGAGGAGGATCCAGATCAGGGGACAAAGAAATCAAGAATCTGCATGTATGGGAGGGTATGTGTGGAACATGGAAGCAGAGAGGAGGCCATTCTGATCAGACAGCCAGTTCGTAACATTCTTTAAACTAAATGTACAAGCTTCTCACTTCTCTTAGCACCAACTGGTGGGTTCTGCTGACTTTATATGCCCTCTTCCAGTCCCTAAATTTTGCTCCCACACCAGCTTGTGACCCCCAGGTTGGAATTTACAGAACTTCAATCAATTAACTCCATTCTAGCCAGTGGTTGATCCCTTTTTGCAACTGTGGCAAGTGTCCCCAATCGAGGACAATTGAGGTCTGTTGCTGCACCCCACAGTATTCTCAGTGGAAAAGTAAGACAATCTGCAGGTTAAGTGCAATGAACTTCAAATAAGCTCTGACTCCATTGCTTTTTCTACCACCGGAGGATGGGCACAAGGATGCAAATCCATGAGAATAATGTAATTTTAGGCCAGACTTGTAAACTAGTATTTCATGGACAGAACAGAGTCCTTTTCTTTTAATGAAAATTCAATGGGTTGGAGAATTCATACAAGCCTCTAAGTTTCTGGATTTTCCCAAAACAACAACAAGAATAACAACAACAACAAAACAGAAGAACTGGGCCACCCTGGCTCCCTAAGTCTGGGACCAAATGCTGGCTGCTAGAACCCTGTAGTGTCAGGTCTCCAGCCTCAACACTGTGTGCCTCGGCTTTCACATGTGACCCTGGTTAACTAACTAGTGTTACCTGGCTAGTGCCTTAAGCCTCTTAGGCCTTGTTTGAGAACTACCCTTAAGCCAATTATGATTCCTTTTAAGATGTATTTGCAGACTTGATTAATAGTAAGGAGTCACTTCCATACTCCATGATGTATGGCCACACATCCATGTACCATGGCTAAATGGTTGACAACCACTGTCTTTTTTTTTTTTTTTTTTAAGATTTTATTTATGTATTTGAGAGAGAGCACATAAAAACGGGGGAGCAGGGGAGGAGGGGAGGAGGGAGAGGGAGAAGCAGGTTACTCACTGGGGGCCTGATATGGGACTCGATCCTAGGATCCTGGAATCATGACCTCAGCTGAAGGCAGACATGAGCTGAAAGCTGACGTTTAACAGACTGAGCCACTCAGACTCCCGACAGCCACTGTCTTAAGGCAAATCTGGCCCCAGATTTTCCTCAGCACGTGCATGTGAGTCTACTCTTGGGTAACAGCTTCTCTGAACAGGTGGGAATTAGGGCTGCATATACACTGCCTGGTCTATAAATACAGTCAGTTATGGCTGGGGTCTTGGCTTTCATGATTGATAATTATTATTATTTTTTAAATAATGCATCTAGCTGCCAAAACAAATAAATGAGAGCTTAACACCTGGGAAAAAGTGAAGCAAACTAAATAATGAATAAATAAATAAATGAGAGCCACTTGCAGACCAATGATGTGAGTGCATGCCACCACATCTCCTGATAGGTCCCTGAGAGCTTTACGAGGAAAAAACCCCCACCTATTCAACCCAAAAATTTTAAATCTTTAACAGGAAATATGTGTGTGTGTGCATGCACATGCAATTAATGGTTTTCTATTTAATTTACTATGAAGTGTGAACATGATTCTATTTTATCACTTTGCATGATGCCCGTGGGCACTAGGCCATCCAATTCTACCACTGTTGTCACTAGTCCTGAGCCCTCACTTTTCTTAGTACGTCTTATATCTTGTTTTCTTCTATTTATTCACTAGATGGAGGTGGCTTGAGCCCTAGAATTTACTAGACACTAAATCTTTTATTTGGAAAGCAGACAGCTCATGAAAAGGAAAATGGTTCTCTTATTTTTCAGGTAAACCTTAATAGATTTTGAAATGGAAGTGTCAAGCTTAATTAAAAGAAAAACTCATATTATGATATGCCATTTAACCTTCCAGGCTGGAGTGCATATCCTACGGAGGTGAGGAATGTGTGGATCTCCTCATATAAACAATTTTTATACCCTTCATAACTTACATCAGGGACAATGTCAAGGTGGCATAATATACTGCCCTATATAAAACCATTGCTTTGTGAAAGTTACACTGGGTTTGATCAGAAAATGATGTTGAATTGTGTGTTGGTGAAAACATGCTTCATCATTCGATAACAGAGAAAAGCCTACTAGTAAGTATTTGGAAATACTTACCAAATCCATTAATAGATAAATCTAATCACACATACCAAAAAGTCAAGAAATAAGCTTTACCTAACTCCAAAATCTGTCTTATGAAATGAGCCATATTTTCCTTTTTACCCAGAAATGGGTTCTGGATGAGGGCCTTTCCATTTGCTCTAATTATGTTAGGACATTATTTATCACACCTGATGTACAAGCTCAAAAATCATTATTAGTCATACCACACCAAGCTCTTTATTACCAGCAATACATGATAAAAGTTTTTAAACAATAGATGTAGGCACGAGATAGCTACTGAGTCCCCCTAACTGGGGTGGGTCCAATTTAAGTACAACTTGATGGTTCACACATTTGTATAAGGGCCTTGATAAATCCAAATTGAATTTGATGACATTTACAAATATTTGCACTGTTTTATTGGATGGTTGCCTGATTCTGATGTGGTCTTTCCCCCCCTTCTCTCTTCTTCTAGGTCTTTCCAAGGGAGGTTATTGCATGAAGTGATCACTAGGAAATGAACTGACAGACCTGGGCCTCTAGACTAACTCTTTCATTGACTTACAGTCTCTGGTTACAGAACAGGAGAAGCTGTGAGCCCCACATATCGTAAATTGTGAGAAGGGTCTGTATGCATGAGTCCATAGAAAAGAGAATATTCGTTTTTCTTCCCATTGGATTTTCATTTAGGACCAACGCTTTTTTTTAAAAGCGTATTCCAGGAAACATTCATCTCCTAATAAAAGCCACATGATCAGGGAACTTGGGGGCAATAATAATGCTTGTAGAATTTTTAATGACAAACATCTCATATTAGTTAACCTTATTTAAGAATGTTAGGAGATTTTATACAAAAATCCAGATTTCTGGTTCTATTGGAAAAAACTGAAGATGTGACAAGGCAGCGAGTATGTCCTCATACAGAAATAATTTCTTGCAGTTTCTCATTAGTCAAGGATGTACTGTCCATTTGTCAAGTAACCACCTTACATGTCTGGATTCTGGAAGTTCTTTACTTGGCAACCCATGTTTTAGTCTTTCTTGAAGACATACATCACTTCTGGTGTATTAAAGGCTCTGAAAATTTCCTCAGTAAATATTTCTGTTTTATTTTATTTAAAAACTTTCTCCCAATGTATTTGATTATGGAGGTTTTTTCCTCCCCATTTTGGGAAGTACTATTCCAGATAATTCTTTGCATTCATGATTTCAGGTTTTACTCTGAAGTTTACAGGCGAAAGTCAGTTGCTAATGTATTACTTGGTACATGAATATGGACCATAAATTCAAGGGGTTCTGATTTGGTTGTATGAATTTTATGCTATCTTCTGGCAAATATTTGTGAAAGTATTTGGAAAGGCTAGATTTTGCAATTAGGATTCCATTTACATTTCTGGATGCTTTTTATAGGCATTTGAGATACAGAATCAATCTATCTGATTAGAGTATTTACATATTCAATCAGACTTCACGCTATATTGGTAGACATGAAGGAACCTCTGGATTTTACCTGAGGTTTAACTTTAAAAATCCACACTAGGGGACCACTTGTGCTGGTGATATAATAAGAGGCCCTAACAACATGTATTCTAGAGAGAAGGCTTTGGAGAAAAAACAGATATACTTGAAATATGCTAGGTTAAGTAACAGGAATGTATAGTATTATTATGCTATCCCAGGTAGATAATAGATATTTCTTTCCTACAATCATCATCTGAGTAACTTTTAAAAAGAGAAGTTGGACAGAAGTTTCTTTTTGGAGAAGTGAGCCCCATATGTCTCATCCAAGTGACCAGTACAGAAACCCAATAATGGGATTTGACATTTCATCTTGTGGGTTAAGAACACAGCAGTTATAGTAATGAATTTCTGATTTTCAAAATACTGGGATTAGAAATACTGGCTGGGATGGCAGCAAAGACCTCATGGAAAAAAATCCCAGCCGACTACAAGTCTCTAAGCAGGCTGTTCTCTGGATTTGGCTAAAGCTGACTCAGGGCAAATACATGGCAAATAAAGACAACAAGTAGGTGTAGAAAGAAGTTATCTACCACTTTAATAGGGCTGGCCAGCATTTGGTCACAGAGATCATTCTGAAACCTAATTCCTTTAATGGTCTTCCTGAATCTTCAGATTCAGAAGAGACCTGAATACTCGTGGAAAAAGCAAATCAAACATAGAAAGAGGTACCATGATAAAACTTGTGGCTACAGCACTATGTACTTAATGATGCCAGGCTTTGGATTTAATCGGAGGATATTTCTGCAGTCTAGCACAGCTATACCAAGCCTTAAGACGTTGTATTTACAGAACTTATTAACACAGGGATCCGTCTTCTACCATGATTTTGCCAGAGTCTTAATAGCATGGTGGAGTAGCTCCCTCAAGAATCCTCATTGTCTTATCTGTGGAAAAGCTAGTAGTTCTAAAAATACTTTCCTGGAAGAGGTTAGAATGGTTATTATATATCAGTTGAATATAAAGTATGGTTATGTAAGCCAGGCTTGCATGCTAATATTGCACGGGTAGAAAGCAATAAAACAGACGATGTGCTTCCTTGGGCCATCTGGTAGAAACGGAAGGAAGCTCTCGATTCAGTATTGTTAGGATGCCTCAGATTCCAGAAGTCCACCTGTAGCTAGCCTTCCAGTGTGAGTGCCATGTTGAAGTTTCAAAAGGGGCACGTGTCTTCTTCCTTGCCGGTAAAAAAAGAAACTGCGACAAAACAAAACAAAACATCCAAACTCAAAGAGGTACACCAGCCACCTCAAACTGTGGCATTGTTCATTTCTTGAAGAGAATATATAATATTTCAAAATATTATATATATACATATATTTAAAATGGTACAAAGTAACTGTAGATCCAAATTAGAAGATAGTTGATCGTTCTTCGTAATCCCAAAAATTTTCATTGAGAAAACCGTTTTTTTTTTTTTTAAACCCACTTTCCATGGTGCTGCCAAAAGCGTGGGGTCTTCTCACTATAGGATACTTTGTGACACACAGTGAAAGCACTGTGATTATCTGGTAACCAGTCAAAGTGCAAATAAGAAATCCATTTGGCTTGTAATGTGTAAGATGTTTTAAATTCTTAAAATATATTTTCCGCAGAGGTGGTTTTCCTTTGCTACTATGACAAATGCTTCCATTAGGTTCTTGGGTGAATCTGAAACCAAAGAAAGAAAGAAATTTCAGGGAGAAAAGAACAAAATGAAGGCATAGAGAAAGGTGAATAGGCAGAAAATGAGGACATCTTGAATTTATAGTATGTTGCTTCTTTCAAGTATTCTGAAGCCAAAAATGTTAATCTAGAGCCGTAGTTCTCAAATGGTGATCAAAAAGCACACTGACAGGCCATTGTATTTTTTATCAATTCATTACTTTTATTTTGCCACAGCTGAGGAGATAGACTCTGGGAGCAATGAATAACCATGACTGGCTTCATGGACACATGACCCTATACAGTTGCACAGAGCCCTGTGCTGAACAGTGGCCCACACTTCATTTAATGACCTGCTATTGCAGTCTTGAAATTATTACTAATTTTTGAACAAGAGGCCTGTGTTTTTATTCTTGCACTGGGCCCTTCAGAGTATGTAGTTAGTCCAGTGTCTGTTTGATGAGAATTTGAACTGAGTAGGTCATTCCACGGCCTCGTCAAGTTGGCCTGCTGTAACATGTAAAGGGGTGGCATCAGGTAAAGAAGTCACTGCCAAGATTAGAACACATTTTCTTAGGAACATAGGAGACCCTTGCAGGATGAGGAACTCTTCCTCCCAGTGACATAGTACTCAAGGGCAACCAAGAGCATACTCCCACCACTACTGGTACAATTTAATATATTTGAATATGGTCCCAACGACTCTAATGTTCAAAAGGATGCATGCATGGAAAGTCACTGGTTTGGGGCAGAAATGATGATTCTAAGAGAGTTGAAGATTCTACTTTAGAGTTCTAGGACATAGGCATTTTTCTTCATCATCTCTTAGTTCTTTATAGTCTTAGGAATTGAGTGTTCTGAGTCCAGGCGTGGAGTCCATGAAAAGGTTTCAGAGTTGGGTGGGAACAGTAATTAAAGTTTGCTTTCAAAAGTTGGTTGCACCCAGGGCAGCATGTATGAGAAATCTTCACACATTTATTTTTTTATCCTCTCCATATGAATAACAGATTCTTCCAAACTTTGGTTTCCTACATTCTAGTAGTGTTTATCACCTTCTGTTTCCACTGTCTTCTTCTTCATCAAAAGGAGGGAGAAAGTGACATTTACAACACTGAATTGGAATTGCCTTTTTATCGACTTGCCATTCTCACCCCCACGGCACCCCCCCAACCTTAGGCCCTACCCTTCACGGAAGAACAGGAGATGGGTCGTATCTACCATCACATCCCTAAAACCTTAATACACTCACTTTAGATAGAAGAGGCTTAAATATATTTGTTGGTTAAAGAAATGAATGAGTTCACTCTAACCCGGGGGCAATTGTAACAGCATAAATTGATTTATTTTTCCTTCTTGCCATTTCCAAATCCACCTCCCCCTGCACCGCCCCACCTTCCTACCCTTCTCTCTTAAAGGTAGTTCATGCAAAATGGTCTGGACATCAGGATTGTAAAGGCTTTCATAACACTTCAGACCAGGTGGAAATTTCAAGTGAATTTTGAATGATAAAGCTGGGATATGTCAAAGCTGGTACTTTACACTTCTCTAATATAAAAAGTATTGGCTGAGGAGAATGGATGGAGATATGCAGGGTCAGGGTCACTATTAGGAGGATGAGCCCAGGAAGGTGTGGACAAATGACTGTAGTGGATTTGTGTAAAACATCAATTTGACAAGATAGCCATTGTGTTTAGGCGTGCAGTCTGAGGTCTGCTAACTCACCCTTTTAGGGAAGGGAACTTGACTCTACCTTGTGGACACCTAACTGCTGATCTTCTCATTAGTCTGAAAGATACTAACGAAGTTGCCTGATATGTTCCCAGATATTATACCAGATTATGTTCTACTATTTTAACCTGCTGATTTTTCCTTCCAAGCACCTTTAGTTTTCTCCTCATTTTATTCCCTTCCTTATTATGTCCCCAAGCAACGAATGTTCACTTTTTACATGTGAATTTTTATAGCATTGTCAAACAACTTATTTTCTCCAGGGAGAAGTCTTTCTAAATTAAGGCATCATTCCTGAATACACAGAGTATACATTTATTGCTGAATGCATTGGATACAGCATCCCCAACTTTCTTTTTTTTAAAATACATATACCATATTATACCTTATTATTTTGTATATATTAAATATAATATTTATTATAGGGAATTAGCTCAACTGATTTTGGAGATTGGCAAATCCAGAATCTACAGAGCCAATTTTCCAATAGCGTCATCAACTTTCAAACTTATGTTTTTGATATATATGTTTAAAGAAAAGAAACCAATAGGTTTCTAAAACCGTAAGAGAAGATCTCTTGTCAATATCAGGATTGGTGTGTCTTGCCACAGACTAACAACAAAGCAATTTAATGAAACAATTGAAGCAATGGTGAAGAGGGAATAGGGTTAAAATTTAGCCTTGAGACTTCACCCAGATGTACCAGACTTCTCCCCAGGAGGGTTTCTGTGACCAGCTTTATTGTACCCCTTGCTAGGTTTTGGAAAACTTCTCAAGGGTAACTATTTTCTCTCTGTAAAATGACATTCAGGAAGCTTCCTCTTTTCCTTAGGTTTATTCTCTCCAATCTCCTGAAAGGGAAGCCTGTACCTGATTCTACTTATCTTTTCTCCTTCCTTCTGTAGGTTATATTATCACCTAGATCTAATTTTCTCAAGACTTTCCTTCAGATTGTGGCCCGTTACCCTGACTAGTTCCCATTCCGCTGTGTCTGGTCCTTTAAATGAAACATAATAAAAAAAATAAAAAGAAATAAAAAGAAAAAGAAAAAACAAAAAAATAAATGAAACAATGAATTTCTACTCTCCATCCTCCTTCAAAAAATGAGCACCATGAAAGTCTGAATTAGATCACAGTTTGAAATATTTTTGTTTATCTACATTTCACAGACTGCTGAGGATTTTGACTTGGGATGATTTTTTGGGAAGTCATAATAGCAAGGTTTTGAAAAAACCTATATAAGGAAAAATGACAACTCGGACTCTATCTTGCAAATTTCTTCATATTGGAGTTACTTTTAAAAATTAACAGTATGAAGGAAACTCTCAGTTGCTATTAACAAGCTGGGCATGTTTCTTCTTTTTTGCTTTTATGTTTTCTTTCTTTCTTTTCTTTTTTTCCTGAGAGCACTCTCTTTGAATCAGTCTTACACATAAGAACCGAAGAGGTGATTTTCTTTATTTTTCTTCTTACTTTAAGAATTTGATTTTTTTTATCTTAAAGATTACTTCTTAGATAAGAACAGAACAATGAAAACCTATGACTCATAATTAAAGTATATCTGTCTATTAAACTGTTTTTAAAAGTTAAACTGCCAGAGGCAATATTTGAAATATGTAGGCGTATTTATATTCTGACAGGGAAAATCACACAGGGCGTACCAGAAAAATTAATATAAAACCTATTTTGGAGCACATCATCTAAGGACTGGTGTTGGCATGCCGTTTATACAGAAGGGAAAGCGCCTGTACGTATCAGCTGGACTTAATTGTGCCTTTGTGTTTAAAAGCATGTATTTCACTGTGAATTTCTTTGTAAGGAAGTGGGGGAGAAAATTAAGTCAGTAGTAGTGTCTGAGTCCTCTCAAGGTGTAAAAAAGTACAGCTTTTCCTCCTGTTTCCTTTTTCCTTCTCTAAAGACAGTGTGGAGATTTATTAGTTGAGTGATGTGTTGCTCACATGACTATAGAGCAATCTCTTGTTTCCTTGATTGAAATGGACACACACATTAGAACAGCTACATCCTCTGCTTTCAAACCAACTGCATGGGCGATTTATTTCTCTTGTACACTCAACTGTCTTGGTTGCATTCAGCCCACCCAGGATGGTAGCAAACAGTGCGCTCCAGACTCTATTACTGTGATCAGACCTGCACTGTACTTCTGGGAGAACAGAAAATGTCTGGGAGGTATTTACAATATGTTTTAAAATACACTCTACAGAGGCCAAATCAAAGAAAGTTACACCATCATAAAAAGTAGCATTAACATTTCTGTGTTTTGTTTATTTATATTCTGTCTTCCGAAGAGTCTCCTAGTTGGTACCCTTGGAATTTCACATACTTAAATCCTGAAATAATTTGACTTGTATTATTGTTCTTTACTGAGTTTCAGGTCTGGAGGAACCATGAGAGCAGGCTTATGTTCAATAAAGGGAGATCAGTTATCATTTGGAAGAGGATATGGAGATTTGGCAGAATAAAATATATTAGCAACCTGCTTGAAATAATGGTGATCAAATTCCAATCATATCGGCCGTGATTCAGAGTAGCTGAAAACCAACTTGTGAGGACATCTTCAGACTGTTTGGTGGTATTAGTTTCAAGCAAAATGTAACCAAAGGGAAACCTGAAATCCACTCTCCATCAGTTAATGAAGATGGTTTCTGGAGGTAAATGTCATGAACTGGGTTCATTTTCGAATAATCTCTCCTGAGGGTGTTTCTTTGAACTGAAATATGATAATCCATGCTGAGCATCCCAGGTGCATGAAAATACATTTTTTTAAAGATTTTATTTATTTATTTATTTGAGAGAGAGAGAATGAGAGAGAGAGAGCATGAGAGGGGGAAGGGTCAGAGGGAGAAGCAGACTCCCTGCTGAGCAGGGAGCCCGATACGGGACTCGATCCAGAGACTCCAGGATCATGACCTGAGCCGAAGGCAGTTGCTTAACCAACTGAGCCACCCAGGCGCCCCTGAAAATACATGTTAACAGGCTAAGATGTTCAGGAACCTCTCCTGGCCACGAGCCAAGGAGGTATAGCCATTTACTGCTTATTGTAGTCAATACGGGCAACTAAATTTGATATGCAAAGAGTCTCTACTTATTTTATATATAAAATATGTTTTATAAGGTATTATGTTTTCTGAATCACAAGGGTGCAAGGATCAGTTTTATTTCTTGAAAAGATAATGCTGAGAAGAAAGATCAAGTTAAAATTCATTATACAGGGGTGGGAATCACAGATGCCCTTTTAAATTTGAATCACCCTTTTGGAAGGCTACAAGTTCAACATGTTGGAATTTTTAACTAGTAGAGCTTGCTTTCAACAATACCCAATGCATTAAAATACATACACCTGTAACGGGGCTCTCGGTCACATGATATAGATATGTGTAATCCTACTGGTTGTAAAAATATTAACATAGTTCTGTAGTACATTTGAATAAATACTGTCTTAAGTGCTCTGAGTGCAACCCCCTCCATCTTCCCCCCTTTAGGACTCCCATACTTTCCTATGATCTAGTATCTATAGGGTCAATGTCTGGCCTAGCGGGGCCTTTCCAATCTGCCATCGCAACACCAATTCTGATGAGTTGGATGGCCTCACTATGCAGGTTGTTATATATTTTGAAGATAACTCCTTATTTTACCACAGAAACCAAGGAATGAAAATTCACATCACACAAACCTTTCACTTCCTTAAAAGATCATCAAATAATTCTTTGAAAGACCTATAGAAAATGGCTGTACTTAAATGCAGTCCTTTTCAGCAAACCATCTGGATGAATTAGGCCAGACCCTTATTTTATAATCTCTTTTGAGCACCACAGTTATTGGCTGAATTATTTGCATAATTACTGTTCCTCTTCCTTTGGCTATGGCAACCCAGCCTTATTTATGAGCCAGTCATAGAAACACTGAACTGCTCAGTATGGAAAAATCAAGTTCAATCTCTAACTTGAGATTAATCAATATGAATGGTTAAGAATATTTTCTGTCAGGGAAAAGGCTTTCTTGTCTCCTGTTCCAAGCTTCTCTGGGGGCTGATTATAGAACACAAAGGTAAACAGTATGGTTGGTAACATGCATGAGACATTTGAAAGAAATAAACTTACTCTTGTCGTCTTAATTTTATTGCCTGTAGCGCACATCCATCCGGAATTATCAGGTAGTGTCTTACATTCTTCTCCCTCGAGACAAGGCTCCATCTCACACCACCATTTCCCAATCACTATGGAAGCTGCACAAAAACAAGAAACAAGGGTGTTTGCATTCATCCAAACAACTTGGGCATGGGTGCTGTGACCCTCTGGAAGTGTCAATTCTCTTTGAAGCACAGTAGTTTCTCTTTAAGCTTCTATGACTAGCTAAGAATTCTCTCTGAAGAAGAGTAATATTTTCATGTATCAGTCTTACATCACAAATATAATTTTATGCTGCCTGGTTTGATCGAGCAACATTTTGTCAAAAATCTCCTCAGACAATAAAAGATGAAAACATATGGATTGGGGAGATATACTTTTTGGAGGAAATTTTATGTTAGTTTTCACAAACCAAGGACCTGTACTTTTTATTTGCAGGGAAGGGGACAAAAGTGTTAACTGCTCTTCAGAATGACAGAGCTATTCCTTCAGAAAGGCCAGTTTATCCACCCAGCATTAGGGTTTATCCCCCAGCCTAATGTCTTCGAGAAAAAACAAAATGACTGAAAACATGAAAGAAAACCTGCAAAATAAAAACTGAGTAATAATTAATAAAAGTATTTGTTTACAATCAAAGTTAAATTTGATGTGAGCTGGGTTTCCTTTTGATGTTTGATATGATGTGGCTGAAACTTTAGAAAGTTAAGCTTCTGATAAGAAAAGCCTTACTTTTCAGGGTAATAGCAAAGATGACCACAACACGAAGCTGGCAACGAATTTACTGGATCTATTTATAGCACACACTTGTTTTTGTTTTTGTTTTTACCAAAGAAAAGGTGTACAACTTTTATAGTATTTTAAGTGCATGGGAGTTCACAAAAAAGTGGCTAGACTTTTCCATTTTATTTTTTCTTTTGATAATAAGATTTTATAAAATAGTGACTGGATGCACTCCACACAAATCAAGAAGCTCCACATCTTCCCTAATACCTTCATGAATGAAGAATTATTTCTGCCATCCCAAATACTCAAAATGTCTGCCGGTGTCTCTTCCCGGCACTTTCTGATTAGCTGTTTTCATACTGAACGGGAACCCTAGTTCTGTAGATACTCAGCCCTTAGCCCCTTACCCCCCAAGAAGAGTCCCCACCACGATGCTTCCTCCTCACAAAGACAAAGAGGCCAGATGACATCTGTTAACATCACAGAGGATTCATATTGAAACAGAATGGAGTGATACTCCCCCCTTGGCAAAGTGAAGCAGGAGCACGTTGAAATTCCCCACCCATCCGGCATTAGGCATTCTGTAGAGGGATTACATTGCTAACTTACAAGCAGAACGGTTTAAACATCTGGCCATCTGCTTACATTCAAGTTATCCTCTTCCTACACTACCCTTAGTTTGGACTTCCCCTCCTTTGGAATCCAGTGTATGGATTGCAAAGTTTTGATATTATATGCAAAATTATGTCTACTCTATTATCCAGTCAATTTAAGGAATTTTCCAAGGGTAATTTTGCCTCTGTTTGATTCATACCTTATGTGTGGACCAGGCCGAATGACATAAAGTGAATCTCCGTTGGAATATAGCATGCAAGTATAGCAAGTAAAATCTTGTAAATAGTCTATCCGTATGCAAAACAATGTGATATTTTGGTAAAACACGGAGTAGTAACAGAAGACACAAATCCTCCACACGGTACAAAATGATTATGAGAGCTAAGAGTGTTTTTCTTTTCATTTCTTTTTTAAGATTTATGTATTTGAGAGAGTGGGGGTGGGGGGAGAGGGAGAGAGAGAGAGCACTGGTGTGCAAGTACAAGTGGGAGAGGGGCAGAGGGAAAGAATCTCAAGCAGACTCCCGTTGAGCCCCGAGCCTGATGTGGGGCTCGATCTCACAATTCATGAGACCGTGACCCGAGCAGAAACCAAGAGTCAGACACTTAACTGACTGAGCCACCCAGGTGCCCCAGGAGTGTTTTTCTTTTCAATAGCAGGACTCTGTTCATGAGGATGTGGAATAGGGCCACATTCTAGTCATAGGTAAGAGAACTTAATCATGTGAATTAATAGGTGACAATAGTAAATAAGAGATGCATGTATTTTGGCAGCAAGAAAAACACTTGTAGTGTTGAAAGGGGACAAAAATAAACTGTCAGGTTTCCGGTAACATAAGATAAAAGTCAGGGTCTGGCAGTGTTTATCGAGAGCCCACAGTCTGAAGCTTCCTTTTGGCCAGCACTCAGTCAGCAACAGGCTGGTGACATTTGCCACAGTTGTACCCTGAAATCCCACCTAATATCTCACGATAGCTGCCCTGAATCGACACCAAGAATGGAAACCCTCTGATCTTAGCTCTGACGGGAAACTGCCTTTCCTGACAGTCTCCCATTTAGCAGTTGTGACTTTTTTTTCTTTCCTACAGAGGCACACAAATAATGAACAACTGGCAGGAAGGTCAGCTTTAGCATCTTTACTTCCTTGGGAAGGAACTGTACCCTCTTCTTTAGGCTGCTCTCTGCCCTCTCCGGGCTGACCTACTTTGTTGCAAGCTAACAAAAGAGTTTCTCTTTCTCTTAAGCGTTAATATCTTCTCAATGACAATGTAGACAATAGGAAAAAGAAGGCATCTCAAAACCCACAGATTACCTTTAATTCCAGGTGGTAAAGGTGCACTGGTTTACAGGGAAAAATGAAAGGCTTTCTAAGAATTAAAACATCCCCAGACCTGCCTATAATCTCTAAAAATTCATATTATACTTGCTTCTCCTAAATAGAATTTGATGCTTTTACATTACCCTCTGGTTTATTAGAATCTAGTTCATTATTCCGGTGTTGCTTTTCTAAAATTGCTATTAGGCTAATTTTGCTTCTGATTTATGCATTACACGGTCATTTTAATGTATATCACTTCATGTCCTAGGTCAAACTATAGTCTTTTTTCCTAGTTTTTTTTTATATATACTCATATTTCCTGCAATAACTTTAAGAAAATTCAGAGAGGATTTATAAATTGCTCCCTCTTCTCCCATACTGGAAGCTACTTAAAACCTTCAGATTATTGAAAAAGGAATGATTGATTAGATTTAATACAGTGAGCTAATATGAATGTTACTTAACTATTTTTATAATTCTTCTTATGAAGATATTTGTAATAAGAAAAATGTAAACACAAATAATTGTAAATATCTTGAATTATAATGGTCAGTGCAGTAATAAAAATGACAACTGACATTTTTGATGGCCTCTTCTGTGTTAGGTATTTTAAATATATTATATTTAATATATTAAAATTTAATATATATAAATATATTTTAAATATATTATCTTAATCTTCATAGCAATCCTAAAGGTGAGGATTATTTTGAATTTATTGTATGGATGAAAAAACTGAAGGCCAGAAGGGTTAAATAACTTTGCCAAGCTTACACTAAAATGCAGGCCTGCCTAATGCTAAAATCTATGGTTTGCATCATAATAGGGCAAACTCATTCAAGTTTTGTGTTCAGGATTCACAGAACTCATAAAAAGCATTTACTGACTGCTGAGTGAATGAATGAATTCTCTCTGGCGTATGATTATTGAAAATAAATTTCAAATACACACAAAACACTTGAGGCAAACACAAAAACATTTAGTTTCTTATAAAATTAAGTTAATGTAAAAAAATATTTTGGGTAAGAGCCAGTTTATCTCACACTTGTTTCTTCCTAGACTGAGCTACATATTGCTCAATTTTACTACTTACAGCGTTTTGGTAGAAAGTCCCAGTAGTGAACAGTTTTTGAAGCCACAAGAAATTTGTGAAGTAGATGACTAACTTCTATGAGGACTTTTTATCCCCTAGAAGAACTGAGTTAATTAAATAACAGCTCCAACCCTCTCTTATCTGTGGTGATTATGAAAGAGGCTCCTTTTTAACCCTGGGGTTCTGGAATTTGCTTTCTGAATGTGTCATATTCAGGAAAATATCTGAGCTTCAACTTTTTCAAGAATGTTCATCTTTCCTTGAGAAATTCTTAAAATCACTAAAGCTACTTTAATCATGAGTTTTGATTTCACCTTTATACCAGGTCATGTTGCTACAGAGCAAAGAGAGACTGTCAAAGGAGAATCAATCCATCTTTCAGTGATAAATCTTAAATAGACCAGAAATCCTTTTGTTGTTGTTGTTAGTATTGTTTACTCTGAGCCATTTTCCCATGTAAAGAGAACAAGGTACTGATAAGCAATGGACCTAATAAATACAGCAAATATGCATTATCTTGTTGAGGAAGTACAGTCCCTGTTCATCATTTCAATAGACAATATTTGGGTCTCAACTCAGTAAAAGTTCTTTGCACACTTTCTGTAGTCAAAGGACTACCTGATTTAGTGAGATGGATAAAATAATGAACATGACATAGTTCCTGCCCTGAGAGCTTACAGTTTAGCTCAGAGTTTCTCAACATGGGCACCATTGGCATTTTGGCATGAATTACTGTAAGGGGGTATAAATGAGCAAAGTGCTTGCTTGGCAGTAAGTACGTTATTGTGTTAGAAGAGTAGGCTCACACTGGGGAGTGGGAAGAGAAAGAAAATCTTAATAAGATTGTAGAAGTTCTTGAAAGCATGAGGTTCAGGCTTTTTTTTTCCCCCTGAAAGAAATGGTAAGTCACTGAATATTCTAGATTCTGTGTGCAAACGGAAGACACGATTAACAGGGTGGTTGGGAAAGATGGATTTGGCAGTGATGTACAAGATGGAAGAAGGAAGAAGCAAGCAGCTGAAATGCTACATAAACATGGCAGCTTTCACACAGAAGGGATAGGTATTGATTGTGGTTGCCTACTACAGAATTGTGAAGAAGGGCAGGGTGAAAGCGATGTCAGGAACAACTGAGGAAACTATATGGCCAATAACTCAACTACATCAACTGTAACCCCCACTACACTGGTCTAGAATTACTAGCTCATGTACCTGCCTATTCACCAGGCAATGTGCTTCTGGAGTCCAGGGATCCTACTCCATTCATCTCTGAGTGGCACGGAGTAACTCAAAACAGGTTTAGAATATAAATGAGTGAATAAAAAAAAAGAAACAGAGAAAAAGAAAAAAAAAATAGTGCTTATATCAAAAGATTGGGAGAATTTCATGAGAAAGTGCATTCAAAGCACTCAGCAGAGTGTCTGCCATTCAATAAATGTTCAATAAATATTAGCAATTATTATCATTGGCATCATCATTTTTATTACTCTAAAGAATACAATCACTCCAAAACAGAAAAGGCAATTCTTCACAAAGTGAGAGAGTGAACCATTGTCCTTCAATATTATGCCAAACTCTCGGCTTGCTTCTACGACTTATGAGAGTTTGAGCATAAATTAAATGGCTGAACATATGATTTCATTCATGTTCCCAGAGTAGGTTATAAGTACATCAGTCAAGACAATTTCCGGGCTACTTTTTGTGCAACCTGTCATGCAGTTTAGGCAATGGCTGGAACTCCATGAGAGGACTGGGACAGCTCTCCTGCCTTTCTTTATGCACAGGTTGTTGGAACAGCTGTTACAATGCTCTTCTTCAAAGGACCTGTCTGTGACTCCCTCTGTGTTATTGTCTTTATCAAAGTAAACAGAAATTTAAAGGCATAAAATACTGTGGCCTGCAGTCATTCCAAACTCCCTCCTTCCTGTGAGCCCACATTTAAGGATAGGATCCAGGGTGGAGAAGCATTATGTAGTGGTTAAACTCTAAACTCTTGGATATAGGCCAGAGAGACCTGGATTTGAATGTTAAACCCACTACTCAGTGATAGTATGGCTTTGGAAAGTTGCTCAGGTCAAGTCTAAGGTTCTTGAGTTATAAATGCAGTTAGCAGAAATCACAACTGGTTATAGTAAATTTTAGATGAGATCAACATCTTAGTGCAATACATAATAAACTTTATACTCAACATGTGGCAGTTATTGTTATTTGTCCACGTGTCCTCTATCCAGCTATGTATGCATCCATCCAATTATCTTCATAGAGAGTTAATGCCTTATCTTTAATGGAAGCTTATACTAATTGTGGGATGCATATATTCAGTTTTTGTTAATTAGACCATATTTATTTGTAGGATCTACAATATATTTCGGAGACATACATGGAATTAATGATGTGATTGATTAGTATTGCTTTCCTCCTACAAATTCTATTCCAGTGTTTTTCAAACTGGGGCAATTTTATCTTCCTTGAAGGTATGTGAAGACTAAAGTTATCTCTTATTTATTCCAAAGTTCTTCATTAACTGCTGTTAATGACATAAATAACTATAAAACAGACACAGCTCCTACCCTAAAGTGGCTTACAGTCTATTGTGGGAGATATACTCTAATTGTAATGATGTGGTAATACATACAGACAAATTATGAAAAGGATGCTGGGGAAACTAATGAGTGGATCTGCTTTGTATCATCAGACTGATGGTACTAAGAAGAGCCCTCATTAAACATAGGAATGCTTATATCTTTTCAAGTTAGTCTTTTCACTTTCTCTGGGTAAATACCCAGTAGTGGAGTTATTGAATCATATGGTAATTCTATTTTTAATTTTTTGAGGAATCTCCATATTCTTTTCCAGAGTGGCTGCACCAATTTACATTCCCACCAACAATGCATGATGGTTCACTTTTCTCCACATTCTCACCAACACTTGTTATTTCTTGTGTGTGTGTGTGTGTGTGTGTGTGTGTGTGTGTTTAAGCCATTCCGACAGGTGTGAGGTGATATCTCATTGTGGTTTTGATTTGCATTTCCCTGATGATGAGTGACGTTGAGCATCTTTTCATGTGTCTGTTGGCCATCGGTATGCCTTTTTTGGAAAAATGTCTATTCAGGTCCTCTGCCTATTTGTAAATTGGATTGTTTGTTTTTCCGGTGTTGAGTTGTAGAAATTTTTAATATATTTTGGACATTAACCCTTCATCAGATGTATCATTTGCAAATATCTTCTCTCATTAGTAGCTTACTTTTTTGTTTTGTTGGTGGCATCATCACTTACAATAGCCAAAATATGGAAGCAATGGAAGTGTCCATCAATAGATGAAGAATGAAGAAGGTGTGGTATGTACACACACACACACACACACACACACACACAAACATACACACACTGGAATATTATACAGCCATAAAAGAGTAAGATCTTGACATGTGCAACAGCATAAATGGACCTAGAGGGTATTATGCTAAGCGAAATAAGTCAGATTAAGAAAGACAAATACCGTATGATTTTACTCATATGTGGCATCTAAAAAACAAAACTAGTGAATTAAAAAAGAAAAACAAAAAAGGCAGAATCAGACCTATACATACAGAAAACAAACTGATGGCTGCCAGAGGGAAGGGAGGTGGGGAATGGGCAAAATGGGTGAAGGGGGGTGGGAGATACAGGTTTCCAGTTACGGAATGAGTGTTATGGGAATAAAAAACAGGTATAGGGACTATATAGTCAATGCTACTGTAATAGCATGGTAAGATGACAGATGGCAGCTACACTTGTGGTGAGTATAGCATAAAGTATATAAAAGTTGAATCACTATGTTGTACACTTAAAACTAATGTAACATTGTGAGTCAACTACTTTCAAATAAAAAAAAGTCTTCATTGCTGAGGTAATCTAATAACTAAGTAATCAACAAAATCATTTCCATAGTAAAGCAAATAAGTATACATATTATGAGGTAGAAGTCTAACTTCACATGAATTCTAAGATAAAAAACAAAGCATAAATCTTTTGCTTGCCATGGGCTGTTCCATGCTGTCTGATCGGAATGCAGGGGTATAGTTTCTAATGCTTTGAAAAAAGCTGTCTGCTCTGGTGACAGGGAATATTCAGAGAATTTTTATCAACTCAAGGGAGTGCTCCTAATTCCTGCCAATACTAATATTCTTCTTTGTGCGCTCTACACCAAGGCTGGAGTCCCTGGCTTATTGTGCACTTTCAATGCATGATAACACTATCCTTGTGCCCACTTATAAATTAAACACTGCATGTTAGTCTTGCTTTCACTAAATCAGTGGTTTTATCTTAGGATTAAATTCAGCTATATTTTTTCATTTGTTTGTAGACATAATTTTAAATATATGTTTGAGAAGAAACACAAAGAATCATGATCATAAAATAAATTTTCTATTGAACATTCCTGTATTCTCAAATTTAACATTCTGTGATTAAAACATTTAAGAGCAACCCCGAAGTTTATGGTAGAGTGTGATTTGTAATTTTGTTGGACCCATGCATTCTTATGTCCTTGTTTTTGCCAACCATAGAAACCTTTGTTTTTCCTCCTTAATTTAAAAGCAATATATATTCTTTTATAAAATTCAAAGCATTCAGATAATGAGCGAAAGGAAAGTAAGCATAATCACATTAAGCAGAAGTAGACTGCTACCTTTGGCTATGGATTTTCCAGACTTTCTCTCTGATTATTCTTGACACAGCATCCAGAGTGATCTTTTATAATGCACATCACTTCATATCATTCCTCTGCTTAAAACTCTCCAGTGGTGGCAGCGCATGGAATAAATTCTATACTCCTTACACTAGGCTTCAAAGATCCATGTTACTTGGCTCCTCCTATCTCTCCATCCACGTTTTTCTACCAGCCTCACCTCCACCCTCCATTCTGGATCAATCTCTCTATCCCCCTATCTCTTCTGCAAACATGTAAATCTCTTTTTTTTGATTTGGCTCACCCTCAGTCCAGGGCATATTCATCCAGAATTGGCATCAACTTAGCCTCAATGCAACAGTTTTGTTTTGTTTTGTTCTAGAGTGTCCTCTCGAAAATTTATCAAAAAAAATCCCTACCCACCTGGATATAGCCTGCTTTGATTTTTCTCATAGTATGTGCTACTTCCTGAATTTACACATTTTTCAGTTTATCTGGATATTTGTCCTTTCCCCCCTTTTGGCTGTAAGTGCCATGAAGGTTTGGACTTTGTATTCCCAAGTGGCTAGAAGGGTGTTGCCATATAGCAGCAGGTTATCAATATATATATTTTTAAATTGAAGAAATATATACACCAACATACACATTTTTTAATAAAAGTAGTATCATTCCACACATACCATCTGCTAACCTTTAAAATCTAACCATGGAATCATAAATATTTTTCCATGTCTCAAATAAAGGAAATACATCATAATTTTTAGGCCTACATCACATCCCCTATTAAGGTGCATCTTATTTAACTAATCCCTTAGTGTTAGAAATTTGTCTTTTTTGTGGCTGGTTGTTTGCTATTAGTAAGGATGCTTATATTAACACCCTTGCACATACACAGTTGCAAATGTATTTAATGATTTCCCCAGGATAAATTCCAAGAAGTGGTATTTTTGAGTCAAAAGATAAAAAAAAAAAAGTTAGCATTTGTGACATATAAACTGTTGAGAAATTGCACTAATGCTATTTCTCAGCAGAAGTACCCATTTGTCTGCACACCTTCAGAAATACTGGTTAGAATTCTTCATGCTTCCAGCGAAGCATGGATTTTGTCTTTTGCGGGGGACAGAAACATGTTCTTAGCCAGCTAGGGAACCCAGCCCACTCCCAGTTTTCATATTCCATGTTGACTATCTGTGGAGTAGATCTAACAGAGTAAAACACAAAAACAGCAAAATCTCAATTTCTTGGTGAATAATTCCTCCATGAGGAAATCTAACCAAGGGGGCTGTAAAATCCTGAGGAGAGAATCATGAGGTCAAAGAGAGTGAAGGCTCTAAGCCAAAATGAACACAAGGACCAAAAGAATATTATATTCTTTAGTGTAAATTGATACTTCTTGGAAGTCCCTGCTGAATGGGGTATACTTACTGCTCTACACATACATCGTAGGTTTAGCAAACTCAGCATGGAGAATCTTGCCATTTCAGACTAAAACATGCGTTTACGTTTGTCCCTTTGAAATTTGGCTTCCTGGTGGTTGCCACTTCTATGTAGTCCATTTACATCATGGCAACAGAATGGGGAGGGGGGCTGTTACAGGGATGTGGATATAGAGAAGAACTCCAAAATCTCTATATTTTAAATCAAAGGGAAAATTAGATTAAAAAAGATATTTATAAGCAACTTTTTAAATAAAGATTTATTTATTTAGAGAGAGAGAGCGTGGGGTGGGAGGGGTAGGATGGACAGAGGGAGTGGGAGAGAGAGACTCTGTGCTGAGAACAGAGCCCGATGCAGGGTTCGATCTCACAACCCTGAGATCACGACCTGAGCAGAAACCGAGTTGGATGCTCAACATACTGTGCCACCCAGGCGCCCCTTATAAGCAACATTTGAGCCACATGCACATGTATATATCTTTTGAGTACTAGCTCTTTGTGTTCTTACAGTTTAGAAATGGCTCACTAGAGAAATATATTTGTACACAAGTGTCTTCCCAATGTGAAAAAGTACTTTGTGAGGTTATTATTAAATTCTATACATAGTTTTTGCTAAAATTGCTATAATCATATTTGCCATAATCAAATACCATAATCAAATAATGTCAGTTAAATACATTTTCTTCTTTTCCTATGTAAAATAGTCACTTTTACTGTTATTGATACATTAAAATATCACTTTTGGTTGATTCCACTTTGCAACTAATCCCAAATATTGGGATTAAAAAAATTAAAAAGAATTAAAAAATTATTGGCATCAAGCTCCTTTTCAGAAGTAGGGCTCGAAATCTTGGCCTTAATGCGAAGTTGTACACTGATTGTAAGCTCTTTCATTTTAATCTTGTTCCCACTAGAGAAGATTGATATAAATAAAATTTAAATAGAAAACACATTTCAGATGCCAACAGTGAAAAAGACTCTGTCAGCCTAATGAAAAGGTATCAATTTTCTCTACTTTATTCAATAAATTGTGAGTCATTTTCTAAATGGATTAGATTAAAGGAAAGTTCAAACTCCCAGTGAGATGCTCTTGGCACTGATGGAGACTTTAGACAAGAGAGAAAGAACAGGGCACATAAAACCTCTTAGGCCTCTTCAGATCTATAAAATTGATAGCAAGTGGGAGAGAGGTGTCTCTAACCCTGAAGTCACCTATTGCCTGAGAAGCCAAATCCTGGGGAATTGAACAAGACACACCGTTTCTCTTATTTTATTAGGATGTCATGGAGGTTGAGTAAATTACAACTGAGAACACGGAAAGCTTGGGAGGGGTGAGTCCTGGGTGAAAAGCCTGTGGCTCTCAATGCTTTATATGCCTGTCTCATAGATGTATGATAAAATGAGAGAACATTATGCTATAATGCGATTATGCTCAAACAGCCTCTGTGGGAGACTTTGATACCTTCAGTTTATTATAATTAATTTAACTTCAGAAAACATAACCTAACCTTCATGTGAGGATGTAAACCTTGATCATAGAACACTCTTGGATCTAATTGGATTCTTGTGTATGTGTCTGAAATGGCAAAGTAATTTGATAGCCAGTTATTTTTGTAATTTGGAAGAACTGCCCAAAACCTCTTTAAGCATATGCATTCTTTTGTCAGCCCTTTGAGAAGTGAAAAATAACAATCAACTGTTTTATTTTCTTCTACAGAATACCACACAACCAGCATGGTTGTTTTTTGTTGAAATGCCTGAATGGTTTGGAAGAGTTTAGCTTTCCTTATCAGAAAATATTTATAGACTATCTGCTCTATGCTTAGCACCACTTCATATAGGCAGTCTGAGTTACACAAAAGCAGGCCAGAGCTTTCACATGAATTTTAAAGTAGAAGAGGAAATAAGAAATCTTATAAGGTTCTCATTTCTAAATATTTACTTCCAATAATATTGAACACTTAGAAGCTGTGTGCTAGATGGTGGCATAAGAAGACCCTGAACTCATCTTGTCCCATGGGTACACCAAATCTATACCTACATATAGAGTTATTAGGAACAGTTTCTGCACAACAAATGATAGGGGGACCACACAAAGAAGGGTAGAGTAGATGGAGAGATGGTAATGATGGGAACCCCTCCCCCCAGTATGATGATCTGGAGTAGGAACGGATATCACTGAGGCCAGTGCACCAACTTGCCTGTCCTGGGACATGGTGAAAAAAAAAAAATAGCTTAAAGACAAACTAGACTATAAGTGAAGGAAATCCATTTACTAACCTTAGATTGCTAAAAGGTGGGAATTGCTAGAACTCTCTCAGGAGGGGGAGGCACTAGCAAGTTCTATTTCCTACATTTCCCCCCTCCCTTGGTAGCAGGGGTCTTGGCACCCTAGCCAGCCTTCTAGGGCAACCCAGAGAGCCCCAAGCCCCCATCTCACCCCAGCTCCAGCCACTCCACCAAGGTGGCACTGATGTGGTGAGTCCCAGGAATCCCCTGACCCACCCCTGTTCTGGCTCCAAATGTCCCACCAAAATGGCTCTGCTGTAACATGCCCCAGGAGCCTGGTCCACACACACATCAACTTCAGCTGTTTCACCAGGCTGGCCCTGGTGTGGTGCACCTTGGGACTTCCCTGGCCCACACCGGCTCCAGCTCCAGAACGTCTATCAAAGCTCCCAGCACATGCAGTCTACAGAGGGGAGGTTCCTACACAAGGTGACTCCTTCCAGACGGGAAGAGGTGGTTGCTCCACCTAATTCATACGAAAAAATACAAGTCAAACAGAATGAGGAGACAGAGAAGTGTGTTTCAAATGAAAAAAACAAGATAAAATTCCAGAAGAAAACCATAATGAAACAGATATAAATAATTTACCTGATAGAAAGTTCAAAGTGATGGTCTTAAGGATGTTCACTGAAGTCACCAAAGAATGGGGGGGACACAGTGCAAACTTCAGCAGAGTTAAAAAATATGACAGAACCGGTCAGAGTTGAAGAATACAATAACTGAAATAAAAAATACACTAGGGAGAATCAACAGTGGTTAGGTGACACAGAAGAATGGATCAGCAATCTGGAAAACAGGGCAATGGAAATCATCCAATCAAAATAACAAAAAGAAAAAAAAGAATTTTAAAAAGTGAAGTTAGTTAAAGGAACCTCTGGGGAAACATCAAGGGTACTAACATGCATTTTATAGGTGTCCCAGATGAAGAGAAAAAGAGAAAGAGGGCAGAAAACTTATTTGAAGAAATAATGGCTGAAATTTCTCTAACCTGGGGAAGGAAACAGACATCCAGCTTCAAGAAGTACCGAGTTCCAAACAAGAAAAGCCTAAGAGATCCACATCCAAGACACATTATAATAAAAATGACAAAAGCTGAAGATAAAGAAAGAATCTTAAAGACAGCAAGAGAAAAACAAATAGTCACACAGAAGGGAAAGCCCACAAGACTATCACCTGAATTTTCAGCAGAAATTTGCAGGCCAGAAGAGACTGGCATGTAAAGTGCTGAAAGGGAAAAACTTAAAACTGAGAATACTCCCTGGCAAAGAATACTATCATGGTCATGGATGGGAAGAATTAATATTGTTAAAAGGTCCACACTAACCAAAGCATTCTACAGATTTAATGCTATCCTCATCAAAATACCAATGGTGTTTTTCACAGAACTAGAACAAAGAATCTTAAAATTTGTATGGAACCACAAAAAGCCCAGAAAAGCCAGAGTCATCTTGAGAGAAAACAAAGCTGGAGGCATTATGCACCCTGATTTCAAACTACACTACAAAGTGATAGTAATCAAAACAATATGGTACTAGCATGCAAACAGACACATAGGTCAATAGAATAGAATAGAGAACCCATACATAAACTCAGAAATATATGGTCAATTAATCTATGACAAAGGAAGTGAGAATATACAATGGAGAAAAGGCAATCTCTTCAACAAATGGTGTTGAGAAAACTGGACAGCTATATGAAAAAAAAAAGAAACTGGGCCACTATCTTACACCATACATAAAAATAATTCAAAAGGGCTTAAAGCCTTGAATGTAAGACCTAAAACTATAAACATCCTGGGAGATAACAGGCAGTAAATCCCTTGACAGGATTCTGAGCAATAATTTTTTGGACCAGTCTTCTCAGGCAAGGGCAGCACAAGCTAAAATAAACAAATGGGACTACATTGGACTAAAAAGCTTTTTCATGATAAGGAAAACCATCAACAAAACAAAAAGGTAACCTACCGAACGGGAGAAGATATTTGCAAGTTATACATCCAATAGGGGTTAATATCCAAAATACGTGAAGAATGTACACAACCTAATATGAAAAAAAAAAAAAACCCAAAAAGCCCAATTGAAAAATGGGCAGAGGGCTTGAGTAGACATTTTTCCAAAGAAGACTACAGACAGCCAACAGGTACATGAAAGGATGATCAATTAATCATTAGGGAAGTGCAAATCAAAACCACAGTGAGATATCACCTTATACCAGTAAAAATGGCTAGTTTCAAAGACAAGAAGTCACAAGTATTGGTGAAGATTTGGAGAAAAAAATACCCGGGTATACTGTTGGTGGGAATGTAAATTGGTGCAGCCTCTATGAAAAATGGTATGGAGATTCCTCAAAAAATTAAAAATTAGAACTACCATATGATTCCGCAATTCTACTTCTGGGTGTTTATCCAAAAAGAAGAAAAGAAAACACCGATTTGAACAGAGATATACACCCCTGTGTTCATTGCAGCAGTTGACAAGAGCCAAGGTATAAAAGCAACTTAAATGTCCACTGATAGATAAATGAATAGAGAAGATGTGGTAAATATACTATGGAATATTACTCAGTCATGAAAAAGAATGAAATCTTGCCGTTGACAATTACATGGATGGACATAGAGGCTACTATGCTAAGGGAACTAAGTCAGCTAGAGAAAAGACATTGTATGATTTCACTTATATCTAAAATCTAAAAAACAAAATGAACCAACCAACAACACAAAACAGAAGCAGACTCCGAGAAACAGGACACACTGCTCATTACGGGGGGGGGGGGGGCGGCGAGAAGGGGGCAAGATGGGTAAAAGGAATTAAGCGGTATGAACTTCTAGTTATAGAATAAATAAATCATGGGGCTGCAATGTATAGCACAGGAAATAGAGTTAGTAATATTGTCACAATTTTCTATGGTGACAGATGGTAACTAAGACTTAATTATGGGAATCATTTTATAATGTATAAGAATATCAAATCACTATGATGTACACCTGAATCTAATAAGGTATGTCAATTAGGTTCTTATAAAAATATCGGACACTTTATTTAAACATCGAGAATAGCTTTTAGAACCTGCCAACACACTTGGGAAAAGAAAACTCACTATATTGGCACTTTGGAGTTTGTTTTGTTCATGTTAATGATAGCATCAGGAAAGCTGGAAAATCAAAGGAAACCAGTAATATAAATACAACAACGTTTCAGGTGCAGTGATGTGCAAAAAAAATTCAGAATTATAGTTGTTCTGCCTTGAGCCATATATCCCCTTCTCTTCTGACTTGAAAAGCTGTAAGTTTAGCAAAACTGGAAGTAGAACGTAATACAAACCCAAAGTTCAGTCTGAGGGCTGAGAATCTGGGAAGGAGGTGGGGATGGTTATATTGGTTGTGGTGGTTTGAAAATCTTGCACCTCCGGCAATCTCAATGTAATAGCAATCACGATTTAGTAATGCCGATTCATTTTTAATTTTTGTATTGATCATCTCTTTATGTCAGATGATACTAATATCCCCTTCTCTGGTTGTAGAAATGGCCAAAAAATCTTACTCTCTCTTTGTGCAGTTCTTTGCAACGTGATCTCCCATCAAGGGCAGGGAGGGGGGGTAAGGGGGGATGGGTGTAGTAGGTGATGGAGATTAAGGAGTGCACTTGTAATGAGCACCAGGTGATGTATGGAAGTGTTGAATCCCTATACCATCATACGCATGAAACTAATGTAACATTGTATATTAACTAACTGGAATTTGAATAAAAACTTTTTAAAAAAAGAAGTGGAGTTTATTTCCCCAGCCCTCCTTTTTTTTAAAATTTAAATTCATGTTATTAACATATGTTTGTATTATTAGTTTTAGAGGTAGAGTTTAGTGATTCATCAGTTGCCTATAAGACCCAGTGCTCATTACATCCCGTACCTTCCTTAATGCCCATCACGCAGTTACCCTATCCCCACCCCCCACCTCCCCTCCAGCAACCCTCAGGTTGTTCCCTGTAGTTGAGTCTCTTATGGTTTGTCCCTAGGCCTTCTATCTGAATCAAATGACCAACATTTGATTTGTTTGGCCAATTAGAGATTAGCCAACATGACATAGGAAGAGGCTTGAAAGTGCTTGTGCTTGGGGTTTTTGCTCTTTGGAATCCCCTATGATGAAAGGTCACATGGAATAGAGAGTAACTATTCCACCCGAGGCCTTCCTGGATTAATGAGCCTGTTAACTATCAGACATATCACTGAGGCCATCCTTGTCTCCAGCTCCAAAAGTCACTGCTGACCTGTCCTCAATCGTCCAACTGCCTGTCTTGAACGCTTATATGACAGTTGCAACTTCAGTGGCTATCCTATCAGGAGAACTGCTGCCATACTGGTACTTATGTCATCAATGAACCAATATCACCAACCAATGCCTCTGGATTTCTTGTTATCCAAGAAAAATTAATGCGTATTATTCAAGCTACTCCAATTGGGCATCTGTTACTTGCTTCCCAACACAATCCTAAGTAATACTGAAGGTATTTGATAAATATTTGTGGACTAACTGAATGAATGAATGAATGAGTGCATGGAGGGATGGATGGATGAATCTGGCAGTTTCTTTGCACTAAAGCCAGATCACTGCCATTTCTATACACAATAGTACTAGATATTCACAACAGCTGAATGATTTTTTTTTTGGCATTAAAATTCAGAAATTCAATTGACCTATAGACAATCCAGAGAATGGCTTTCTGTCCTCATTATGTGTCTCCCTATTTTGCATGTACAATCACATCATCCTTCACAATGCACCAGATGCTGAAGATAGAGAGTTGGCATAGCTCTATGTAAATTAGGCATTTTCCCAGAGCACTTCAGTGTCAGTGGCAATGTTGAGTTTTCTTAATTACAATCCAGATACGCTCAAAATGGAGTAATACTAACTATTATGGTCTAGAGAAGCTACATTCAGTTTCACTAAACAATTAAGATTCATTTAGATGTCTCTCCTATGATTTCGGCAAGAAGAAGAGAGCATTTAGAAATTGCTCTCATGGTGAAGTTTTTTCTGAAGTTTGCTATAGCACAAGAAAGAAACTGGGAGAGGGCTGAAAATCAGCCATCAAAAAAAGAGGAAAAATAGCACCTAAAGAAACTTCTAATATTTATTTATTTGTTGGTTTAAAATCATTTTCTGTCTTACCTGCAGCAAACTGAAATCTATCTCTACCTGAGTCTGAGCCATGGGGGCAGAGCCTGAAAATATTTTTGAATTGATATGATTTGAGGAGAAGACAGGTCTAAAGAAAATTTTTTATTTTATGCTTTGAGTTCTTTAAGTTGGCTCTAGCCCAAGTGCCAAGCTCAAAAACCATTTTCATTTCACTTTCTGAGATGACAACTTTTCTCAAAGAAAAAACCATCACCAGTGCAACTTGGCTTCACATGAAATTCTGAGTAAAGGCATACTGCTTTGTATCATAGAATTTTGTTAGGTTGCAATAGGCTCTTTCTATAGGAAGGAATATACCAAAAATATGTCCTTTCAATTATGAACTTATTATGCAACCTTTCTTGAATAATGTTCCTCTTATATTCAGAACGTTAAAGTAGAGAGAATGTGTAAATCCATAATACACACACATCCTACTGTCAATTCTTTTTTTTTTAAGATTTTATTTATTTATTTGAAAGGGAGAGAGAGTGAGAGAGAGAGAGAGCACGAGAGCGGGGTGAGGGGTAGAGGGAGAAGCAGGCTTCCCGCTGAGCAGGGAGCCTGATGTGGGACTCCATCCTGGGACTCTGGTCATGACCCAAGCCGAAGGCAGATGCCAAACCAACTGAGCCACCCAGGTGCCTCCTGATATCAATTAATTCTGAGATGCATCATGCTACAGAACATAGTTGATACAAAACTATAAGGCAATCATCAGCCCCTTCCTAGAATGTAATTTAGATCAAGAAGCTAAACAGCTTGAAAAATATAGACAAATGTGTCAACTCATACTATTTGGTTATTGAAGAAAAATTACTGATATTCAAAAATTAAATTTAAAAAATTAAATTTAGTCTTATTTATACTCATTGTTAAAACTGTTGTCCTTCCTGTAAAGACCCAAGAAGCAGGCCTCGTGGACAAGTAAAAATTAATCTGAAACCAGTATCGTTCTTGTCTGTTATTTTGGCCTCTCCAGCAATAATTTCATTTCCCCCCTAAATTTACCAATTGAGTTTACCTTTGGGGAAACAAGCTTCTTTCTTTCTCTCAATTCATGTGGTCATGGGACCTAGTCCCAACCTCTGCGTATTTCTCCCCCTGTGCCTCAGTGATTGGTTCAGATGTGAATGAAACTACCCAATGATTCGGTTGTGAGACTTTGATTGGCTCTGAAAGAAGGTCTTTTGACATGAGCTCGTTAAACTGGTAAGTCATAAATCTGAAGTGTTCAGGACCTCCACATAAAATGGTTCTGTTTGAGAAAAAAGACAACACACAGGAAATCACAGCCAAGAGATGATGACTGAGAGCCCAAGTCTTGAGCACTGCTTGATGGTCTGAGTCCAGATATGCCTAATTTGGTATTTGGACTTTTCAGTAAAAAGCCACAGAACTTCTTGTTTTGCTCAAGTCAGTTTGACCGGTGCCTTTGTAACTGACAAATGGCATAAACCAAATTAATATAATTAGTACATGGTTTTGATGCAAATGGTAGTGATAATGTGAGTTTTACTGAAAAGCTTATCATCCGAAATAAATTAACAGCAATCTATTACACATACCCATGTAGACTTATATCTATTTTGCAAATTTCCTGAGTAGCAAATCATTAAAGTTGTAGTTGTTGAAAGTAAAATCTTTGGAGTCTGATTCCCTTATTTTAAATCCTGACGCTACTGTATGATCTTGGGAAAAACATGAACTTCTTTCTGCCTCAGTTTTTTAATCTCTAAGATGGAGATAGTAATAGGACCTAGATTAAAAGATTGTAGAATTGAAGAGACTAATACACATAAAGCCCAAGATCAATGCCTGATACAAATTTCAGCTTTTAATTATTATTATACAAGAAAGCATCAGTTGACCTCATCCAGATGCCATTCAATTAAACATGAATGTACTACATTTCTGTACTATGCTGGGGATAAGGACAAAATGAATTAATTTCAGTCTATACCCTAAGCCTAAGGAGCTCTCAGTTTAATAAAATATAGTTTAATCAATCAATGTGGTCAGTGCAATGATAAAATAAATAATACTTGAAATCATAACACCTATTGAGCACTTACTGTCAGCCAGGCAATGAGCTCATTGAATTGTATTGATTCTATAATTTAATCCTTTTAACAATTCAGGGATGTAAGCAACGTTATTAGCCCGTTTTAGGGAGAAGGAAATTGAAGCAAAGTAACGTTACATAACTTGCCCATGCTTACACAGCTAGTATGAGGCAGAAGGGTGAATTAGCCAAAGCAACTTTCTTCAGAGCTCCTTAGAGGTTAGAAAAGTGATGTCAGAGATAAGTGCTGAGGATGAATACTAATTTGCAAAGTAAGCAAAGTGGAAATGAGTGATCTCAGTGGAGGTCACACTGTGCACAACCCAGAGGCGTGAGCTAGAATGCTGTATTCCCAGAACTATTGGTGGTTCAGCATTTTTGGAGCACAAGTGTGTGTTTTAGAGTGAGTGAGGGCAGGTGAGGCTGGTAGTGTTTTAGGTATTGTGAAGTTTCATCACAGTTTCTTAATTAACTAAGCTTTACACAAATGCAATTGATGTGGCAAATCCAAGATGCCATGAGGAAAATGGAGACAATCACTTTTTAATCCAACACAAGCTGTCTCATCTTAGGTGATACTATTGCTCCATCAGATAGATTTCCCCTCCTGGGCCATGGTTCTGCATCTGGAAAGTGCAATTTAGTAGATGATTCTGGGGATGAATTAATTCATTTGACAGAAGCAAGCAGTCTGGCCTTACTGAATATTTCCTTCTGTTCAGATCTCCATCAGAGGCAGCCTGGAGGATGCTTGCTCAGCATTTCTATCTCTCCTCAGACTGCAGGCCACTTGACTACAGGCTTACAGAGCTTTCCCTGCACCCAGGTTGCAAGACGAACTAGGGATCCTCACTTTATAAACAAGGAGCCAGGGCTAAAAGTAACTGTATGAGGCCATGACCCAAGTAAAGAGCTTCACTGAGTTTTAAGCCACAGGCTATCACTTTGTGACACTTAAACAAATTTATATCAAAAGGGAACATTACTTCCTTGTTATAAATGGAAAACTGGTATTTGCTGTAAGGTCTAAACAAAACAAAGCAAGGTTACTGAATCTCGTTAGATACTGTTGTCCTAAGGTGAAGTCCTCAGTTTGTTTTAAAAAATTGGCGATGAGTAAATTTTAGAGAGGTGTTTAAAGACACGATAGTACCAGACGTAGATCTTCTCTTTAAAGATGGCAAAGAAACACAATAAAACAATTTCTCTTTCTTGTTCTGGCTCTCTTGATCTTTTTTCTTACTTCATAGACAGCAGGAGGTAGCAAGAACTAGTTCTATCCTTAGATGTCACACAATATCCTGATTGCTTTCAATCTAAGACCACTTTAAATTGAGATCAAATCCAAGAACTAGATACATTAATTGAAGAGATAAATAAATGAAACTGTAAAATATGAAAAAAGCTGCAACCTAAGTAGCTTAAGATTTTCAGCTGGTGTTCACACTAAAAAAAATGTATAAACCAAGGCTAACATTTCTTGAAGGACAGTTCAGTTTCAGCTGTGTCTTTATGATGAAAAGCACCAGACTGAGAAGTCATGGGTCTGGTATTTTAAGACACATTTAATCACTGGATTTGGAAGACAGGTTCCAGTACCTGAATGTCCAGAAAAAGTATTAAGCAATCAAGTTTTATCAGTGATGACCAATAAAAGAGAAAAGGTAAATTTGGTCCTGAATTTCATTATTAAGATGGGTTGAGCAACCTCCAACATTCTTTAAAAGACCAATGGCCTTGAATGCTTAGGATTGTGAGAGAAATGAATTTTGAAGATAAAACAGGAAAAAGATGCATAGAGGCACTCTCTGAGATGAACGGAGACCAAACTGTATCTGCTTGTATTGATCAAAGCGAACAATGTGAATTGGATTTGGCGAACTGATGGCCAGAGCAGCCTGTAAACAATGCTTGGTCTCTGCACACTTGAAACTCTGTAGGTTACTACATTCTGTGCTACTGTCAAAGGGGGTGTTAGCTTCAGGGGGAGCTCATGGCTATAGTGTAAGAGGTTTCATCAGGGAAGAAAAAGAAGGGGATAACATTTTTGAACAAACCTCAAGTACTTTATGTAGAGTACTTCACTAATCCTCATAGCAACCCAGGGATGGTTATTACTATCCACATTTTATAGATCAGGAAGGTTCAGATTTTAAGTAGTTAGCCCAAGCTCATTAATGGCTGAGTTAGGATACAACTCAAACTTTTATGAACCTGATTTTTTTTTTAATTTTGGCATATATATATATTTTTTATTCCACAATGCTGTTGGAATCACAGATTTGGTGGTGCGAACATCAGTTTGTAACATAGCTTGTTCTTTCTATGTACCTAGCATCTGCTTCCTTGTCTTTTGGCAATAATACCCTATTTTTCTTTTGGGGACCTACTCTTCTCAAAATGTCAGTCAGATGCTTTGGATGGAGCTGACTCCAACCTTTGGAAACAGAGAAGGCATATGACCAGGCTTGTCCAGTCAGATCCATATCTTTGTAGATTAGCAACTGCTGCAAAAAACTAGCTGCCTCTCTTGTTGAAAAGCAAACTATCATTTCCCTTCTGTTGAAACTGGGTTGGCCCTAGTAAGGTGCTTGAGCAACAGAAAACAGCAGAAGAGGCATTCTAGGATTTCATAAGGTAGGTCATAAAAAGCCTGGTGGCTTCCACCCATGCTTCTTAGAATCCTCTCTCTGGGAATGCTGAGCCATCTTGTTAGATCAACTACCCTGAGACTACCATGCAAGAAAGGATGGAGAGAGTGCATTGTCATGCCAGCTGAGTCCATCCTTCCGGCTATCTATGTTAAGCCTGGGCAAATGAGCCATTTTTGACTTTCCAGACCAACCCAGCCCCATCACCAAATGAATACCATGGAATGACCTCTGGTAATGTCATGGGGGACAGAAGAATCACCCTATGGACCCTTATACAAATTACTGACTAATAAAATAACAACATGGAATAAAATGATTATTGTTTTAAGCTACTTAGTTTTGGGGTTATTATGCAGCAATTAAAAATGAAAACAATCTCTTTGGCCACAATGATTGGTTTAGAGATGAGCATGTGGCCTGAGTCAACCAATGACATTCATTATAGGAGTTTTGCTAATGAATTAGGAAAAAGACGCTCTCTTTTCATTGTTGGGTGGTGATCGGGTAAGATATAAAACTGGGGCTGCTGGTAACATCGTTTTACTATTGGAACAGAGCTTGTTTGAGACTGAGGTCAGCAGAGACGAGAATAATAGGAGAATGGAGAGAGGGGTAGTAATATCTGAAAACAATCATAGCATTGGCCTTTTATTTCCTGGCAAAATAAACTTTTTGTTTAAATTAGTTGAATTTTTTTCTTGCCACCAATAAAAGCCATATTAGGGGAGAAAGGTGAAATGAGAAGGAAGTTTGCAAATGATGAAATGAAGAGTCTCTATGCATGTATATTTGTACATGTGGGCATATTTTTTTAGATTTTATCTTTATTTATTTGAGAAAGAGAGAGGGAGAAATAACATGAGCTGGGGGAGAGGCAGATGGAGAGTGAGAGGCAGACTCCCAGCTGAGCAGAGAGCCTGATGTGGGGCTTGATCCCGGGACCCTGTGATCATGACCTGAACTGAAGGCAGATGCTTAACTGACTGAGCCACCCAGGCGCCCCAAAGTGTGCATATTTTAAGTGACTATCAAAGGCACTGTTTAATCGTGGAGTCACACTAAAAGAAAGATGAAGGGGTACAAACTAAAGGCACATCTAAAAATATTTTGCCAGACCCATGGAGGAAGATCTCAATCCAAAGGCCATTTTGATCTTTCTAATTATACTTCTAAACAATAACAAAAGTTCAGATATATAGGACCCTGAGATCATGACTGGAGCAGAAATCAAGAGTTGGACACTCAACTGACTGAGCCACCCAAGTACCCCAATCTAGTATCAATTTTTAAGAAGCACATTTTCTGAAGCTGGCTGCTCATTATTTTTCATTGATTGGTAGAATAATCTCTACTTTTAAAAGTTAATGAATGATGTTTTCTAAAGTGTAAGGTTTTTGGAAGTGCCTCAGTTCTATATTGTGGGAAATCATCTAAGTCCACTAAATAATGAGAGAAACAGAATAAACATTTTAAACAAATTGGTAGTCCTATTTATTGCGGTGCTGCTCTGAAGTGGTTGAGAACTTTAAATGGGGAGTCAGTGAGGCTGAGATTCTTGTAACCTTAAAAAGATTATGCAACTTCTATAAAACCTTGGTGCCCTCTTTCATCAATTAAGGATAATCATAGTGTTCCCTCTTGGTAGCATTGTTGGGATGGTTATGTATTAAACACTTAATATAGAAAGAAATTAGAAGAGGGCATGCCATCTATAAGTGCAATATGTGTTATTAATGATGATGGTGATGGCCACCATCATCACTTACAATACTTAGAACCATTCCTGGTATATAACAAGTGCTTAATTAAATATTGGAAATCATTTACTTCTTTATTATTGTCTACTGTAATTCTACAATGATATATTTGGTTTTAATTTTTTTTAAATTTTTATTGTTATGTTAATCACCATACATCATTAGTTTTTGATATTTGGTTTTAATTTGAATAAGTAAACTATATTGAGAATTACAGTAAAGGCAAATAATTCCAGCAAATTATCTATGGTGACTAAGGCTACCAGGAAGAGGTTAAAAGATTGTTAAGTCTGGTGCATGTACATCTGAATTCAACTAAAAGTATTCTTTTAAAATTTGAAACTAAGTATTTCTTTTTGCTAAATAATCCTTGATATTTACTTTCTTAGAGTAGGTAGAGGATTCTTCAGAATCATTTTATGGAATGAAAAACTCATGTCAATTTATCCAGTTCACACCCCATTTCCTCTATTCATTTAACTCAGGTTTGACTGTTTTGATATAAGAACAATGGTTACCTTTTCTAGTGTATTTCTAACCGAGTTCTAGAAGGAACAAGTTATTTCAACTTGTCTGCCAGTAGAAATATGTGATTAGCAACCTACTGAAGCTACAAAGATAATTACGTTAATAACATTTATGGCAACTGCATTTGCTAATAGTATTATTTTCACATTTGTTCTCATACCTATTACTTCATGTTTAAATTCATCATAGCAAGAGGCTGAGCCTTATTTCAATATTTATTGCTACCCAGATATTTATACTATATGTTTATTTAAAAAACAGCAATGGGTGTAATCTTGAGTGTGCAAAGCAAATGAAATATGATTACCAAAGATCTAATGAGGTTTCCGCCCCCCTTCAGGAAATAGCTAACCCAGTGGATAGATGCGTCTGCATTTGAGTCTTCTTAATATATGCTCTGGAAAATCAATACAATAGATACTCGACCTTCCTCTTGTTCTTCTGAATAAGCAAGTCCATACTGAAATCAAAAGGTAAAATCTTGTATCCTAACAAGCTGATTTACATCAGGGAGCAAATTAGTAACTTATATTTACCTGATAGGCAAAGAAGAGTAATAACTTGTCTATTACTTCCCTTTACTCTTTTGTAGAACCCAATAAATCTGTCACTTTCCTGCATTTTTATTTTTGTTTTATTCATTTTTTCTCTGTTTATGCAAAATGATACAGTGGAAAGAACATTGAGCTGGGAGTCAGAATTCCCTAGTGTACATCTGCACTCTGTCATTAACGAACCGTATCACCTGTTTGACTTATTCAACTTTTGTGACTCTCAATTTATTTACCCTAAGAAATACATAAACTCTAAATTCTAAAGGTAATATAAATTTGATAATATCTTATGGACAGGTCAGAGCATAGATGGCTAAGGGTTTTTGCTCTGAGACATGTAACTAGGAAATGTGATGTTGCACCAGTCAACCAGGGGTGGCTCTCCGGGTTAACAAGGAAGCAGGCTCTTCTTCAGGAGACGGGGGTTAAACTGTGCTTCCTATAGCTCAAGGTGGTAAGACCGGATGTCAGTTTTCACTCTGGAGTCCTTGAGTGGAAGGGAAAATATTGAAGAGGACAATTATGTGTGTATCTGTGTATGAGCGTATGTGTTGGGGGAGCGGGGTAGGTGATCACCTGATTACCTGGTGGTCTACTAGTTCTTGGCAAAGTGCTAAGCACTGGGGATACAGGGGTGGCCAAAGCACTGTTCATTCTTTTCCCTTCTTGCTCAGAATGCAGTAGAGGTGACAGTCAAGTTAACAGGTAATTATGCTTTACTGTAATAAGTCCTACAGTAGAGTAAGCAGTGCATACTAAGGCAGCACAGGTGAGAGACACCAGACTCAGTCCGGGAGGGTAATTAAGGAAGATTTGTGTTAGGAGATAGTGATGCAAAACGGGGAAGGAAAAAGGAATGGAGGTGGATGGATCAAATTTTGCAAATGCCTGAACATGAGAGGAAGCTTGAAATAAAAAGATGGGGACCGATGATTAAAAATCTTATAAGGCCTGATAATGGCATTGGACTTTATCTAAACTAAGATAATGGGGACTCCAAGTTACATATAATATGGGTCTTTCCCCTTTAAGTCCAGAAAGGGCATAAACTAGTTAAAATAGCCCTCTGGAGCCAGGTGCCCTGGTAAAATGGTCCAGTTCCCTTCAGCCTCATTTTATTCTTCCCTTCAAGGTCTTATTTCCCTCTGGTTTATCTTCCATCCTCTGCCTCCTTGGCAGTGTTCATATTCTGGGAAACTTCCTTTACTTTTCCTCGTGTAGTTGTCTGTCGTTCTCTGAAAAGGATTGAACCAATAAATTACTTTCACGTGATAATGGCTGAAAACGACTAGATGTGCTATCTTTTCAAGGGGATTTGGGTTTTAAAAACAATTAGGATTATAACAGTGATTTTTTAAAAAAAAAGTCTCCCATTTTTAGTGATCTCTATTAGTCCTTGCCCACAAGCATATCTAAATTTTACAGGATTTAAATTGAAATTCAGTTAATTCTTTGACTCCTTTTTTGTTCATATAAAACTGAGAACATATTCATTTTGTCTTGATAATGGCTTAACTTCATGGAAGAGTAGAATGTGGAATCAAGAGACAGGGCTGCCAGATACACCTGCTGCATAGGATCATGAAGGAAATCTGGTCAGTGGCCTTCAGTTAAATGTACAAGTGTCTTTCTCTCTATCTCTATGGAAGGTAGAATGAACACGAAATGAACTCTGGTTCATTTCACTTATATACTCAAAAAAAGAGTATATAAGTCAGCTAGCACTGTGCCTAACGCATACCAGAAAGGCCACATATATTGACAACACTTGATTAACTTGTGTTCTTTCTTTTCCCACCAGACCATACAATACAGACTCCCTAGACTCTTTTGGTAATGTGTTTGTGACAGTTAAACATAGGAGTATATAAGTCACCCTCAGTTTGTTTCCTGAGATTAAGAGAGACTGAGGGTTGCTGGAGTGGTGGGGGGTGGGAGGGATGGAGTGGCTGGGTGATAGACATTGGGGAGGGTACGTGTTATGGTGAGCGCTGTGAATTGTGTAAGACTGATGAATCACCGACCTGTACCCCTGAAACAAATAATACATTAAATGTTAAAAAAAAAGAGAGAGAGAGAGAGAGAGAAGATAGTAAGAAGGGAAAAATTAAGGGGGGGAAATAGGAGGGGGAGATGAGCCATGAGAGACTATGGACTCTGAAAAACAAACTGAGGGTTCTAGAGGGGATGGGGGTGGGGGAATGGGTTAGCCTGGTGATGGGTATTAAAGAGGGCACATACTGCATGGAGCACTGGGTGTTATACGCAAACAATGAATCATGGAACAGTACACCAAAACAAATTATGTAATATATGGTGATTAACATAACAATAAAAAATAAAAAAAAAACTAATGATGTAATGTATGGTGATTAACATAACATAATTAAATGGAAAAAAAACAACTAATGATGCACTGTATGGTGATTAACATAACATAATAAAGTAAAATTAAAAAAAAGAGTATATAAGTCAGCTAGCACTGTGCCTAACGCATACCAGATATTCTATAAACAGTAGTTCTTTTTTGTACATAGAGATTTATGGGGACACATCAATGCCTAGAGGCCTATGGGACAGTGATTCAGAGGTCAGACAGAATGGCATTTGATTCTTGAAGTTGCTGCTGATGCTCAGACATACCCACCAGGCTCCTGCCTTCCAGCATCTACTCTTGTTCTTTCTGCTGCCCCTCGGCTCCCATCCCATGGCTTTGCTTGGCCAACTCCGACAGCTTCTGGTGCTTGCTCAACTCTAACTTGCTCTGTGAACTCTATCTATACCCTTTCATTTAATGTTATTACTTACCTCATTTTCCCCCAGGACTGTGGATCTGACATCACCTATCCTGTTTTTTCATGAATGTATAATTTCCTAATTTAACATATTACTGTTTTTCCTTCCTTCCTTCCTTCCTTCCTTCCTTCCTTCCTTCTTTCTTTCCTCCCTCCCTCCCTCCCTCCCTCCTTCCCTCCTTTCCTTCTTTCCTTTCTCTCTCTCTCTCTCCTTCCTTCCTTTCTGCCTGTCTGTCAATGCTAAATGAGGTCATAAGAATGGGTCCGTGATATGATAGGATTAATATCATTATAAGAAGTGACACCAGGGGTGCTGGGGTGGCTCAGTTGCTTGAGCCTCGGACTCTTGATTTTGGCTTGGCTTATGATCTCAGGGTCCTGGGATCAAGCCCTGCATTAAGCCCCATGTCAGTCTCCATGCCCAGTGGGAAGTATGCTTGGGATTCTCTCTCTCTCCCCCTGCCCCCACTTCCCTAATTAATAAATCAATCTTTTTAAAAAAAGGTGACACCAGAGAGCTCACTCTCTGCCCCACCCTCCACTTTCATGTGTACACCCCCAAAAAAGACCACGTGGGGACATAATGAGAAGGGAACCATCCACAAGCCAAGAAGGAGAGACTTTATCAGAAATATGAAACTTCATTTTCCAGGACTTCCAGCCTGCAGAACAGTGAGAAATTTTGTTGTTGTTGTGTAAACTGTCCAGTCTTAGTATTTTGCCATTTTGCATATGGAGACATGGGTTCAGGGAGTTAAGAGATTCATATAAGGTCACACAGTGAGATATGCTAAGAATCTGGGTATTTGATCTATGGGTATCTTTACCACATCACAATGCTTCTCCACAGTGAATCTACTCTTACAGAAAATGTAACAGTGTTAGAATTTAAAAACCTCCTAAGCCCCATAATCACTTAGCAGGAGAGATATGTTTCTTATTATGGATACTGTTTCTCAACACAGCTCAGCTGAATGTTAAGTAGAGTTAGCAGGCACACTGAAGGGCAGAAAAGCTGAAGAATTCTAGCTACTAGTTTGAGTAGTTAGAACTGAACTGTTTGCTCTGATCTGACTATCTAGGAATTATAGATTATAATTTGCAAAAGCATACTGACATATCTCATTTTTTCCATATACATAGTATTTCAACAAAACCTTCTTTCTACTTTATCTCAGTAGTGTCAGTAGCATGTGTCTCTTCCCCCACCCAGTCACATCATTGTTCTTCATCAGTCTATGGTTGCTATTTGCTTTTGAGCAGATTATCTCATCTTTAGTTCATTTTTGGGGCCCAAAGGTGGCTCTATGATAAGGCAAGTTAAGTGGCTATCCAGACGAAGGAGGGTCAACAGGCTTTAACTCAAGTTCCAATCCAGTCATTGATAGTGGCTGCCTAGGGCTCAACATTTAAGATTCTAAAGCAGGGTCTAGATTTGAGGCAAAAGAGTGCTCTGATTGATTATCAGTGTCTCCCATGGGTGGCAGAATGGCAGCATGAAAGCTCTGGATTTGCTATGTATGGGGTACAACTTTAAATATCCAAGACACTTCCTGGAGCACAGGCCTGGCATGTGGCCATAACAAACACCCTTCCAGCTCAGAAAAAACAACGTGGATACTTTAGTGCCATAGGAATACATGCTTCTGGTTTATTTGCAAGATGGCTGCTTTGGGGAATGATTCAAATGAAATGAATGGGTATATTTCAATCATTCCAAAATGAAAGACATTTTTAGGAGTATTTCATCTATCAATTCACTGAAATGGTCACTGTTAGGTATTAAATTAGAACAACCTGAAAAATTAACTTCCATTACAAATATTTCAAATTTTAAAACATTTTGTCAATGCAAGGACAGTTATTTCACCCTGAATTAATGGGCATCAATGAACCAAGCAGACCACAACCAAACACAGGCCAATGGAGCTCAATATTGCCCTGATTATCCCTGCCGAAGGTTTACACCAGCTCTCAGATACTGGAAACTACCCTGGAATATAAATTGATAAGGCATGGGGCACCTGGGTGGCTCAGTTGCTTAAGCATCTGCCTTTGGCTCAGGTCACGATCTCGGGGTCCTGGAACTGAGTCCCCAATAGGGCTCCCTGCTCAGTGGGGAGTCTGCTTCTCCCTTTCCCTCTGCCCTTCCCCCACCTCCTGCTCATGCTCTCTCTCTCTCTAAAATAAATAAATAAAATCTTAAAAAATAAATTGATGAGGGGCAGAGCAAGATGGCAGAGGAGTAGGAGACCTGTATTTCATCTGGGCCCAGGAATTCAGCTGGATAGGGATCAAACCATTTTGAACACCTATGACTCAACAGGAGATCAAAGAAAAGAATAGCAAAAACCTCTCTGAACAGAAAAGCGACCACTTTCTGGAAGGTAGGACGTGCGGAGAAGTGAATCTGAGGCGATATTCGGGAGGATAGATGGCGGGGGAGGGGGCCTCCATCGGCCACTTCTGGCAAGTGATAGAGCTGCGGAGCACAAAATTGGAACTTTTAGAAGTCTGCTTCACTGAGGGACGTCGCTCCATTGGCGAAGCGGGGGTGGAGCCCCCATTGGGACAGTGAGGTCTCAGGACCCTTGGGGTCACAGGAAGACCCGGGGTGCCTGAGTGTGGCAGAACTTCCAGGTATTGGAGCGGGGAAGCCGGCTGCAGAGACAGAGCCAAGGTGCAGGCTCTCAGCTCGGGGTTGCCATAAACCGGGATCCACGGCCCAGTCGGGCCACTGCTCCTCCAGCAGGGACCCAAAAAGTGGCAGATCGGGGGAGACTCCCCTTCCTCCCCCAGGAGGAGTGGCACGGAAGCGCACTGGAGGGATCTGCTGGGTTTGGGGACACCGCATGGGATCGTGTGCCAGAAATAGAAATGCTCGGTCACAGGCCAGGTGAGCACGGAATACGGCTGGAAACCGGGGAGACAGGAGTGATTGACTGCTTTTCTCTGGGGGCACACTGAGGAGCGGGGCCTCAGGTTCTCGGCTCCTCTGGGGCAGAGATAGGGAGGCCGCCATTTTCACTCTTACCCTCCAAAGCTGTAGGGAAAGCTTGCAGGGAACAAAACCTCCTGAGAGCAAACCTGAGCAGATTACGTAGCCCAGACTGGCAAGGGCAGGGCAATTCCGCCTCTAGCAGAGACGTTTGGGAACCATGGCAACAGGCCCCTCCCCTAGAAGATCAGCAAGAACAGCCAGCCAAGACCAAGTTTACCGATCAGTGAGAACGGCAGAACTCCAGTGCTAGGGGAATACTGCACATAGAATTCATGACTTTTTTTTACCAAGATTCTTTAGTCTTTCAAAGTTAATTTTTTTAACTGTCTTTTTTTTTGAATTTTTCTTTTTCCCTTTTTCAACAAACATCCTATCAATCCCTTTTTTAAAAAAATATTTTTTATTTTTCATTTTTAGAGTCATATTCTATCCCTTCATAGTAGTTACCCTTATTTTTGCTATATATATATATATATATATATATATATATATATATATGTTGTTCTCTCTTTAAAATTTTGAGATACAGTTTCTTCTAACAGATCAAAATATACCCTAAATCTCTAGTGTATGACTTTGTTCTAGTCTCCTGCAAGATCACAATCTCTCCCTTTTCTTTTTAAATCCTCTTCTTTTTTCAACCAACATCTTATCAATTCCTTTATAAAATCTTTTATAATTTTCATCTTTACAGTCATATTCCATCCCTTCATCATATTAACCCTTATTTTTGTACATATCTAAGTTTTTCTTTCTTTAAAATTTTGGGAGGCACTTTCTTCTAACAGACCAAAATATGCCCAAAATCTAGTGTGTCACTTATCTATGCACCAGCCTGATCATATTTGATAATATTCTGTTTTTTTTGTTTTGTTTTTATCTTTTTCTTTTCTTTTTTCTTTCTTCCCCTTTCTTTTGCCCCAGCTTCAGGTCTTTCTTGATTTGTTTAGTGTATATTTTCTGGGGACATTGTTACCCTGTTAGCATTTTGTTCTCTCATTCATCTATTCTCCTCTGGACAAAATGACAAGATGGAAAAAATCACCTCAACAAAATGAACAAGAGACAGTACCGACTGCCAGGGACCTACTCAATACGGACATTAGTACGATGTCAGAACTAGAGTTCAGAATGATGATTTTAAAGATACTAGCTGGGCTTGAAAAAAGCGTGGAAGTTATTAGAGAAACCCTTTCTGGAGAAATAAAAAAACTAAAACCTAACCAAGTCAAAATCAAAAAGGCTATTAATGAGGTGCAATCAAAAATGGAGACTCTAACTGCTAGGATAAATGAGGCAGAAGAGAGAATTAGTGATACAGAAGACCAAATGATGGAAAATAAAGAAGCTGAGAAAAAGAGAGATAAACAACTACTGGATCACGAGGGCAGAATTCAAGAGATAAGTGATACCATAAGATGAAACAGTATTAGAATAATTGGGATCCCAGAAGAAGAAGAAAGAGAGAGGGGGGCAGAAGGTATATTGGAGCAAATTATAGCAGAGAACTTCCCTAAAGTGAGGAAGGAAATAGGCATCAAAATCCAGGAGGCACAGAGAACCCCTCTTAAAATCAATAAAAATAGGTCAACACCCTGACATCTGATAGTAAAACTTACGAGTCTCAGAGACAAACAGAAAATCCTGAAAGCAGCTCGGGAGAAGAGATCGGTAACCTACAATGGTAGAAACATTAGATTGGCAACAGACCTATCCACAGAGACCTGGCAGGCCAAAAGGACTGGCATGATATCTTCAGAGCACTAAACGAGAAAAATATGCAGCCAAGAATACTATATCCAGCTAGGCTATCATTGAAAATGGAAAGATAAAAAGCTTCCAGGACAAATAAAAACTAAAGGAATTTGCAAACATGAAACCAGCCCTACAAAAAATATTAAAAGGGATCCTCTAAGCAAAGAGAGAGCCTAAAAGCAACATAGACCAGAAAGGAACACAGACAATATACAGTAACAGTCACCTTACAGGCAATACAATGGCACTAAATTCACATCTTTCAATAGTTACCCTGAATGTAAAAGGGCTAAATGCCCCAATCAAAAGACACAGGCTTTTCAGATTGGATAAAAAACAATACCCATCGATATGCTGTCTGCAAGAGACACATCTTAGACCCAAAGACACCCCCACATTGAAAGTGAGGGGGTGGAAAACCATCTACCATGCTAATGGACACCAAAAGAAAGCTGGGGTGGCAATCCTTATATCAGACAAACTAGATTTTAAAACAAAGACTGTAATGAGAGATGAGGAAGGACACTATAGCCTACTTAAAGGGTCTATCCAACAAGAAGATCTAACAACTGTAAATATCTATGCCCCTAACATCAGAGCAACCAATTATATAAGGCAATTAATAATAAAAGCAAAGAAACACATTGACAACAATACAATAATAGTGGGGGACTTTAACACCCCACTGACTGAAATGTACAGATCAACAAGGAAAAGAATCAACAAGGAAATAAAGACTTTAAATGACACACTGGACCAAATGGACTTCACATACATATTCAGAACATTCCATCCCAAAGCAACAGAATACACATTCTTCTCTAGTGCCCATGGAACATTCTCCAGAATTGATCATATCCTAGGTCACAAATCAGGTCTCAATCAGTACCAAAAGATTGGATTATTCCCTGCATATTTTCAGACCACAATGCTTTGAAACTAGAACTCAATCACAAGAGGAAAGTCAGAAAGAACTCAAATACAGGGAGCTAAAGAGCATCCTACTAAAGAATGAATGGGTCAACCAGGAAATTAAAGAAGAATTTAAAAAATTCATGGAAACCAATGAAAATGAAAACACAACTGTTCAAAATCTTTGGGATACAGCAAAGGCAGTCCTAAGAGGAAAGTATATAGCAATACAAGCCTTTCTCAAGAAACAAGAAAGGTCTCAAATACACAACCTAACCCTACACCTAAAGGAGCTAGAGAAAAAACAGCAAATAAAGCCTTAACCCAGCAGGAGAAGAGAAATCATAAAGATCAGAGCAGAAATCAATGAAGCAGAAACCAAAAGAACAGTAGAACAGATCAACAAAACTAGAAGCTGGTTCTTTGAAAGAATTAACAAGATTGATAAACCCCTGGCCAGACTTAACAAAAAGAAAAGAGAAATGACCGAAATCAACAAAATCATGAATGAAAGAGGAGAGATCACAACCAACACCAAAGAAATGCAAACAATTCTAAGAACATATTATGAGCAACTCTATGCCAGCAAAATAGATAACCTGGAAGAAATGGATGCATTCCTAGATATATCAACTACCAAAACTGAACCAGGAAGAAATAGAAAACCTGAACAGACCTATAACTACTAAGGAAATTGAAGCAGTCATCAAAAATCTTGCAACAAACAAAACCCAGGGCCAGATGGCTTCCCAGGGGAATTCTATCAAACATTTAAAGAAGAATTAATGCCTATCCTTCTGAAACTGTGCCAAAAAATAGAAATGGAAGGAAAACTTCCAAACTCGTTTTATGAGGCCACCATTACCTTGATCCCCAAACCAGACAAAGACCCCATCCAAAAGGAGAACTACAGACCAATATCCTTGATGAACATGGATGCCAAAATTCTCACCAAAATACTAGCCAATAGGATCCAACAGTACATTAAAAGGATTATTCACCATGACCAAGTGGGATTTATCCCTGGGCTGCAAGGTTGGTTCAACATCTGCAAATAAACCAATGTGAGACAATACATTAATAAAAGAAAGAACAAGAACCATATGATCCTCTTAATAGATGCAGAAAAAGCATTTGACAAAGTACAGCATCCTTTCTTGGTCAAAACTCTTCAGAGTATAGGGATAGAGGGTACCTACCTCAATATCATAAAAGCCATCTATGAAAAACCCACAGCGACTATCATTCTCAATGGGGAAAAACTGAGAGCTTTCCTCCTAAGGTCAGGAACGTGGCAGGGATGTCCACTGTCACCACTGCTATTCAACATAGTATTAGAAGTCCTACCCACCGCAATCAGACAACAAAAAGAAATGAAAGTCATCCAAATAGGCAAAGAAGAAGTCAAACTCTCACTCTTTGCAGATGAGATGATACTTTATGTGGGAAACCCAAAAGACTCCACCCCAAAACTGCTAGAACTCATACAGGAATTCAGTAAAGTAGCAGGATATAAAATCAATGCACAGAAATCAGTGGCATTCCTATACACCAACAACAAGACAGAAGAGAGACAAATCAAGGAGTCGATCCCATTTACAATTGCACCCAAAACCATAAGGTACCTAGGAATAAATCTCACCAAAGAGGCAAAGAATCTGTACTCAGAAAACTATAAAATACTCATGAAAGAAATTGAAGAAGACATAAAAAAATGGAAAAACATTCCATGCTCATGGATTGGAAGAACAAACATTATGAAGATGTCAATGCTACCTAGAGCAATCTACACATTCAATGCAGTCCCCATCAAAACACCATCCACTTTTTTTCAAAGAAATGGAACAAATAATCCTAAAATTTGCATGGAACCAGAAAAGACCCTGAATAGCCAGAGGAATGTTGAAAAAGAAAAGCAAAGCTGGTGGCATCACAATTCTGGACTTCAAGTTCTATTACAAAGTTGTAATCATCAAGACAGTATGGTACTGGAACAAAAACAGACACATAGATCAATGGAACTGAATGGAGAGCCCAGAAATGGACCCTCAACTCTATGGTCAACTAATCTTCGACAAAGCAGGAACGAATGTCCAATGTAAAAAGGCAGTCTCTTCAACAAATGGTGTTGGGAAAATTGGACAGCCACATGCAGAAGAATGAAACTGGACCATTTCCTTACACCACACACAAAAATAGACTCCAAATGGTTGAAAGTCCTAAATGTGAGACAGGAGTCCATCAAAATCCTAAAGGAGAACACAGGCAGCAACCTCTTCTACCTCAACCACAGCAACTTCTTCCTAGAAACATTGCCAAAGGCAAGGGAAGCCAGGGCAAAAATGAATTACTGGGACTTCCATCAAGGCAAAAAGCTTTTGCACAGTAATGGAAACAGTCCACAAAACCAAAAGACAACCGATAGAATGGGAGAAGATATTTGCAAATGACATATCAGATAAGGGCTAGTCTCCAAAATCTATAAAGAACTTATCAAACTCAACACCCAAAGAACAAATGATCCAATCAAGAAATGGGCAGAAGACATGAACAGACATTTTTCCAAAGAAGACATCCAAATGGCCAACAGACACATGAAAAAGTGCTCAACATCGCTCGCCATCAGGGAAATCCAAATCCAAACCTCAATGAGATACCACCTCACACCAGGCAGAATGGCTAAAATTAACAAGTCAGGAAATGACAGATGTTGGCGGGGATGTGGATAAAGGGGAACCCTCCTATACTCTTGGTGGGAATGCAAGCTGGTGCAGCCACTCTGGAAAACAATATGGAGGTTCCTCAAAAAGTTGAAAATAGAGCTAGTATACGAACCAACAATTCACTACTGGGTATTTACCCCAAAGATACAAATGGAGTGATCCGAAGGGGTATGTGCACCCCAATGTTTATAGCAGCAATGTCCACAATAGCCAAACTATGGAAAGCACCAAGATGTCCATTGACAGAGGAATGGATGAAGAAGATGTGGTATATATATACAATGGAATATTATGCAGCCATCAAAAGGAATGAAATCTTGTCATTTACAATGACGTGGATGGAACTGGAGGGTGTTATGCTGAGGAAATAAATCAGTCAGAGAACGATATGTATCATATGACCTCACTGGTATGAGGAATTGTTAATCTCAGGAAACAAGCTGAGGTTTGCTGGAGTGGTGGGGGGTGGGAGGGATGGGGTGGCTGGGTGATAGACATTGGGGAGGGTATGTGCTATGGTGAGCTCTGTGAATTGTGCAAGACTGTTGAATCACAGATCTATACCTCTGAAACAAATAATACATTATATTAAAAAAAAAGAAGATAGGAGGGGAAGTATGAAGCGGGGGAAATCAGAGGGAGAGAGAAACTATGAGAGATTTTGGACTCTGAAAAACAAACTGCGGATTGTAGAGGGGAGGGGGGTGGGAGGATGCGTTGGCCTGGTGATGGGTATTAAAGAGGGCACGTTCTGCGTGGAGCACTGGGTGTTATACGCAAACAATGAATCATGGAACACTACATCAAAAAACTAATGATGTAATGTATGGTGATTAACATAATATAATAAAAGAAGATGAAAAAAATAAATTGATAAGGTATATTTGCTATATGTATGGTATGTGGGGGACACACCCTAAGATGACTGCTAATTATTCATGTCCTCGTGCAATCTTTCCTGCTTACATGTGAGCAGGATCTGTAACTTGATTTCAAAAAATAGAATATGGCAAAAGGGATGGGGCTACCACTCCCATGATTATGTTTCTTTATATAAGACTGTATCTTGGTAGACCAGAGAGAGATTCTTTTATTTGCCTTGAATAAGCAAGCCATCATGTGTGAATGCCTATGGAGAGGACCAGAGGACCATGTGATAGGGAATTATAAGCAGCTTCTGGGATCTAAGGGTGGCTTCCCTCTGGCATCCAATAAGAAGCTAGGTCCCTCAATCTGACAGCTGCAAGGAAATAAATTCTGACAACTGCCTGAATAAGCTTGAAACTGGATGCTTCCCAAGTTGAGCCTCTAGATGAGAACCCAGCCCAGCTGAGTTTGATTGCAGCCTGGTAGACAGTGAACAGAGGACCCAGCTAAGCCATGCTTGAACTCCTGATATAAACTTTGAGTTAATATATGTGTGTTAAGTTGCTATATTTGTAGTTATGCAGAAATAAAAAATAATATAAAGTGGTGGAGAATTTATAATGAAAACCTTACACTTGAATAGTGGATTATAAGATTATTAATGTGATTATAAAGTTATACCCAAATGTCATGAGTGTGAGAAAACCTGTTAAAACACAAAAGCAGAAGATGTAGGAAGAATGCAGTTTGAATCCATGTGACTATTCCCTGGATCGCAGTTCTTAACTTGTTTTGTTTGCTAAACACTTTTAAACATGGCAGTTAAACACTTGAAAGGATTAAACTGTTTCTGCCTCTGCACTTATCTCGTTATCCAGTGGGGCACTCTCCAAAACCTTGTCACTGTTTGAGTAGAAGCATTTGTTGCCCCAACTCTGCTCTTTTATGTACATAGGAGGTAGCTCTCCCATGTTTCAGTAAATACATTTGACCTTTGGTGTCTGGCTTAACAGAATGCCAGGCTTCTTACTTTTACTTGCCGCAAGATGTACTCTGTTCTTCCCATTTCACATCATCTACAAATATTATAATCTCACAGCCTTTTCTCACAACCATTGATTTTGAGTAAATCACCTCCGTTTCAGCAGGAATTATATTTATTTCTTGACCATATTTAGATTCTTTGAAGGGACTGTGGTAGAACTGTATATTACAGCACAAGGTTGAAACTACTGTCCTTTGGCTTTGCTACCGTTGGAGAGATTTTAGGGTCACTGATATTTTTATTAATGCAGATGGGGAACGTTTTAAAGCTCATTACTTCAAATGTTAAGAGGTTGGATGGTAAATTTGTAGTAAAGGGTTAAAAAAAGGATTGATAACCCCAATGTAGATTTGATAGAAGATTTCCTTTTTCTTTTAAAGAGTTGGAGTCAGATGTGAGGACACTTGATATATGGTGACAGCTATAGGGCTTTTGTGATTGTGCTCTTGTATGGCTCAGGTGAAACTAATCAAGTCAGCTCAAAAACCCAGGGGCAGAAACTGCAGGAACAACATGGCTGTCATTCTTGGGTCCTTGTGACAGTCGTAGTTAAGAGGCTCCAGGAACACAACTGAGTCAAAGGAGGTCCCTCACAGGGCTGTGGCAGGCAAATCTACACTACCTGCTTTGAGAGTCACTTGTGCTGCTCAGGTTAGGATGGCAGCGAAGGAGTCCTACTGGTTATCAAAACAAAGGCCTACCAAGCAATTTTCCCCTGGCTCAAAGTGGTGAGCTGGGCAAGAGAAGCTTGGCTGTACAGGAAAGATCCTTACAGAAAAATGCATATGGTACCCTAAGGGAATATATGGACTCCATGGCTGGAAAGCTCTACTCTTTTCTTTTTATTTAGTTGTACACAAATGAGACTCACATGTGGTTTTTTATCTTTTCCTTGTCCCTTCATCTCAGGTTTATACTTTAAATATATAACCCTTTGTAAAAAACCAGTCAAGTATGCACTAAAAATGAGTTTTCTATACACTGGATTAAATTTTCTTCTGTGATTACTAAATTTATCCAGATTATATGATGATGATGGTATAATAATGATGATGATGATGATGATTACCATGGCCATGGATCATCATCACCACCAACTATTGAATCATTCTGTCAGCAGCGAGCACTTAGTTCAAACACAAAAACAAATCCATCAGTGCTGTTTCATTTGTTTCCTTTCCAAAATATGTGTTATCAGAAAATGAGGCCTTGTTCTGGGGAAATGCACACATACTTGCTTTTTGCCAGAAAGGCCTTCCTATCAGGAATGATTCTTGGGATAATTTTTAAAAAGTTATCAAGGCAAGATTCACATAACTAAACCATACCATCTTAGTCATTTTAAAGAGTAAAATTCAGCGGATTTTAGTGCATTCACAATGTATAACTATCACCACTATCCAGGGTCCAGAACATTTTCATGATCCTAAAAGGAAACCTTTTGCCCACTAAGCATCGCTCCCCATTCCCTTCTCTCCATAGTGCCTGGCAACCACAGGTATGCTTCCTGTTTCTAAGGACTTGCCTATTCTGGACATTTCCTACAAATGGATAATATAATATGTGGTCTTTTTTATCTGGCTCTTTCATATAGTAGAATGATTTCAAAGTTCATCTATGTTGTGGCACAGATTAGTACTTCATTCCTTTTTTAATGGCTGAATAATATTCTACTGTATGGATATATCACATTTTGTTTACCTATTCATCCATTGATGGACATTTGCATATTTTGACCTCATGACTACTATGAATATTGCTACTATAAAAATTCATGTGAGTTGGGGTTTGAATATAAATCTTCAATTCTTTTGGGTCTTGGAATGATTTTAAGGCTTGATTTTGAGTCTTTTGCTCTGGTCAAGACTGGTTGGTTCTAACAACACCATAGCTTTCTGCATGTTGTATTTCTGACAGCTCTGAGAAGGAGCTGTTTGATTTGCAAGGATGAAGGTGAACAAGGCAAATGTAAGTTCAAGTAGCAAAGTCAGGGAAGAAGAAGCATGCAAGCAAAGGAAACTGGGTCCTCTCTGAAGTAAATATAATTTTTATCATCTGCTATATATTGGTAGTGGTAGAGATTATATCTACTTGTCTATGATGATTAGTCTTATGGTCTATGTTCATCGGTGTTTCGAGGAATATGTTCAGTTTCTACCCACTTACTCAATGGTTAGTAATCCATTAATTGTCTGAAATGGTTAGGACTAATTATCACAAATCAGGATATTTGGGCACTATAGGCCAGGTTCCATTAACAAGTATTTTGTGTTTGATGACAGTCTTTGTTTTTATGTATTTTAAAGCACGAGAAAACCCAAATTTATTTTTCCTAGCAGACAATAAAAAGAGTAATTATCATCATTATCTGTAAAATGAAATTAATAACAGGTTTGCTGTAAGGATTAACTTAACACGTTTAAATTGCTTAGAACATTGCCCTTAATATGAGTCAACCATTATCATCATTATTATTACTCATTCAATACACATCAATAAAAGTGATATTTAAAAAAAATAAGTCAAACCATGCCATCCACCTGCTTACTACCCTTCAATATCTTTCTACTTTACTATTTAGTAGAGAATTTGCATGTACTAAGGCCCTGCAGAATGATTTAGCCTCTAACTTTCCAAAGGTTTTGGACTATTTTTATTCTTGCTTACTCCATGTCAACCACACTTTCTTTCCTAGAACAGATCAAGACTTCTCTGCTGCAGAGACTTGGCACCTGCTTTTCCCTTAGCTGGGAATGTTTGTACATTATATTTCTTTTGGCTAGTTGCTCCTCTTTTGTAGAACTTTGCTTCAGTGCTACTTCCTCACAGATGTCTTCCTTGCCAAAGGAGATTCTCCATTTTATGTCTATTTCCACTCCTTTTGGTTCGGTCAGATGATAGCCTAATTAAAACCTGCAGTTATTTTATTTAATTACCCACTGACTACAGTTTTGTTCCTCTCTGCAAGTCACTTGAAAATACTAATCTCTAGCACAGTGTTTAGATAGTCATGGTACATATTTATTAAATATTTTCCAAATAAATACAATCTCCAAACAGTTTTCATTTCCATTTCTGGAAATTAGAGTTAACTAGGTATTTTATAAGTATGATCATTTTAAGATTTTTTTTTATTTATTTGACAGATAGAGAGCATAAGCAGGGCTTGTGCTTGACAAATAATCCAGTCAAAAAATGGGCAGGCAGAGGAAGAAGCAGGCTACCCGCTGAGCAAGGAGCCTGATGCGGGACTTGATCCCAGGACCCTGGGATCACGACCCGAGCCGAAGACAGATGCTTAACTGACTGAGCCACCCAGGCACCCAAGTATGATCATTTTATACACTATCATGGTAGGTATCATCAATTCTCATAATACCATTTTAAAATTATTTATTTATTCCTTTGCATATTTGATTCCTCTTCATTTCTCAATGAATTTGAGATGACAATTTCTATCCAGTCTTGGTTATGGCCTGACTTCACCAAAGGCATGTTTTGACTTTGAATTCATTTTATTCTATTAAAAAAATTTTTTTTTAAAGATTTTATTTATTTGACCATAGATTTGAAGGTCCATATCTGGGCTCTCTATTCTCTTCCACTGGTCTATGTGTCTGTTTTTGTGCCAGTAGCATGCTGTCTTGGTAATCACAGCTTTATAATATAGCTTGAAATCAGGCACATGATGCCCCCAGCTTTGTTTTTCTTTTTCAACATTTCCTTGGTGATTTGGGGTCTTTTCTGATTCCATACAAATTTTAGGATTGTTTGTTCCAGCACTTTGAAAAATGCCATTGGTATTTTGATTGGGATGGCGTTGAAGGTATAGATTGCTCTGGGCAGCATAGACATTTTAACAATGTTTATTCTTCTGATCCATGAGCATAGAATGTTTTTCCATCTTTTTGTATCTTCTTCAGTTTCTTTCATGAGTGTTGTGTAGTTTCTAGGGTACAGATCCTTTACCTCTTTGGTTAGGTTTATTCCAAGGTATCTTATGGTTTTTGGTGCTATTGTAAATGGAATCATTTCTCTAATTTCTCTTTATACAGTTATATTGTTAGTGTATAAGAAAGCAACTGATTTCTGCGCATTGATTTTGTATCCTGTCACATTACTGAATTGCTGTATGAGTTCTAGTAATTTGGGGGTGGAGTCTTTTGGGTTTTCCACATAAAGTATCATGTCATCTGGACCCTCAACTCTATGGTCAAATAATCTTTGACAAAGCAGGAAAAATATGCAATGGAAAAAAGACAGTCTCTTCAATAAATGGTGCTGGGAAAATTGGACAACTATATACAGAAGAATGAAACTCGACCATTCTCTTACACCATACACAAAGATAAACTCAAAATGGATGAAAGACCTCCATGTGAGACAGGACTCCATCAAAATCCTAGAGGAGAACATAGGCAGTAACCTCTTCGACATTAGCCACAGCAACTTCTTTCAAGACATGTCTCCAAAGGCAAGGGAAACAAAAGCGAAAATGAACTTTTGGGACTTCATCAAGATAAAAAGCTTCTGCACAGCAAAGGAAATAGTCATCAAAATAAAGAGGCAAACCATGGAATGGGAGAAGATATTTGCAAATGACACTACAGACAAGGGGCTGATATCCAAGATCTATAAAGAACTTCTCAAACTCGACATCCAGAAAACAAATGATCAAGTCAAAAAATGAGCGGAAGACATGAACAGACACTTCTCAAAAGAAGACATACAAATGGCTAACAGACACACGAAAAAATGTTCATCATCATTAGCCATCAGGGAAATTCAAATCAAAACTACACTGAGATACCACCTTACACCAGTTAGAATGGCAAAAATCAACAAGGCAAGAAACAACAAATGTTGGAAAGGTTGTGGAGAAAGGGGAACCCTCTTACACTGTTGGTGGGAATGCAAGTTGGTATAGCCACTTTGGAAAACAGTGTGGAGGTGCCTCAAAAAATTAAAAATAGAGCTACCCCATGACCCAGCAATTGCACTACTGGGTATTTACCCCAAAGACACAGATGTAGTGAAAAAAGGGCCATATGCACCCCAATGTTCATAGCAGCAATGTCCGCAATAGACAAACTGTGGAAAGAGACGAGATGCCCTTCAACAGATGAATGGATAAAGAAGATGTAGTCCGTATATACAATGGAATATTACTCAGCCATCAGAAAGGATGAAAACCCAACTTTTACATCAACACAGATGGGACTGGAGGAGATTACGCTAAGTGAAATAAGTCAAGCAGAGAAAGTCAATTATCATATGGTTTCACTTATTTGTGGAACATAAGGAACAGCAGGGAGGACATTAGGAGAAGGAAGGGAGAAATGAAGGGGGGGGGATCGGAGGGAGCGATGAACCATGAGAGACTATAGACTCCAAGAAACAAACTGAGGGTTTTAGAGGGGAGGGGGTGGGGGGATGGGTTAGCCTGGTGATGGTTATTAAGGAGAGCGCACATTGCATGGATCACTGGGTGTTACAAGCAAACAATGAATCATGGAACACTACATCAAAAACTAATGATACACTGTATGGTGACTAAGATAACATAATAAAAAAAAGAAAAAAAAGATTTTATTTATTTATTTGAGAGAGAGAGACAGAGATAGCAAGAGAGAGCACAAGCAGAGAGGAGAGGGAGAAGCAGGCTCCCTGCTGAGCAGGGAGCCCCACGCGGGGCTCGATCCCAGGACCCTGGGATCATGACCTGAGCCAAAGGCAGATGCTTAACTAAATGAGCCACCCAGGAGCCCCTATTTTTTTTTAAATTTTTTATTTAAATTTAATTAGCCAACATACAGTACATCATTAGTTTCAGATGTAGTGTTCAATAATTCATCAGTTGCATATAACACCCGGTGTTCATCACATCATGTGCCCTACTTAAGTGTATTCATTTTATATAGTAATTCAATCTTAAGTAGAATCAAGGAAAGAGGAAATGAAAAGTGGAAAGATCTAAATTCTGCACTTGAAGGTCCTTAGCTTCCACAAATAATTTTCCCTTTCTTTTGGTAGCTGAATTTCAATTTCCTTTGGAGAATCATCCCATTCCTACTGTCCACGTATTTACTTCATGAGTTGAGCATGTTATTTTTTCTTTTCCAATCATAAACCATGGTCTTCTGGTCAGTGATTGCTTAATGTAGGAACTGGCAAACTTTATTCTATAAAGGGCCAGATAGTAAATATTTTGGCCTTGTAGGCAACAGTCTCTGTCCAACTGCTGAACTCTGTTATTATATGATAAAAACAGCCTAGACCATATATAAACAAGTACACATGGCTATGTTCCAATAAAACTTTACTAACAACTGGGAGAGGAGCAGACTTGGTGTGTGGGTTGTAGTTTCCTGACCCCTAGCTTATAGCACTGCTCCTTCAAAGTGTGATTGTTTGTCATGCGTCTGCAACAAGGTAAGTACAGAAATTAAGAGTGTTTAGAAAAACTTATACCAGTTTGACAGAGTAATCTTATGTCTGTGAAATATAATAATAATTTGGGCTTATATTCTGTAAGTCTATTTTTTTGCTTTCATTTTTATGTTAATTCATTTTTAATTGTATTTCACAGAGTTATTGGACCATGACAGATTGGATTTTTCTTTTTTTTAAAGACAATTAAAAAGTCCTTCATGCTGAAAAGCTTGAGAAGCACTGGCTTAGGACACAACAAGACTTAAGCCAAACTCATTAGCCCAAACCAAGCTGATCTCAAGACTTTTATGAACAGACGCATTTCCCCCTCGGCACTCAAACCCAGAAAAATGTGAGGGTGGAGATGTGAGGGACCACCTCAAAGAGCCTAGGAAGAAATGCAACACATTGGAAGACACAACCAAGAGGTGGATAGAAATCGAGCATGATGACATCATTTGAGACTATACCTTGATGAAACCTGCAGTTTACTTGTTACTGTGTCCTTGTGTTTTGTCTGCTCACCCAGCTGGTAGTTTCACCATGCGACTTTACTTGTATGTAAGCTAAAAAGTCCCTTCTGCTCCTTCAAAGAAAAAAAGCCAGCTAAAACTAGGCTTTCTGTCACTTCTCACCAAGAGAATCCTGGCAAATATAAATTTTCTAAACTTTCACTTCCATTAACTAACTGTGACATAATCACCTCCCTTATTCATACATTAATTTCCCCAACTGTGAAAATAATGGGGTTTTACCAAATAGTCCCTTAGTTCTATTATAACTTTAAAATGTATTACTATGCTTACATTTTTATGATAAATTAAAGGTATTTATGTTCCAAATTTAAAATGTGAATTCAAGAATTCAGTTTGTAGTGTGTATTCTAAGAAAAAAAGAACTCCCAAACAATAAACAAAAACAAAAAGCAAAAGTAGGGTCCTTCCTGAGAATTCAAGTTTCAGTAAAGTCATGTCATTGCCAAAACACTATTATTGAATGCTTCAATAAACAGTAGGGTTTTTTTTTTTTGAATTAACATATAAAGAGTTTTCATGGAAAATACGGACCCAGATAATTGTTATTCCTATCAATTTGGCCCTGACAAATGAGTTGCTTGGTATAAATAAAAATTCTGCATGGAACACAAAGGGTATTTTAATACCCAGGCTGCTTTATGAGAGTGGAGAGATAATGTATCTCTTCGATAATTTCTACAGCTCCATTTTGATGACAAGTTGACTATTTTGATTTCTATCAGGATAAAGGGAAAAGTCTGTTGCAAAACTAGGAGAGGGAAAATTGATGTCTAGGCTCCAGCCAACACATGTCAAAAATCCCGTTTGCTGGAGACAGGCTTTCAAGGCTCTATTTCCCAGTAAGTGTTAAAAAAATATCTCTTGTACTCATAAAAGTCCCTGAAGACCATTTCAAAGTCAATCACACTGGCAGCCGATCCTCCAGACATAGGCAGTACTTCAGATATTTCCTTCTACATGGTGGCCACTAAAATAGTTTTCACTCCAAAAAAAAAAAAAAAAAAGCCACCAAAAAACTTCTGGAGGCATTTTTATGATCCAAAATAGGCTTTTAAACTCTTCTACTTGAATCAGCTTTTGAAAGCATATGATCTTTGCATCCCCAAGCTGTCTTGCATTTCCAGTGACATCTTGGGCTGTTAACTACCACATTTTCAATCAGGGGTCACCTTGGCCTTATTTTCTTAAAATAATAAACTCTGCTAGAGAGAGACGCAGTGATTTGGGCCCACCTAGCCACATGTCCTTTTCTAATTTGGTGTTCACATTTTGCACATATGCAGCACTGTTCTTTGCCCATTTATCCTCGTGATTTATAACCCAACACTAGCAGATTATAAGTATCTATAAGAGTGTGGACATTCACTAATTTGTCTTTGAATCCCAGTGCCTGTTCAATACATATGTGTGGAATGGATGATTATAAAATAATAATGATGATGATGATGATGATGATGATGATGATGATGATTAAGGACTCTCTCCATTCCAGGTGCTATCATGAATACTTTCCCTACTTCTAATCCTCACTGCAACTCCATGAAGTAGACAGTACTCTTAGCCCCATTTTACAGATGGGAAATGGGGTACAGAGAAGTATTTTTCCAAGGTCATACAACAACCAGTAAGTGCTGAGCCAGGAATTAAACTGTGAATCAGAATCTCTAAACTATTTCACAATACCCAGGATTGAACTTTTAAGCCACTGTTGGTGAAGAATGTACTTAACTACCAAGCAAGACATTAGTAATCAGAATCACTAATAGGTGATGTTCTCTACAGTATCATCAGATTCAAGTGGATCCTTTGGAAAAATTCCATCAGTTTACTACCAACTGGGGATAATTATCCAATGGCAGGTGACTGCTGAGTATTTCTCTACATGAGGCCACCACTCTGTAGGCCAAATCATCCTCTTCCTCCTGGGCTAGTTATTTCCTCTAACATACATATCCCTCCCACCTTTTCCATATACAGCAGTTACAGCCACTTAAACAAATAAACAAACACACCATACTGACTCTGTCGTTTCCTTTTTTAAAACCTTCATTGTAATTCCACAGACCCTTAGGAAAAAAGTCAAAATCCTCATCTGAGTGTGGACAAAAGTCCTTAGTGAGTGGTCTGCTTATTTTTCCAGGCTCCTCTCAAGCTCTTTTCACTATATCCAGCTACACTCTGTCTACTTTCATTTCCTGGGGGATTTGTGCTCTTTCCTAGCTGAGGACATTTCCTCAGGCTGATCCTTCTGCTGGACACACTACCACTTCCACCCACCCAACTGTGCCACTTTGACTTGCTTGTACATTTCCACTCATCCTTTTTGGTGTCTTCTTGTCCAGAAAGGACCTTCTTGATAACCTCCCAACCCCAGATCACATTAGATTCCTCTAATTTATACAAGTATAGCCTTGCCTTGCTTTTCTTTCTTTTTAAACCCTCATGATACCCTTATAATTACTTGTTTACTATCTGTCCATCTTTCTTTTTTTTTTTAAAGATTTTATTTATTTATTCGACAGATAGAGAGAGAGCACAAGCAGGCAGAGTGGCAGGCAGAGGGAAAGGGAGAAGCAGGCTCTCCGCTGAGCAGGGAGGCGGATGTGGGGCTCCATCCCAGGATCCCGGGATCATGACCTGAGCCGAAGGCAGCCACTGAACCGACTGAGCCACCCAGGAGCCCCTATCTGTCCATCTTTCTTGCCAAATCCCCTGTACTCATCATAAAAAGGTCTGTCATAGGGCTGACACTCCATAAACAGTTGTTGAATGAATTAGTGGACATATGTTAAATCATTAAAATATTGTTACTTCTAGGAACTGCTACCTTGGAGATGAAAAGGGTCTATAACATATCTTGAAACTTTGCGTAGTTGATAAAACACTATAATAGTTTACCCAAGAACATTGACAATCAGAAAAAAAGAGGTATTATAATAGTAGCTAATAGATGCCAAGTATTTTTGTAAAAGACACTGTGGAAAGTGGCCATTTTGGTTTTGTTTTTCCATTGGGTTTTTCATGAAGACCAAGTCAGAAATCTCTCTCTCTTTCCTCCTAAAAGCTGGTGAGAAACAACAACAGTATTAACAGTAGTGGTAGTGTTGATTGTGGTAACAGTAAAGATAATTATGATGATGATGATGACGTCCCTGAATTACTATATGCCATGTTCTTTATATGCAGCATAAGCATATATGGACTTCAAGATCACCCCATGAGATAGATAATGTTATTACCCATACCATAGAGATGAATAATCTGTATCACAGAAGCAGTAAATAATTCTCTACATTTACAAAGATAATAAGGGCAAAGTCAAGACACACATCAACCCAGTCTTAACATCAGAGTGCATGTGCTCGACCACTGTGTTTGACAAGATCCCTTTTAGTTATCTATTGCTTAAAATTTATTAGCTGAAAACAGCGATATTAAATCTCAGTTTTGCAGGTTAAATGGGCTCAGATGTGAGGTTCTTGCTTGGGATCTTTCTTGAAATTGCAATCAGTTGTCAATTGGGGTCTTTAGTCATCTATAGGTTTGACTGGTTTGGATATCCAAGGTGGCGTACTTGTGGGACCAACAACAGACACTGTTGATGGCTAGGAACTTTTCGAGACTATTGACTGGAGGCTCTGTGAGGCTTGGGCGTTTCACAGCCCTAAAGCTGAATTTTGATAGTACATCCCAGCAGGACATTCCATGATTACCAGAGGAAGTTGCAAAACTTCATGTGATCTGCAAGTTCAGAACCTGACTTCTCTCACATTCTATCAGTCAAGCAAATGCTAAGAATATCCAGGGTTGAAGGGGCAAGGAATTAAACTCAGTCACTCAACGTGGAGAGAAGCAAATACACACACAGAGAGTAGAAATTGATGAAGGCCATCTTGGAAACTATCTACCTTAACATGCTATCTTTTCCCTTAATTTATTCATACCTGTTACTCTTTAACCTTGAACATGCAGACTAAGAAGCTAGGCCTTGCTATATATATTCCTTCCAATTCTCATGGGAGAACAACTTCAGGCGTCTCTTAGACAAAACACAGACACAGTGATATCTGATTTGAGAAGATCTGCTGTTTGTCTTTTTTTTTTTTTTTTTTTTGAGGAAAAGAAGGTTCACTATCATTCTATTTCAAGAGGCAAGTGGGAAAATCCTACAGAACAAACAGGAGCACTTCAAAGGATGCCTCTTAAATCACTGTCCATAGAGATCACTTTTCCCTTTAAGCCTGTGAGGGAAGTTTGGAGTTGCCTAACTTACTTTGATGTAAATTCCTTACTCGATTTCCTTTCTTTCTTGATTCACTTGGGAGCCAGGGAAGCATGTATCTTTCTGTAGCCTCACAATCAACCCTGAGTTGCTTTAGATATTTGTCCTCAGGCTATGCCTGCGGCAGTGCAGACTGTGGATGGGACTGAAACTGTGCCCCCTAAACGAAAATGATGGAGAATGGTAGTTGGTAAATTAGTTGAAAAATTCAGTTAAAACAATAAATGACAAAAAAATCCCCAACAATAAATTGACATGTTGATACATATACCTTATATACATTTCAGTGTAACTTAAAATGGCTAAATGTACACTTATTTGCCAATTAAAAAATTTAAGGCCAAGGACTTTTCTTAGAGTCAGAGTCCAGATTTTGAGGTTCCAAGTAGTCAACCTTGCATAAACTAGATTTATTATACATCATCTTTAAAGCTACGTTTTCTATTATTTGAAGTGAGAAGTTAAAGCAGAGCACAGAATACCTCCCAAGAATACTTTTTAGGTGATTTTTCCCACCTGCAAAAAGGTAATCTTTCTTTTTCATTTAAGCTTTTTAAAGCATTTAACTCTTTTCCATCTCATATTTCATTAGTTTATATAATATTTAATTAAGTTAGGTATTTCAATAGCATATACAATATGCATGAATAAGTTTGGAAACCCTGAATCTTGCTAACTATACAACTCAATTAGTGAGAACACAAGTATTCAAATTAACCAAAAAATGGCCTAACAGCCAGCCAAAAGTCTCACTGTTTTGTTGGCCTCTCCTGGGATTTTTACAGAGAGAATGGAGAGTATGAGTTCACCCGGTGTGCTGGTTAGAGGTCAGTTAAGGGAGCTTCTGCTGTGTTCCTTTGTTTTTTACATTGGCTATCACTTAACCTCACTGAAAACAACATTGTCCACAGTCCAGAGGAGAATCAACATGATCTTTTTGGAAAGCCCTATGGAATCCAAGCCCAGTTTAAATAAAAGTTATCATTTTTAAAAGCATGTTCTATGTGCCAGGCATTGTTTAAAGTGCTTCATGTGCTTTATCTAATTTTATCCTTACAGTGACTCTATTAGGTAAAGGATCAATTAGGAATGGCCTTAAAGTGTTAGTGTAGTTGCAACAGGGACTTAAAAAGTTTAGGCCTCTTGGGGCGCCTGGGTGGCTCAGTTGGTTAAGCGACTGCCTTAGGCTCAGGTCATGATCCTGGGGTCCCGGGATCGAGTCCCACATCGGGCTTCCTGCTCAGTAGGGAGTCTTCTTCTCCCTCTGACCCTCTTCCCTCTCGTGCTTTCTATCTCTCATTCTCTCTCTGAAATAAATAAATAAAAATCCTTAAAAAAAAAAAAGTTTAGGCTTCTTGTAGGAAAAATGACTGGAAAGGTATTAGCCCAAGGTTTGCATGCTATCATTAGGAATTCATTCATTGGGAGTAACTTCTATTTTCAAGATCACTGCATGATCCAAGAGGACCATTGGTGCCTTCACATCTGTTTACTGGCAGCAAGTGATGGAAAGGAGAAAAGCTCTCTGGGAGACTTTTCTAAGATCTAGAATTTACATTGTAAAGACCACATTTGCCTATGAGGGAGGTTGGGATATATATATTTTTAGCTGTGCAATTTGATACTCAACATAAAATGTGAGTTCTTCTACAAATGAAAAAAAAAATGAATACTGGGCATCAACTAGCAGACCAGGACACAGGTAGTTCGTCCTATTGTCTCTGTTTCATAGAGGAAGGAACTGAGAATTATTAAGGTCAAGGTTTTGATCACCAAGGTAGTAAGTGACAGGTCTGAAATGTATACCAGATGTGGTGTTAGAGTTAACCCTCACCACCAACCCTGAAAAGTTTATTAGTCCTAATTTTCAGGAAACTCAAGCTTAGAGAGGCTAACTCTATAAATAATTACATGGCAAGTAAAATGAGAGACTGAAATGGAATCCTGGTTTATCAGATTCCCAAGTGAGAGGTCTAAACCATGACACCACACTTGACTTTATCAGGTGCTTTAGGGAAGAGTCAACATAAATTTCAGATACTGTCTCATCCCCCTGTGCATGAGGCCCCCAGAGAATGTTGCTCAGTTTAGGAAAAGATCATTCATTTGCAATATGCAATTAGCAATATGGTTCATTATTCTTAAATCTGGTTTCAAACTTTCCAATCACTCAGTATCCAAATTTACCTGATCATAGATATTACCTGATGTATTTGTCAAAAAAAAATTAATTCCCAATTCTTCTCCCTAGAAATTATATTGAGTGGATCTGGGATAAAACAAAGAAATCTATGTACAAACACTGCTCCAGCTCATCCCAGTGAACAAGCTAATGTGGAAACTATACCTTTTACATGGTGAATCAAGGGCTTTTTTTAAAGGCTGAGTTCACACAGAGCTTGAAGGTAGAAATGCATTCTCACAATAATGTTTGTTTTTTAAAGTCTTTTCTTCTGACAACAACAAAAAACCCCAAAATGTTGCCTTTCTTTTCTGATCTGTGTTTTCTACAAAATAAACATAGAAACAATCCCAACCAAACTATGGGTCAAATTCCATAGTCACTTATCTTGAAACATTGCGATTAAAAAGTCATCCACGAGAAAAGTCAAGAATGAAAGTCCACAGTGAAACAACAGAGAACTTGAACAAACACTCTTTTCTGATTCATTCATTGGTTTCTTCTTTCATTCATGGAGAGATCAGATAAACTCAAGGAGAAAGGAGGCTATACAGACTATCAGAGAAGCAACTCACTCAGAAATTCTCTCTGTAGTCTGGCTTCCCTGGGCTTTGTCGCCTTAACTTTCACAAAAGAAATTCTCAGTGACATAGAAACCTGCACCGAGTGTTCTGGAAAAGGCTTGATGCAGAAAAGTCCACTGAAATAGAATAAGGCCAGAAAGAGAGAATGGTTCTTAATTTATCAGGGCTCAATCACAGGAGGAAAGAGAGTTTTTACAAAGCCTTTAGCCTTTTTCTGGAGCAACACAATTTATAACTGGGGACTCACATGGACCAGTGTCTATGGGTGCAAATATAGAACAGAAAACATCTCATCCTCTAATATCATTTCTGTGTGTGTGTGTGTGTGTGTGTGTGTGTGTGCATGGTTCAGTTTTTTGTCTAGTGTTCATAGTATATTAGCACAGATGTGCTTGTATACAGACTAAATAAATATACATAATCTGAGGGTATGTTCTCAATTTTTAAAATTTTTAAAATTTTAAAAAATTTTTGCTTTCTTTTTTCTTTTTTTTTTTAATAATGAGGTAGGTGATGAACACAGTTTGATGTAGAACAATGTTTTATCTTCAGTGAGCTTTATAATCACCTGGAAGTCTTGTTAAAATGCAGATTCCTGGAACCCACAACCTGAGATTCTGATTTGGTACGTCTAGGATGCATTTTTAACAATTTCCCAGCTGATACTGACATAATTCATTCATAAACAACACTTTGAGTAGCGCTATTCTAGAGTAGTGGTTATCATACTTACTGGTCTCAGAATCCTTTTATACTCTTAAAAGTGGTTGAGAATACCAAATAATTTTATCTATTGATATCTATTGATAATTACATAATTAGAAATTAATCTGAGAAATAAAAAAATATTAACCCATTTAAACCTAACAATAAAAAACTTCACATTAACATAAATAGCATATTTTAGTGGAAAATAACTATATTTTGTAACACAAAATAATTTGTAAGAAAAGTCTTATTTTACAGTTTGTAAATCTCTTTAATGTCTGGCTTAATAGAAGAAAGTTGGAACTTCATATCTGCTTCTGTTTTCAATCTCTTGCTATATGTTTTTTTGCTTGAAGTATATGAAAAAAATCTGGTCTCCCATTGGTATGTGGTAGGAAAGGGAGGATATTATATTATATGATGATATTATAGAATCATAAGAACATTTTAAGGTAACTGTGGATATTTTTATTTGATACTCAAAACTCAAAAGTGTCATTTCTTCAAATATAACAGCAATGTAGCTCTGAAACCATTATCAATGAACTTTTTATGATCAGTTACAGAAGAATTCATTACTCTATTCTTCACTTGGAATGATCTTATTTCCATGCGAGATTTTGTAATATCATGAATTGTTCACTGGAACATATTGGTTCACTGAGTTAAACAGACTTTCTAAATGTTGACATATGTCATTATACTATATAAATCATATTTGTTAAGATAACTCCATTTGACATAGTACAGCATTCTTTCTTGATCAAAACTCTTCAGAGTATAGGGATAGAGGGTACATACCTCAATATCATAAAAGCCATCTATGAAAAACCCACAGCGACTATCATTCTCAGTGGGGAAAAACTGACCTTTCCCCCTAAGGTCAGGAACACGGCAGGGATGTCCACTATCACCACTGTTATTCAACATAGTACTAGCAGTCCTAGCCACAGCAATCAGACAACAAAAAGAAATCAAGGGCATCCAAATCGGCAAAGAGGAAGTCAAACTCTCACTCTTTGCAGATGATATGAGACTTTATGTGGAAAACCCAAAAGATTCCACCCCAAAACTGCTAGAACTCATTTAGGAATTCAGTAAAGGGGCAGTATATAAAATCAATGCACAGAAATCAGTGGCATTCCTATACACCAACAACCAGAGAGAAGAAAGAGAAATTAAGGAGTCAATCCCATTTACAATTGCAACCAAAACCATAAGATACCTAAGAATAAATCTAACCAAAGAGGCAAAGAATCTGTACTCAGAAAACTATAAAATACTCATGAAAGAAATGGAGGAAGACACAAAGAAATGGAAAAACGTTCCATGCTCATGGATTGGAAGAACAAGTATTGTGAAGATGTCAGTGCTACCTAGAGCAATCTACACATTCAATGCAATCCCCGTCAAAATACCATCCACTTTTTTCAAAGAAATGGAACGAATAATCCTAAAATTTGTATGGAACAAGAAAAGACCCCGAATAGCCAGAGGAATGTTGAAAAAGAAAAGCAAAGCTGGTGGCATCACAATTCTGGACTTCCAGCTCTATTACAAAGCTGTCATCATCAAGACAATGTGGTAACTGGAACAAAAACAGACACATAGATGAATGGAACAGAATAGAGAGCCCAGAAATGGACCCTCAACTCTATGGTCAACTAATCTTCGACAAAGCAGGAACGAATGTCCAATGTAAAAAGGCAGTCTCTTCAACAAATGGTGTTGGGAAAATTGGACAGCCACATGCAGAAGAATGAAACTGGACCATTTCCTTACACCACACACAAAAATAGACTCCAAATGGTTGAAAGTCCTAAATGTGAGACAGGAGTCCATCAAAATCCTAAAGGAGAACACAGGCAGCAACCTCTTCTACCTCAACCACAGCAACTTCTTCCTAGAAACATTGCCAAAGGCAAGGGAAGCCAGGGCAAAAATGAATTACTGGGACTTCATCAAGGCAAAAAGCTTTTGCACAGTAATGGAAACAGTCCACAAAACCAAAAGACAACCGATAGAATGGGAGAAGATATTTGCAAATGACATATCAGATAAGGGCTAGTCTCCAAAATCTATAAAGAACTTATCAAACTCAACACCCAAAGAACAAATGATCCAATCAAGAAATGGGCAGAAGACATGAACAGACATTTTTCCAAAGAAGACATCCAAATGGCCAACAGACACATGAAAAAGTGCTCAACATCGCTCGCCATCAGGGAAATCCAAATCCAAACCTCAATGAGATACCACCTCACACCGGGCAGAATGGCTAAAATTAACAAGTCAGGAAGTGACAGATGTTGACAGGGGTGCAGAGAAAGGGTAACCCTCCTACACTGTTGGTGGGAATGCAAGCTGGTGCAGCCACTCTGGAAAACAGTATGGAGTTTCCTCAAAAAGTTGAAAATAGAGCTACTATACGAACCAACAATTCACTACTGGGTATTTACCCCAAAGATACAAATGGAGTGATCCGAAGGGGTATGTGCACCCCAATGTTTATAGCAGCAATGTCCACAATAGCCAAACTATGGAAAGAGCCAAGATGTCCATCGACAGATGAATGGATGAAGAACAGGTTCTTCATATATATATGAAGAACATATATATATACAATGGAATATTATGCAGCCATCAAAAGGAAAGAGATCTTGCCATTTGCAACGATGTGGTTGGAACTGGAGGGTATTATGCTGAGCGAAATAAGTCAATTAGAGAAAAACACGTATCATATGACCTCACTGATATGAGGAATTGTTAATCTCAGGAAACAAACTGAGGGTTGCTGGAGTGGTGGGGGGTGGGAGGGATGGGGTGGCTGGGTGATAGTTATTGGGGAGGGTATGTGCTATGGTGAGTGCTGTGAATTGTGCAAGACTGTTGAATCACAGACCTGTACCTCTGAAACAAATAATACATTATATGTTAAAAAAAAAAAAAAAAAGAAGAAGATAGCAGGAAGGGAAGAATGAAGGGGGGGAATCAGAGGGGGAGACGAACCATGAGAGACTATGGACTCTGAGAAACAAACTGAGGGTTCTAGAGGGGAGGCGGGTAGGGGGATGGGTTAGCCTGGTGATGGGTATTAAAGAGGGCACATACTGCATGGAGCACTGGGTGTTATACACAAACAATGAATCATGGAACACTACATCAAAAACTAATGATATAATGTATGGTGATTAACATAACAGAATAATAAAAAAATAAATAAAACATAAATGTGAAATTAAAAAAAAGGAGTCAGCACTGAAACTGAAGTTGGCATATATATATATGTATATATGTATATGTATATATGTATATATACATATATATACATATATATCAGTGTTAAATATATATATCATTGTTAAAAAATAAATTGAATTAGCTATAACCATTTAATAACTAGGAGATTTCATATCATATCTGGGTTCCAGACTCTTCCTGATGGATCAGAAATCTGATAGGCAACAGAGCCTTAATCCTTCATGGTGATAATGAACGTTGGCTACTCATTTACATGAGGCCAGACCCTCCCTAGTGCCAAAGTGTCTGCGCAGCTTATTTCATTCATTCCATTTACCTTCCTAGGTACAGGGCAATTTAAGTTTGTAAATCCTTGTATTATGATAAAATGGTGAAAAGAAAAGATTTTGGAACTGGATATGTGACAGTCAAAATCTCAACTTTTCTGCCTACTAGTTATGCGACTTTGTGAAATTAGCTCAATCTTTCTTAACTCAATTTCCTTATCTTCCAAATTGGGATAATAATATGGAAGTTGTGAGATTTATGTGACATCATGACAGAAAGGATCATGTTCTGAGTCTATCAGATCCCTAAGTGCACAATACATGTTAGTTCTGTTGGCAATGTCAATTGGAACAGTCATGTTTTCACTTAATCTTCACAGTGACCCAATAAGATATGTGATCCCAGTTTATTTTATTTATTCATTATTTATTTATTTATTTATTTATTTATTTATTTATTTTAAAGATTTTATTTATTTATTTGACAGAGAGAGACACAGAGAGAAAGGGAACACAGGCGGGGGAGTGAGAGAGGGAGAAGCAGGCTCGATGTGGGGCTCTATCCCAGGACCCTAGGATCATGACCTAAGCCGAAGGCAGACACCCAGGTGCCCCAGTGATTGCAGTTTAGAGATGAAGAAAATGAGGCAAAGAAAGGCAATCAATAAATAGCAACAGCTCTGGTGCTACCACTAATAACAGTGAGACAACAAATGGCACGTACTGAGCACTTACCATATTGCTAGTATTGTACTACTCATATGTACCATCTCATTGAATCTTTTTTATTGAACTGTAATTGACATGGACATTATGTAAGTTTAAAGTATACTGCATGCTGATTTGATACATTTATGCATTGTAATATGGTTACCACCATAGGGTTAGCTAACACCTCTATCACATCACTTATTTCATTATTTTTATTCATTTATTTTTTGTGATGAGAAATCTCTTGGCAGCTTTCAAATATACAATCCAGTATTATTAACCATAATCACAATGTGCTGCATTAGATCCTTGGAACTTATTTATCTTCTGACTTCAAGTTTGTACCCAATGACCAACATCTTCCCAATTCCTCTACTTTCTAGCCCATAGTAACCACCTTTCTATTCTTGGTTTTTATGAGTTTAGCTTTTTAAGATTCCACATATAAGTGGAATCATACAATATTTGTCTTCCGCTAACTTATCTCATTTAGTATAATGTCCTCAAGGGCAAATGATGGGATTTCCTTCTTTCTCATAGCTGAATAATATTCTGATTTAAGAAATGGGCAGAGGAACTGAATAGACATTTCTCCAAGGAAGACATACAGATGGCCAACAAACACATGAAAAGATGCTCGCTATCACTCATCATCAGGGAAATGAAAATCTAAATTACAATGGGACATCACTTACACCTGTTGGAATGGCTGTTATCGAAAAGAGAAGGAATAACAACAGTTGGTGAGGATGTAGAGAAAAGGGAACCCCTGTGCACTGTTGGTGGTGTGGAGCTCAAATTGGTACAGTGACTATGGAAAACAGTATGAAGCTTCCTCAAAAAAATAAAAATGAAACTACCATATAAACCAGCAACTCCACCTCTGGGTATATATCCAAAGGAAATGAAGACAGGCTATTAAAAAGATACCTGCCCTTTTATGTTCATTGCAACAATAACCAAGACATGGAAACAGCCAAAGTGTCCATGAATGAATGAATGAATAAAGAACATCTGATTTAATCTTTACAAAACCCTTTGATGGAGGTATTTTATTTCCATTATACAGATGGAAAAAATGAGGCTCAGGGAATTCAAGGAATTTGCTCAAGAGCAACTGTAGTACCTGGATTTGGAGCTGGATGGGGCTCTAAAGTTTTTATCCTTAAAAGCCCCAAATACTGATTTCCATCTATAACACTGGCATGGGCTGAAATAGGCTCATATCTATCTCTACTGGTCACTGATGATCAATGGGGGCGGGGTGCTTCACATAGAGGAGATCTGTGCTACTTACTTAGGCTTGTGAATGTTAAATCACATTGTTTCCCCCTGTGGAGTTTCTCCAACCCACACCAATGAAAAGGAAAAGCAGAAACATCCACAAGACTCTAAATGTTTCAGTAAGATTAATTTATAATATATCACATTACCTTTTTTGGTAGAGAGAACAGTCTGGCACTGACAGAAGTTTCAACATTTAAGTGATATATGTATACTTCCACCTTCACGAATATGCCACAATTTGTGAATCACATAACAAAGCATAATTAACTGGCTGTGAAAAATTAAAACCGCAAGTACAGTATTTTTTTTCTTTTGTCAAACCTAGAGGTTTCAAACAATAAAAGAAATTCATATTATGGTTAAAAAAAATGTTGCTGGTTTCTGACTGTAATTAGAACCATCTGAACTTTGCTGTAGAGTACCACCCAGTTTCCCCAAACCTTTCCTGACATTATAATATTTTGGATTTAGGTCACATTTCTGGGCAATTGACATTCTCTTTTATTTGCAATTAAATTCTGGAGTTTTCAAATACTCTCTGACCCCTCATAACATTTTCATCTTTTCCTAAGTTTAAGAATGACCTTGCTTGGGTTAATTGATCCCAAAGGGCTATAATTTCTTGTATTTTATTTCATTTTGTCCTTGGCTTATTGTCAAAACTTACTGGAAATAAAGCATCACAATAAACTGACATTTAGTGTTAAATGGTTTCAAAAATAAGCACATCAACAACCCATAGTGTGAAACCAGATTGCCTCTGAAAAACAGTGTAAACACCGGTTATGATGATGAGGTGCCAAGCAGACAGATGAGAAATAGGTAACTCAGTTGTCCAAATGCCCAGATATCAAGACATCTGGGTAATTAATGTAACAATTGCCTTTTAAAATAAGGATTATTGCTATGCTGACAATATAAACCAAGGTTCAGGTCACAGATCTGAGAGGTCACCATCGTTGAATGTTTTGCTATGTTGCCACATCGTGTGTAAGTACAACACGTCATCTCTTACACTAACTACCCCACAACCACCCTACTAAAAGGATGAGTTGTTATTCTCATTGTATAGATGAGAAAACAGAGACCTGGAAAGATTAAGAAATTTTTTTGCAAATTGCTGATCTAGTAAATGGCAAGACTGAGATTTGAACTCATGTCTGTTTGATTTCAAAGCTCTGGATTTGTTTATGGTGAAGGCACGGTGTAGATTAGGGACTGCAAATGCAAATGCTCTCAGGGGTAGGCATATGGCCTGGATTTGTGAACAGTGTCATGTATCAGGCCACAGGGAGTGGGCAGACTCACAATGAACTGGAGATTGCATGCCCTGCCTGATAGCTTGTAAATCTGATGTTCGAAAAAGGAGTATGTAGGCAAAACAGAACAATCACCTGGTCTTCCCAATACCTTAGTTTACTGCTCTGATGTAGACAGAAAAAGCAACAATCCCCCAAATACTGGTTTTTATTATTTTTTTTTAATTTAACAACTAGTTGTTAGGCAGATGAAATCTGTTTTAATAACTTAGCGATGAAGGAAGGGCTTCCGTGTTACCACATTTGATGAGATTATAGGTTAAACTTTTTAAAGCAGTGCCTGGAGTGAAGTCAGTGATTTCAAGCTCTCCTCTTGAATCTTTACACTAGCGCTCTACTGTAGCAAAATGCTCAGATCAGTATGAAAATTTCCTAAAAATTGTAGCTCAAAGTGCTACCCAGTGGTGAACTACCCTTGGGCAAGTGACCAGGGAGGGGGACTGCATCACCTGAATAAATAACCGAGCATTTGAATTTAGTTGACTGGATATAAAATTCTTTATTAGGTAGACATAAAGCCTGTTACAATAACTCGAATTTACTTACATTTTTGGAGTGTCAAGAAAAGGAGAAGAATGAAAATATCTCTGATGTTCCCTGTAAATATGTTAAGTATAGATTGGGTTTCAATATTGTACTAAGAGCGGTTCAGTAATTTTCCATCAGGTGCACCAGCCTTATCTAAACCTTGACTTTGTCAGTAGGAGGAAAAACAGCTTGACTTTTCTTAGTTCTCTAAGGAAGCCAGTGGCAAAGTAGAAACAGATTCAGATTTCTTTAGGCCACTGTTCTGTGTGTAGTGTGGTTGGGGGTAGAGTGACTTAATTCAAACAAGTGGTTATTTCGAAAACAACTGGCTGGAATCAGTTAAACATCTGGTAAAGCCAGCTGGTAAGTTGACAGCATTTACCCTTCTCCCCCAGCTGCCTTGTGTATGATAAAGTATTGGCACTGACTACCAGAGAGATTCTGTAGCCTGTGGCTGGTAGCTGTGGAAATCGTTAAGAAGAGAAAAAGACAGTCATTTGTTCTGAGTGGATTAGAAGCCGTAAAGGCTTGAGGGCTGGGGACTGCAAGCAATGAGCCCTTTCCTGGTTTCTCTGCCTGTGTAGATACAGCCACCTCCATCTCTCAGAAATTCCAATAATCCCTCTACTTTGCAAGAGCACAAGCCACCATGGAAGGTAATCAAGAGATGGGTCAAAATAGCCCTGGTTATGATTCTTGCCTTGAAATTAAACCCCGGCAAGCAAATTGTTTCCTTTTTCCCCCGAGAAGATTTTAAATCCAATTTATTTGAGGTTTCTATTTAAATGGAAAATACTACAGCATCTCATGCAAAGTGATATCAATCTCTTCAGAAATAGGAGGAGGAGAAGGGAGAAGGAGAGAATGTGGGCCAAGCATATGTAGATTAAAACTTGCTTTTTCAAAGATTTTGAAATATGAGAAACTATCTCTGCCTCTAAGATTAATGATGGATCCTTGGGATAGAACCACTCTGTTTAACTGCTTTCCTGGATGCCTAATAGGCATCTCGAACTTAATATATCTAAATCCAATTTCTCATTCTGCTTCTGCCTAGCTTAGTTCTCTCCTAGGTTTGTTCATTCAGAAAATGGAAACAACAACCTAGGTGTTTATGCCCATCCATAGAAATCCTCTTTGATTCGTCTCTTGGCATCACTTCTCACATCCAACTCATTTGATTGTATCTCCACAACACATTCCAAATTAATCTCTTTCTGCTACTCTTACCCTAGACCAACCCCTTTCATCTAGACCACTGCTACAGCCTCTTAGCTTGTCCCCTTAACTCTGGCTTGCATCCTTAACTCTGGAGAATCCATTCCCTACAGAGCAGAGTGAGCTCTACGACAACAACATCCAACAGGGCGGTCACAAAACATAACCGGGTATCAAACCCTGGAAATGTGGCTACTTGCAATTGAGATACACTCTTAAGTGCAAAATACACACTACATTTCAGTGTGTATTTTTTTGGTATTAATTTTGTATTAAATTAATTATTTAATTAATTTAATTTATTAATTAATTAATAAAAGAATATGAACATCCCATTAATACTCTTTATATTGATTACATTTTAAACTTATAATATCCTGGATGCATTTGGATTAAAGAAAAAATATTACTGAAGTTAATTTCACCTGTTTGGTTCTACATTTTTTTTTTTTTTGCTGTAGCTAATATAAATTTAAAATCACATGTGTGATTCACATACTTCTATTGGACAGTACTATTATAAAATATCAGATTGTGGTCCTTTAAAATCCTTTAATGGCTTCCCATGACATAAAATCCAAGCATAGAATCCATGATCTATAAAGCCTTAAGTGGCCTGCCCTCTGACCTCTTCTTGTGCTCCTCTATAAACTTCATGTTCCAGTCACACAGATCTTTTGGGTGTTTTTAAAATATATGTAAGATATATATTTTGCAATATATATATAATATATATATAATTATATGTATATATGTAAGATATATATAATGTAAGATATTCTCCCCTTAAAATCTTTGCTCTTGCTGTTCCTTCTTCTTGGAAGGCTTTTCTCCTGGGTATTCACTTGTCTCAGCCCCAAAGAACCTTTTCTTCAGAGGGGTATTTTCCAAACCAATTATTATCTTGTTAGTCTCAAATTATCTTGTTGGTCATTTGTTTTCTGTTTTCCCCTTTCTCCATCCCACCCCCACTCACTTCAACTGGGACAAAAAAGAGCAGTGTGTGTGCTAGATGTAGCTTTACATACAGAGTTTACAAACAGAGCCTGTTGTATAGCAAGTGCTCAGCCAATATTCATTGAATAGATCAGTGGACAATTCTTGAATGTGTTTTGTCCCATGAAGCATTATATAGATCAGGTGTTGGTAAACCAAGGCCGATAGGCCAACCCTCCGCCCGTGCCTCCACATGCCTCCCATTTTGTAGAGCCCACACAAACAGCCATGTTTATTTGTTTGCATATTGTTTATTGGCTATTTATCCATGCCACAAGTGAGGAGTTGAATATTTTTGAAAGAGACCATAGGTGGCCTCTTGGCCCACAAAGCTGAAAATATTTACTCTCTGGTCCTTTATAGAAAAAGTATGTCAACCTCTTATACATTTTCTAAAAGGTTATGCAAGATCCTTTATGAGTTGGGCCTTGTCTGTCTCACCAGTACCTTCTCAAATCACTTCCCCTGTCCCATTCTATGCTGCAGCCAAGCCAGACAACATGCTGAGAACTGCTTGCACCATCGTCCCTCAGGGGTATACTTTTGTACTTGTTTCCTTGGCTGGAAACATCTTTCTTCCCTACATCTGGCAAAACCCTATGTTTGTTGCAAGAGACAATAGAGATGACTGTACCTAGTTTAAGAAAGAAGCTGAATTCAGCAATTCCATTAACTAAATAATCTGGTATAGGATTAACTTTAGCCAGCACAAGATCCAGGGGTTTAATTGATGTCCACAGGATCTGGTTTATTTTTCTCCATTCTTCTGTTCTTTGTTTTGCCTCCCGTTGCAGGCAGATTTTCCCACTTAGATTACAAGAAGGCTTCCAAGAGCTCCCGAAACTGTAAGGTTCCAGAAGTCCCAGGGAGACTGTTACTGAATCGGTTCCAATTGAACCGTAGGTTCATGCTTGGACCTATCACCCTGGCCAAAGAATGTGTTGTTTTTAATTGGCTCAGAACTGGGCTAATTGTCAGCCTGCTGAATGAGGTCTGCAGACAGTTCCACCAGAAGGTAGAAAGGAGGGAAGGTGATCTTCTAAAGAACATCAGGACCTTGTAACCAGGAGAATCAAGAAATGGAAACTGTATGATAGAAATCATGGATGTCTGCTGCCCAGTCCTTTAAGTCTTGGTGAAAACGCCAGCATCTTCTTTTGGAGGTCCTCACCGATTCTTTCACCACTGTTCTGGCTGAATCCTATACCCATTCTGGTCTTCCATGATCCTGGGCTTTCTCCTATACCAGCAGTGCTCACACCACATAGTAATAAGTGGTTAACTGGCCTCTCTCCTGGGAGATTTCCAGCTTCTTGAAACAGGACTTTGCTTTTTGTATCCACAGGGTCCAAACCCAATGCTTGGTATACAGGAGGAGCCCAATACATGCTGAACAAATGTTTATCAATATGTGCTTTATCCACTGTTGTCTTGAGTAAGGCATAAGTGTACAAAGGTGGATTTTAGACGGATTACTCTGGTAGTGACTTGTAGGGTAAATTTGGAAACATGGCAGCTATAAGACCCTCATTATGTTCCAGAGTGAAATGAAGAGGGATGACAGGAGGGGCAGAACCATGGCAGTAGGGAAAGAGGTGAAGGAACTAGAAATTCTCTCTCTTTCCAACTCCCTAGAAATTCTCTCTCTCTCTCTCTGAATCACTCATCTGGAAACAAATTTCTAAATTATTGATCCAAAGCTTAGACCGATTTTAAAAAGCTACTGTTTATTGACACTTGCTTACGTACTAAACACTGTGCTACTTTATAGAAATTTGCAAATTGAAGCCTCTCAATACCCCTTAAGGTAAGATATTCTATTTTTAGAACTAAAGAATGAGTTTCAACAATGTTAAGCAAGCTGTCCAAATTATGCAGTGAGTTAGGGTAGAATCTAGATCTGAATAAATACCTACCTCTAAAGGTTGTGTTACTGATAAGGTCAAAAGGGGTATGCAAAGTGACCGGATTCTCCTTAAACTCTTTTATGTCCCCAAATGAGTGACTTTGGGATTGTGGGTTTATATTAGTTTCAATAATCTGAGCAAACCATTACTTGTTTATAGTAATATTCTTCAGAAAACTAATACATTAAAACACCCAGTGTTTATAGACTCCCAAAGGTCTATCGTTATGATAATGTTTCAGGAGAATTCTCTGACAGCACCCAATAAAGTCATAATTCAGGTAATGCTCATGAGTTGAATAAAGAGCTCATAGCTTTGTTGTTACAGGGTCTGAGAGTAAATATCAGATCTAGTAATCAAATATTAGAATTCAGTCATTTAGTTTCAAAAGATAATTGTTGATAAGGTGGCCAAGTGTATGAGGTATTCTTATAATAACATGCCCTCATTATTTGCTAAGAGAAGCAACAGTTACTGACCATTAACTGGATTTCTGGCCCACTTCTTGCTCTCAAAATCTCCCAATCTAAAAGAAAGGAATGAGATACCTAGGGTCTTGAGGGTTTGAAAATTTCACAGGACATACGAGCTGGAAGGGATATTCCTGATCATTTAGGTCAGTGGTTCTGAAACTTTAGTGTACTTCAGAATGACCTGGAGGATTTTGTTAAAACAGGTTAGTGGGCCCCAACTTCAGAGTTTCTGACTCAGTTGGTCCTGAGCAGACCTTGAGAATTCACATTTCTAAAAACTTTCCAGGTGATGCTGATGCTCCTGCTATCCAAACCACACTTTGAAAGCCATGTATCTTATTTTGACATAATTTTGAGATAATCCAAGACCAGAGATGTGAATGACTTGTTTCACACCATGTTAGCTAATGTCACAGCTGAAAATGGGGCAAATGATAATTTGTTGGCTCCACTCAAAAGTGGAGATGTGTGTTTATGAGTTTGTGTATGTGTCTGTGTGTGCATGTCAACGTGTGCATGTATGGATGCATTTGCTGTTTTGTTGTTGGCCTATGAAGCATCCTTTACTCCTTCTTCTGGTCATGACGATACCTCCCTTGCTCTTAATTTCTATTAAGGGTGGAGTTTTTTTTTTTTTTTACCATGCCTCCCTGCAGAGACAAGCATGTGAAAAAAGCCTGGAAATATTTTCAGAATTGATGTTACCCCTCTGATAGAGCATGTAGATTTTCCAGAATCTATCCTACAAATATGGTTTCATGTTAAATAAAGAAAATAAATATGGATGTTCATTCCAGCATTGCATTAATGGGGGGAGAAAAAAACAGCAAAGAACCAAAAGGTCCATTAAGAAGAGAATATTTGGCTGTATTATGGTATATGCCTGTATTGGCATCTTATGTAGCCATTTCCAAAACTAAGAGAAAGGTACTGACACTGATTCCTGAAGGTCTTGCAGAACTCTCACTGAAGACACTGAGAAACTGTAAAATACAAGAAGTGAGAGAAAGGTATATCATAGTCCTGAGATCTACCATTTTTATAGGGAATAGAAATATATGTATTCATATCAATATACACCAGCACGTAAGTGTATGTGTATATGGAGCTACTATTTTTAGCATATAGCAATATATTCTTATTATATATATTCTTAAATATATTTATATATTCTTAAATATATATATTTAACAGTATATATTCTTAAATATATTTATATACATATATGTACATGCATATGCCACATATTAATGCATATGTGATTGCTATGAGGTAATACATATTTAAATGTCTAATAAAATTAATTTTCTTTTTAGAATTTTTTTTCTCTTATAATGTAGAACTACAGAGCTTGGTATTTGCATATATGATGCTTTTATGCATTTTTCAGGAAAACATTCACTCATATAAATAATACTTTTTAATCACTGTGCAGTTCTACATTAGGCTCAGGCTGTCCTTATGTCAATGAAAAAAAAAGTGCTGGTTTCTTCAAAGTGGGACAGAAATTGAGGACCATTTGAAATAATGTCTTAGAATTGATAGGTTCAATCTACATAAGCTTATATTTATTCATCATTTTTCATAGCTTATAAACTACCATGGCACAGATATGATTCTAGAGTTTGAGGGGAGAATGATTATTTCAGCTGTTAGCTTCTTATGGAAGGTGGATAAATATTCATTGAAAAAGAGTTTCATGTTTCTCAGACTCTAAGTCTTACTGAAAATAATTTCTGTCTTTTTTCTTACTTTCCTTTTCAGGTCATAGAAGTTACTAGATGTTTTCTCAAATGGATTGCTGAAAGGCTTGCAGATCTCTCAATTAGGAAGAACCCATTGACTCTTTTGCTGAGGAGCATAAGCAGACCACCTAATATGCACAGGTGTCCTGAGCACAAGGTACGCATCGCTGAGAATTCTCCTCAATTTTTCTGTCAGCTTGCCACACCATGTTCTGATTTGTTAAACAAAAAAAGCAGCAAGGTTAGAAGTACCTAATGAGACAACACATGCTGCTGCTGTCACCTGTGAGAATTCAAGAGTCACAGGGACTATGTCTGCTCATACCTCCAAGGACCAACCTCAGTCTTGATCCCCAAGAGTCCTCCTATCTCTGAAATTCTGTGATTTAAAAACTGCCCCCATTTTCTGGTGAATAAAACACAAGATCCAAGTCTCTTGTGAATAGATGAAGGATCCCCTAAGCCTGGGGATCGTTCATCTATTAGTAGATGATTAGTAGAACTGTTAGTAGATTAGTAGAACTGTTTCCATGTTACTGATGGTCCATACAGCTCATTTAAACTCAAATTCTAAAACTCAAATTAAAATGAAATGAGATACATCAACATTATGATTTAACACCCCCTCCCCGCAAAACTTGATAATACCAAGTGTTAGCAAATATGTGGAATGATTTGAACTCTCACACACTGTTGGTAAGAGTATAAGTTGGTAGAATGTCTTTGGAAAATTGTCTGTATCTTCTAAAATATGTATATTCTGTAACCCAGGAATTTTACTCTTAAGTTTATATCCAACAGAGATAGTCACATATGCTTGCCAAATGGGGTGTATGAGAGTGTCTATAAATGTATTTGAAATGGTCCCAAACTGGAAGCTACTTAAATACACATCAAAAGTAGAATAAATCAATAAAATGTGGCATGTTCATTCTGTGAAATACTATACAGCAATGAGAAAGAAGAAACAATTACTGTACACAATGATATGGATGAATCTCACCCACAAATTAAGTTTAAAAAACAGACATAAAAGAGTAAATGGCATATAATTTCATTGAAAAAGAAGTTTGATCTTTTTCATTCATTCAAAAAAAGTTAAAACTAATATATGGCGTTAGCAGTCAGGATAGTTAATATCTGTGAGGGAAAGTAGAAGGCAAAAGGAAACACAGGGGGCTTCTGGGTTGCTGATAATGTTCTGTTCTTTCATCGCACGCTACATACATGGATATGTTCACTTAGTATAAATTCCAGCAGCTTTTCAGTAGGTATGTTATGTAATGATAAAGACAACAACAAAAACAATAGCTACTGTGACAAAATTTACTTATTTCATTGTATCACCAATATTGAAAATTTTAATAACTATAATATTGGTATAGCTTTTTTCAGGTTACTATGTTTTATATCTCCTTTTTAAAATATTTGAATGTGAGAAAAAATGCCTATGAGCTTGCAAAGACAGATATTAGAAAATAATCCACTTGAGGTTAATTTAGGTAAGGTCCTTGGTCATACCATATGTTGTAGTCTCCACTGATGAATAATCAACAGGTGTTTAACTATGAAGCCATCTTAAGCCAATCTGGAAAAGTGCTATTTATTGGGTTTCCTTAATTATGTGAAAATATTCATTCTTACTCCCTACTTTCAAATATGCAGTGAATGGAGAAGAGGTGTAAATTTTAAATGGCTAACCCTGAAATCTTCAGATTGAATGTCACCTCAAATTCTCCAGTGCCTGGTACCTGTATATTTAAAGCCTAGTTGAGTTCCATCCTTCTCTTTCATAGCTTTTGTGACAGAAAGGACAGGTTCCAAGCACTTTCTCACCATGTCAAATGGCTGCTGGTTTCTGAAGACCGTGGCTATCTCAGATTTAACAGCTGAAGGTCAAGCCCTTCAAAATGAGAGGCCAACATTTAAAAAGTTGCTCTACAGGTTGGGGACAGAACCTTTTCACATCTGACCTTGAGAAAGATGGATTTTCAATTTCAACATTGATGGTAAACTCAAAGGAACAGGGCTTCTTTGATAAGGAAGTAGGGCCTGAGCTAATTGGTTCAGTAGATCTCATCTCAGCTGTGAGAGACTCTTCACATTTCTAATATTCAAGAGGAAAAACATAGTCATAGTGAAGAAACAAAGCTACACTAATGTGATAAGCAAGAACTTTGTCTCAGGAATCAAAGTTATCTTTGCCACTTTCATTGCTTCTCCCTCTTATACCATTTTTTTCCCCCTCTGCTAGAGATCATATCCTAGTGATGATTTATTTGGGTCCCTTTGTCTTAATCTCTTCTATGCTTGTCTATGTATGACCCCCGTCTAAATTTTCTTTCTGTGGAAAAGTAACAGAAATGATTGGGAATATAGTTAGGGAAATAATTTTCAAGGATTTCTGAAGCTAAGATGCCAAACCCATGATATATCTATGTAAACTTGGTTCTCTTGACAACCATGCTCTCTGAAACCTGCATTTAACTGTTTGATCACTAGAGACCAAGGGCTGCCCAGGAAGTCTATACCTTACTGAGCTTGACTCTGGTGGCTTCTAACAAACAAGTTCTAAATCTTCTGGATGTAGATAAATTCTGATAGCTGGATAGCTCTGTCTTGCTCCTATGGATGGTACCGCCAACTCACCATAGTTTTGAGTAATGGGGCATAGATGTGGAAATCAACCCTCAGATTCTCAAATGGATGAGTAGACAGTGCTTCATTCCTATTATAATCCCTCTTCCCAGGCCCTTCAAAGAAGTGAAGCAGCCTGAAACAGTGGTGAAAATACAGGTTCTAGAAACATGTGGACTTATATCTTGAGTAATTTTAGCAACCTTGGCTTAGTCACTTCATCTATTTCCCCTTTGTTTTGCTATCTATATATATGGGAACAATAATATCTTCATAAGAGCATTCTGATATTAGAAAACACTTATGTAATGTGCCTAGGAAATGGTTTGGCATTTAAATTGTAGTCAAGACTTACAAAGATAGCTTAGCATTTTATTTATTTAGGTGCAAATGCACTATGTCAATATAAGTTGTAAGCTAATCCACTTTGCCCATGGTGACCTTCTCCATAAAGCCTTTCTTCATTCAACAAATATTTATCTCACACCTTCCGCATTTCAGGTGGCCTTATGCACTGGCAGTTTAAAGTAGAACAAATTAGGAAAGATTATAGCCCTTGTGGAGATTACATACTAATGGAGAGGAGATAAAGAATAAATAAGCACACAAGTAAATGTACGGATTACAGATTGTGATAAACTCAAGGAAGATAAACAACAACAATAACAAACTAGATAGAGTCACTGATAGAGTGACTGGGGTCTGGGGAAGAAGTATGCTAACTTCAAGTCCAGAAGGTCTCTCTAGAATCTTTTCTGTGCTTATAGGAAACTAGGAGTCAGTGACCAAATCTTAGACTAACATTTCCTTTGCCTGGGACTACTTGCTTTCCTAGCCTCACATGGCAGACAGACTTCAAACATGAGGGTCCTTATCTCAAGTAGTCATTTTGCCTTTGGTCAATTCTAGTTGAGAAGGAGGCAAACCAAATAGCTGAGTCTGTTGCTACCTGGTGGCAAGTTTCATGATGGAAACAATGTCACCCACAAATAAGACCACTAGATCTGTAGTGTCTGGTGATAAATGCTAAACACAAAAATAGATGGGAAAGTTAAGAAAAAAAATCCACCTAGCAATTTATACAACTAGAGATGATAGAAAATTTATTTTCTATCTGTCCTGGATTGTCTGTCATGGACTCACAATCATTACAATCATCACTGTCATGAGCATCATGATCATCATCATCTTTGTCTTTGGCATGACCACTACCATTAATCTTCACCCTCCCCTTCTACATTCCCTCTTTGTCATGGGGAAGAAAGCTGAGAATTAGAATTCCATTTCCCATATGTTTTCTGGTTAGATACAGTCAATAAGAGGCATTTGGGTGAGTTTTGGAAGGTGGGCGAGAAATAAAAGCCATTGTTTTCTGGTGGAGGTTTCAGCCTGTTCAGATCAACAGTTCTTCTGGGCTACTGAGGATTGCCAGGTAGCTGAGAAAATGGACAGTGGCTTATTTTTTCATTTGTGGGATCTTCTGAAAATCAAAAGTATTGGTCTTGAAAGCAGCTGGACTCATTGGTTCTGACTTGTATGCAATTACTAAAAGATTTCCTGAACGTGGTCTCCTAACCACTTCTTTACTTTTCCTACCTTAGCCATTTTATCCATTGTTTAAGTCTGTAGCTCCTGTATTAAAAGTCAAGATTGGCTTCAGAATCTCATCAAAATATCTAGCGGCTTCTATCTTTCTGTTGAAAGCTTGACTGATATACCATTCCTCATTTTTTATGTTGTGTTCCATACAAGAAACCAATTTTATTAGTCAAAGTAATTCATTAGATAAGTGGGCACTTAGCTTAAAAGTAGCTATCATTCATTGGGGACTTAGGATGTCCCAGGCATTGAGCTAATTGCTTTATACTCATTTTATTATTTCTAAACTGAGGTAATTGTAGATGCACATGCAGTTGTAAAAAATAATATAGAGAGATCCCATTAATTGGTTTCCTCTGCTGGTAACATTTTGTGAAACTATGGTACAATATCACAACTAGGATATGGTACTGATACAATCTACTGATCATATTCAGATTTTCCCCGTTTTACTTGTATTTGTGTGTGTGTGTGTGTGTGTGTGTGTGTGTGTGTGTTTAGTACTAAACAATTTCAGCACATGTTAAAGACTCATGTGTCCACCCCCACAGTCAAGGTACTGAACAGTTAGTTCCATTACCACAAGGACTTTATATGTACTTTTAAAGTTCAATCCCATAAATGTTATGATTATCTATGGGTGATGTCATTATCTCTACTTTCCAGGTAAGAAAAATGAAGCTTAGATAATGTAAATCAATGGTTCGAGGTTATGCAACTAAAAAGTATCAGAACCAGAATCTGAGTCCAAGTTATTTGACATCTGGCCCAGTAAGAAAGTGGGACTGCCCCTGGAAGACAGCCAGTGAAGTTCCCAACATATGACTCAATGTCTTAAAGGAGAAAACAGGAGAACCAGTCTTGAAAGCTGGCAGGAAATGATAAGTGAATTATGTCTTTCCATTGTTAACATGCCTCCTTTCCATTTAAAGAACCATTAAGCCTCTGGACTGTTTCTTTCAAATTCTTTCTTTCAACATCCAATAAAATGAAAACAAAACAAAATACTCTAAATGCATTCTTCTCTCCAACTTTTTAAGCCTTTTCCACCTCTGACCTAAACAAGTGATTGGAAAAAAACTTCAGTTTGAGCCATTGTGGCACATTACTCATCTCTTCTTTTTTTTTTTTTTTTTTTACCTCCTATGACTTTCCAGTGGATCAACCACTTTGACAAGAAATAATTTGACACTGTGGAATTCATTTCATACTTAAAATGATAGAGCTATTGATGAGTTGGCAGTTTTTAAAGTCATGCAGGCAGCAAGCATATGTCTTTCTTAGAAACCAGATTTTAAGATAATAGAAAAGCGCTAATGTGAACTCCACACTGGATGTAACTAACCAGTGAAGAAGCATCATAAATCTCAACAATATTGCCAACTCTCCACTATTGATGGTAATAGGGGTCTAGGAGAGCACAAATACTGTAATTGAAATCCACTGATAATCTAAAAACTTCATTTTATCCAATAGTTTCAGTGCCCTCTTGGGCCAAAACCTTGACAGGAATGGGTAACAAGTGGTCAATGTGACTGATTTGAGTTTCATCTCCTTCTTCCTGTCTTGACACAAGCTAGCAACAGAGGTGCTCAGCCTTGAAAATGCAAAATGCAGGAAGCAAAGCCTGTCGTTGAGGGACTGGGGGTGGAATTTGGCTCATGTCTCATAAATACAAAGAACCCCAGTTTAGACTTCTGAAAATATCTCCGGAGAGTTTTTTTCGCACATAGTCACGGAGGCGCAAGGTAGGATTGAAGAGAAAGATATCTGTCATGCATAGTTAAACTTCTATGCCATTTCTAGATTGCTATCTCCCTGGTTTAGGTTCTATGAATTACTAATTTTTATATTTCCTATTATTAAGTGTGAATAAGACAATGATTCTATGTTTCCTTCATTTTGCATTAAAAGCTAAAACTTGTTAAATATAAGTCTTCAAATATTTTATAATTTTTGAAACCCTGTCTTAACACTTCTTGGCTTATTTATATATCAGGGCCATCAAAAAGTGGAAATGTCCTGTTACACTGGAAGAAAATTTAAAAGAATTTAAGAGGCAGTGGATAATCCCTTCTTGATATCGCAGTACGGTATATAGTTATCTTTATTTTTCCAAAAGACAGAGACTACTTATTATTATTTTTTAATTTTTTATTGTTATGTTAATCACATACATTACATCATTAGTTTTTGATGTAGTGTTCCATGATTCATTGTTTGTGCATAACACCCAGTGCTCTATGCAGAATGTGCCCTCTTTAATACCCATCACCAGGCTAACCCATCACCCCACCCCCGTCCCCTCTAGAACCCTCAGTTTGTTTCTCAGAGTCCACCATCTCTCATGGTTCGTCTCCCCCTCTGACTTACTCCCCTCCATTCTTCCCCTTCTGCTATCTTCTTCTTCTTTTTTTGTCTTAACATATAATGCATTATTTGTTTCAGAAGTACAGATCTGTGATTCAACAGTCTTGCACAATTCACAGCACTCACCATAGCACATACCCTCCCCAATGTCTGTCACCCAGCCACCCCATCCCTCCGACCCCCCACCATTCCAGCAACCCTCAGTTTGTTTCCTGAGATTAACAGTTCCTCATATCAGTGAGGTCATATGATACATGTCTTTCTCTGATTGACTTATTTCACTCAGCATAACACCCTCCAATTCCATCCACATCGTTGCAAATGGCAAGATCTCTTTCCTTTTGATGGCTGCATAATATTCCATTGTGTATATATACCATTTCTTCTTTATCCATTCATCTGTCGATGGACATCTTGGCTCTTTCCACAGTTTGGCTATTGTGGACATTGCTGCTATAAACACTGGGGTGCATGTACCCCTTCGGATCACTCCATTTGTATCTTTGGGGTAAATACCCAGTAGTGCAATTGCTGGATGGTATGGTAGCTCTATTTTCAACTGTTTGAGGAACCTCCATACTGTTTTCCAGAGGGGTTGCACCAGCTTGCATTCCCACCAACAGCGTAGGAGGGTTCCCCTTCCTCTGCATCCCTGCCAACATCTGTCATTTCCTGACTTGTTAATTTTAGCCATTCTGACTGGTGTGAGGTGGTATCTCATTGAGGTTTGGATTTGGATTTCCTTGATGGCGAGCGATGTTGAGCACTTTTTCATGTGTTTGTAGGCCATTTGGATGTCTTTTTTGGAAAAATGTCTGTTCATGTCTTCTGCCCATTTCTTGATTGGATTATTTGTTCTTTGGGTGTTGAGTTGGATAAGTTCTTTATAGATTTTGGATACTAGCCCTTTATCTGATATGTCATTTGCAAATATTTTCTCCCATTCTGTTGGTTGTCTTTTGGTTTTGTGGACTGTTTCTTTTGCTGTGCAAAAGCTTTTTATCTTGATGAAATCCCAATAGTTCATTTTTGCCCTTGCTTCCCTGGCCTTTGGTGATGTTTCTAGGAAGAAGTTGCTGCGGCTGAGGGTGAATAGGTTGCTACCTGTGTTCTCCTTTAGGATTTTGATGGACTCCTGTCTCACGTTTAGGTCTTTCAATCATTTGGAGTCTATTTTTGTGTGTGGTGTAAGGAAATGGTCCAGTTTCATTCTTCTGCATGTGGCTGTCCAATTTCCCCAGCACCATTTGTTGAAGAGACTGTCTTTTTTCCATTGGACGTTCTTTCCTGCTTTGTCAACGATTAGTTGACCATAGAGTTGAGGGTCCATTTCTGGGCTATCTACTCTGTTCCATTGATCTATGTGTCTGTTTTTGTGCCAGTACCATACTGTCTTGATGATGACAGCTTTGTAATAGAGCTGGAAGTCCAGAATTGTGATGCCGCCAGCTGTGCTTTTCTTTTTCAATATTCCTCTGGCTATTCGGGGTCTCTTCTGGTTCCATACAAATTTTAGGATTATTTGTTCCATTTCTTTGAAAAAAGTGGATGGTATTTTGATGGGGATTGCATTGAATGTGTAGATTGCTCTAGGTAGCATTGACATCTTCACAATGTTTATTCTTCCAATCCATGAGCATGGAACGTTTTTCCATTTCTTTGTGTCTTCTTCAGTATCTTTCATGAGTATTTTATAGTTTTCTGAGTACAGATTCTTTGCCTCTTTGGTTAGATTTATTCCTAGGTAGCTTATGGTTTTGGGTGCAATTGTAAATGGGATCGACTCCTTGATTTGTCTCTCTTCTGTCTTGTTGTTGGTGTATAGGAATGCCACTGATTTCTGTGCATTGATTTTATATCCTGCTACTTGACTGAATTCCTGTATGAGTTCTAGCAGTTTTGGGGTGGAGTCTTTTGGGTTTTCCACATACAGTATCATATCATCTGCAAAGAGTGAGAGTTTGACTTCCTCTTTGCCGATTTGGATGCCTTTGATTTCTTTTTGTTGTCTGATTGCTGTGGCTAGGACTTCTAATACTATGTTGAATAGCAGTGGTGACAGTGGACATCCCTGCCGTATTCCTGACCTTAGGGGAAAAGCTCTCAGCTTTTTCCCATTGAGAATGATATCCGCTGTAGGTTTTTCATAGATGGCTTTTATGATATTGAGGTATGTACCGTCTATCCCTATACTCTGAAGAGTTTTGATCAAGAAAGCATGCTGTACTTTGTCAAATGCTTTTTCTGCATCTATTGAGAGGATCATATGATTCTTGTTCTTTCTTTTGTTCATGTATTGTATCACGTTGATTGATTTGCGGATGTTGAACCAGCCTTGCAGCCCAGGAATAAATCCCACTTGGTCCTGGTGAATAATCCTTTTAATGTACTGTTGGATCCTATTGGCTAGTATTTTGGTGAGAATTTTGGCATCCATGTTCATCAAGGATATTGGTCTGTAGTTCTCCTTTTGGATGGGGTCTTTGTCCGGTTTTGGGATCAAGGTAATGGTGGCCTCATAAAATGAGTTTGGAAGTTTTCCTTCCATTTCTATTTTTTGGAACAGTTTCAGGAGAATAGGTATTAATTCTTCTTGAAATGTCTGATAGAATTCCCCTGGGAAACAATCTGGCCCTGGGCTTTTGTTTCTTGGGAGATTTTTGATGACTGCTTCAATTTCCTTAGTGGTTATAGGTCTGTTCAGGTTTTCTATTTCTTCCTGGTTCAATTTTGGTAGTTGATACATCTCTAGGAACGCACCCATTTCTTCCAGGTTATCTAATTTGCTGGCATAGAGTTGCTCATAATATGTTCTTAGAGTTGTTTGTATTTCTTTGGTGTTGGTTGTGATCTCTCCTCTTTCATTCATGATTTTGTTGATTTGGGTCATTTCTCTTTTCTTTTGGATAAGTCTGGCCAGGGGTTTATCAATCTTGTTAATTCTTTCAAAGAACCAGCTTCTAGTTTTGTTGATCTGTTCTACTGTTCTTTTGGTTTCTGCTTCATTGATTTCTGCTCTGATCTTGATGATTTCTCTTCTCCTGCTGGGTTAAGGCTTTATTTGCTGTTTTTTCTCTAGCTCCTTTAGGTGTAGGGTTAGGTTTTGTATTTGAGACCTTTCTTGTTTCTTGAGAAAGGCTTGTATTGCTATATACTTTCCTCTCAGGACTGCCTTTGCTGTATCCCAAAGATTTTGAACAGCTGTGTTTTCATTTTCATTGGTTTCCATGAATTTTTTAAATTCTTCTTTAATTTCCTGGTTGACCCTTTCATTCTTTAGTAGGATGCTCTTTAGCCTCCATGTATTTGAGTTCTTTCCGACTTTCCTCTTGTGATTGAGTTCTTGTTTCAAAGCACTGTGGTCTGAAAATATGCAGGGAATAATCCCAATCTTTTGGTACTGATTGAGACCTGATTTGTGGCCTAGGATGTGATCAATTCTGGAGAATGTTCCATGGGCACTAGAGAAGTATGTGTGTTCCGTTGCTTTGGGATGGAATGTTCTGAATATGTCTGTGAAGTCCATTTGGTCCAGTGTTTCATTTAAAGTCTTTATTTCCTTGTTGATCTTTTGCTTAGATGATCTGTCCATTTCAGCTGGGGGTGGGGGGGTGTTAAAGTCTCCCACTATTATTGTATTGTTGTCAATGTGTTTCTTTGCTTTGTTATTAATTGCCTTATATAATTGGCTGCTCCCATGGTAGGGGCATAGATATTTACAATTGTTAGATCTTCTTGTTGGATAGACCCTTTAAGTAGGATATAGTGTCCTTCTTCATCTCTTATTACAGTCTTTGTTTTAAAATCTAATTTGTGTGATATAAGGATTGCCACCCCAGCTTTCTTTTGGTGTCCATTAGCATGGTAGATGGTTTTCCACCCCCTCACTTTCAATGTGGGGGTGTCTTTGGGTCTAAAATGAGTCTCCTGCAGACAGCATATCGATGGGTCTTGTTTTTTTATCCAATCTGATAGCCTATGTCTTTTGATTGGGGCATTTAGCCCGTTTACATTCAGGGGAACTATTGAAAGGTATGAATTAGTGTCATTGTATTGCCTGTAAGGTGACTGTTACTGTATATTGTCTGTGTTCCATTCTGATCTATGCTGCTTTTAGGCTCTCTCTTTGCTAAGGGACCCCTTTCAATATTTCTTGGAGGGCTGGTTTTGTGTTTGCAAATTCCTTTTGTTTTTGTTTGTCCTGGAAGCTTTTATTCGCTCCTTCAATTTTCAATGAGAGCCTAGCTGGATATAGTATTCTTGGCTGCATATTTTTCTCATTTAGTGCTCTGAAGATATCATGCCAGTTCTTTCTGGCCTGCCAGGTCTGTGTGGATAGGTCTGTTGCCAATCTAATGTTTCTACCATTGTACGTTACGGATTTCCTCTCCCGAGCTGCTTTCAGGATTTTCTCTTTGTCTCTGAGACTCGTAAGTTTTACTATTAGATGTCGGGGTGTTGACCTATTTTTATTGATTTTGAGAGGGGTTCTCTGTGCCTCCTGGATTTTGATGCCTGTTTCTTTCCTCACTTTAGGGAAGTTCTCTGCTATAATTTGCTCGAAAATACCTTCTGCCCCTTTCTCTCTTTCTTCTTCTTCTGGGATCCCAAGTATTTTAATGTTTCATCTTATTGTATCGCTTCTCTCTCGAATTCTGCACTCGTGATCCTGTAGTTGTTTCTCTCTTTTTCTCAGCCTCTTTATTTTCCATTATTTGGTCTTCTGTATCACTGATTCTCTCTTCTGCCTCATTTATCCTAGCAGTTAGTGTCCCCATTTTTGATTGCACCTCATGAATAGCCTTTTTGATTTCGACTTGGTTAGATTTTAGTTCTTTTATTTCTCCAGAAAGGGTTTCTCTAATAACTTCCACACTTTTTTCAAGCCCAGCTAGTATCTTTAGAGTCATGATTCTGAACTCTAGGTCCGACATCGTACTGATGTCCGTATTGAGTAGGTCCCTGGCAGACGGTACTACCTCTTGTTCTTTTTGCTGAGGTGACTTTTTTCGTCTTGTCATTTTGTCCAGAGGAGAATAGATGAATGAGAGAACAAAATGCTAACAGGTTAACAATGTCCCCAGCAAATATACTCTATACAAATCAGAAAAGACCTCAAACCAGCTGAAAAGAAAGGGAAAAAAAGAAAAAAGAAAGAGGAAAAAAAAGAAATAGAAAAAGATATAAACAAACAAAAACAGAACAAAAGAAAAAAATAGAATATGATCAAATATGATCACGTTAGTGCATAGATCAGTGCCACACACTCGATTTTGGGTGTATTTTGGTCTGTTAGAAGAAAGTGCCTGCTAAAATTTTAAAGGAAGAAAGATTATATATGTACAAAATAAGGGTTGATACAATGAAAGGATGGAAGATGACTGTAAAGATGAAAATTATAAAAGATTGTATAAAAGGAATTGATAAGATAAGAAGTTGTTTGAAAAAAGAAAGAAGGTTTAAAAAAAAAGAAAAGAATAGAAAAAGAAAAGGGAGAGAATGTGATCAGGCAGGAGACTAGTACAAAGCCATACACTAGTGATTTAAGGTATATTTTGATCTGTTAGAAGAAACTGTATCTCAAAATTTTTAAGGGAGAACAACTTATATATATATATACACGCCAAAAATAAGGGTAACTACTATGAAGGGATAAAATGTGACTCTAAAAATGAAAAATATTTTTTTTTAAAAAAGGGATTGAGAAGATGTTGGTTGAAAAGGGGAAAAAGAAAAATTCAAAAAAAGGTTAAAAAATTAACTTTTAAAAACTAATGAATCATGGTAAAACAGCCATGAATTCTTTGTGCAGTATTCCCCTAGCGCTGGAGTTCTCCCGTTCTCCTTGATCGTTGAACTTGGTCTTGGCTTGCTGGCTGTTTGTGCTGATCTTCTGGGGGAGGGGCCTATTGCCGTGGTTCCCAAATGTCTTTGCCGGAGGCGGAATTGCCCCACCCTTGTCCCTCCGGGCTAAGCAATCTGCTCGGGTTTGCTCTCAGGAGCTTTTGTTCCCTGCAAGCTCCCGGTACAGCTTTGGAGGACAAGAGTGAAAATGGTGGCCTCCCAATCTCCGCCCGGAGGAGTTGAGAACTCGGGGCCCCGCGCCTCAGTGCGCCCCCAGAGAAAAGCCGTCACTCCCGTCTCCCCGGTCTCCGGCTGCACTCCGTGCTCACCTGGCCTGTGACCGAGTGTTTCTATCTCTGGCTCCCGACCCTGTGTGGAGTCTCCAAACCCAGCAGATCCCTGCGGTCCGCTCCCGCGCCGCTCCTCCCGGGGGAGGGAGGGGAGTCTCCCCGGATCTGCCGCTTGTTGGGTCCCTGCTGCAGGAGCAGTGGCCCGACTGGGCCGCGGATCACGGTTTATGGCCACCGTGAGCTGAAAGCCCGCGCCTCGGCTCCATCTCTGCAGCCGGCTTCCCCGCTCTGATACCTGGGAGCTCTGCCACACTCAGGCACCCCCCGCCTTTCTGTGACCCCAAGGGTCCTGAGACCAGACTGTCCCGCGAGGATTCCACCCCCAGCTTAGCCACTGGAGTGACGTCCCTCCGCCGAGCCAACTTCTAAAAGGTCCGATTTTGTGCTCCGCGGCTCTAGCACTTGCCAGAAGCGGCCAACGGAGGCCCCCTCCCCCGCCGTCTATCCTCCCGAATATCGCCTCGGATTCACTTCTCCGCACGTCCTACCTTCCAGTAAGTGGTCGCTTCTCTGTTCAGAGAGTGGTTGCTACTCTCTTCTTTGATCTCCTGTTGAGTTCGTAGGTGTTCAGAATGGTTTGATCCCTATTCAGCTGAATTCCTGAGACCAGACAAAATCCAGGTCTCCTACTCCTCCGCCATCTTGCTTTGCCCCGAGACTACTTATTAAATATTTACTATGTTGTATGTAAGGTTTATGAACCTCTCTAGATTTTGGACTATTTACCCACTCATAAGTATGTTTTTAGTATGACTGTTCAGTGGTCAGTAAGCTTGTGAAACTAGTGAAATCAAGGACTGTGAGGGTCCAGGAGATGTTGAAAAATATATAGTTTGTTCAACCATATTTATCGCTAGGCTAAACAGTTTAACATTTGTAATGGAGCATGGACAACAAGAAAGATTCACATTATCACACCTAAACGAGATCCAGTGTTTCAAGGAGTGTGGTCTTTGACATGTCATTGACCTTCTCTGGCCATATGAAAAATAGAAATGGTAATATTTACATTTGGGACTGTTATAATTGAAGAGAATATACATATGTCAGTCAAGATTCCTGGGTTACACCATGAAAACAATATCCAAATCTCAGTGGCTTAAAACAAAGGTTTATTTTCCCAGGTACACATGCCCTGCAGGTTGGCTGGTGTGTCTGCTCCATGTCATTGTTGTTCATAGTGTGGGAACTGGAGCAACAGAGCAGCCACTCTTTGAAAGATTGCCAGCTACTGTGAGAGAGGAGAAACTGTGTAGTTTTGCATCAGTAGGTAATGCTTTGCTGAGAAGTGAAGCATGTCACTTCACTCGTGCCTTTCCCAGTCTCTAAAGTACCAGGAAGTACAGAAATTTACCATGTGACTGGACATGGAGCAAGAAGTGGGATATTTGGCAGCCAGTTCACATGCAGAGCCTGACACACTCTACCATAGAAATACATGATTTGATTCTCAATACACTAATAATTGCTGGTCTTTCGATACAGCTGTCTATTGCAGAGACTGCCTGCAACTTCCCCTCCACCCCCATATGTTACCTTCATCTTCCTTTGGCAACTGGTTCTCCAAGTCTTGACTGGATTTGTAGCTTCTTAAGCCAAAAAAGATTTTCCAGCCTCCTTTGCAGCTACAACTATTCATGTGACTAAGAGCAACGTGATGTAGGTGAAAATGGTTGTCCTTAAAAGGGAAAACTTTATCCTTCTCTCTTTCTTTTCTTTCTTCTGCTGGTTGGAAAATGGACTGAGTAACTGGAGCTGGAGCAGATGCTTGTCCTACAAGGTAGCTTTGGAACGGAGTTCACCAATGGTAGAACAAGATTAGGGACCCATTCTGTCCTGGAATATCTACATCTAGACTTTGAGAAATAGACTGCTATATTGTTTAAATCATTGCTATTTTGGGCTTCACTCATCACTTTACTGTCAATTATGAAGAAGTGGACAGGGCTTAGCAAATCTATACACAAGTGTATCAATAGAATGCATTTGGCTGTAAATAGAACACCCAAATCTTTGGGTGTCTTTTAAGCATAAAAGACAACTAGAAGTGTCTAGGTGTGGATGGTTCCACAGTTCTGATGCTCCATAGACTCAGTCTCTTTCTTTCTGATCTATGATTCCCCACATGTTAGATTTGGTCTCTGTATAGTGATAAGACTGCTGGTGTAATACCAGTTATCCCTAATTGTACTTAAGACATAAAGAGGCAGGGGCCTCCCATTATCTCAGTTTTTATCAGGAAGCAATATTGCTTATAGAAGTTTAAGAAGCTCTCTGCTCCTCTCCCTTCCCACCCTAACCCACCAAGAATCTTCTCCTCCATTATCTAGGATAAAACCACATGCCCTCCTTTAAACCAATCATTAGCAAAAGGGTTCTGGGATTACTATGTATGGCTTAGGACTTCATGACTCATCTTCTAGGACTGGGGAATGGACTGCCCTTCCCTGAGCAGACTGCTACCCCATATCAGGATTTTATAGATTAAGGAAGAAGGGGGAAACAGTGTCTGCCTCAGCATTTAAAGAATCTGTCTAGTTTCTCTTTTACTTTTATACTCAGCCAGTCACATAGCTCCATGTTTATTCTAAATATACAGAACTACAACCTGAGGAGGTAGAAAGAAAGAATACCTCATCACTGCTCTAACTTTCATCCATTCCCCCAGCTCCCCAGCTTCAACTCAACTTATTCTCAAGCAGCAGGTGCTGGCTACGTTGTTGTTGTTGTTTTTTTTTTTAAACAAATAGTATGTTACTGCCCTTGTTTAAAACTCATTGAAAACTTCCCACTGCATGAATGAAAACATCCACACCTTGACTGCATCCTATAAGTTTGGTGCTGTGTGATCCTGGCTTCCCTCAGTCCAACATCTCATGCTACTCTCTCATCTCACTGTTCAGTCAGAAGAGACTTTGGAGTATTCTCCAAATGTTATAAACTCAGTCCTGCCTTGGAGATTATGAAGCCACTATAATGGCTCCCCGTGAGACTACCTGACAGGTCCCTTGTTTGCTCAGGTCTCACTTCAGATGTACCTCCCCTGAGAGACTTTCTCTGGCCATTCAATAGAAAGGAGCTCCCTCCACTTCAACTGTCTGTACCTTTACCTGCTTTTGGTTATTTTTCTTGGTATTTTCACTATCAGAAATTATCTCATTTATACATTTATATATTTTTTGTGCTCATTTCCTTTTTACTCCCATTAGACTGCAAGGTGAATGAGAGCCAGGTTGCTACCCATTTTCTTTACCTACATAGCTCCAGCAAATAGACCAATACCTGGTACCTGGTAGGTGTTCACCAAATGGACAAAAAGTTGGGTGATGGTGGCGGTATTCAAGATCATCCCTGCCTGGCTAACAGAAATGGCATGAAATCAAGTTTCCTTTGCCTACAAAAGTGAAATGACATCCTATCTCATCAAGGGTGTACTGACTCAAATCTATGAAGGGTCAGGTGAAGCACAGTTGTTATTTATGAAATGAAGCGGAAAGCACAAGCCTATCCATTCACTTAATAAATAGCACTGTTTTTAATCCATGTAGCTCCCTGTATTTGTCTTAAACCCTATATATATATACATATATATACATATATATGTATATATGTATATATATATAGTAACAGTATGTATCTTATTCATGAGGGCTCTTCCAGAGGCTGTGAAATTGCCTGTTAAGCTATGGTCCATAATTCAGCAGAAATGGCTCAAGGAAATTCAAACTAAATGTCAATCCCACCAAAAAAATGTCATCAGATTTTAACTTCACTCAATATAATACCCAACATCAACTGGCAGAGCTTGTTCTTGGGTGTGAGGACATGCTTAACACTTTGTATTGGGGTGTTCTTTTCTGTGTAAATCTGGAACATAGGACATGGATTCAATGTTGGGATGGAAAGAGAGTTTACAAGTGACAACTATAAAGAAAATAAACAAGACAATTCAGCAGGCAGGGGCACTTGGGGGGAGATCCAGGGAAAAAGTCAAACTGATTATACAACTAAAATTCCCATTTGCTTGTCAAGAAAAAGGGCTAATCAGAAAACTAACCAAAACGAAACCTTTTGATAAAAATCTTGTAAGTGACTGCATTTGAAATGCAAGTTGTTTGTATCAACTCCGAGATGAAACTGGTGTTTCCATTATGCTCCAGGAAATAGAGGCTTGCTGAATAACTCTTTTAACTTTTTTCTGGCATCTATTGATTATGTGTATAGAAATTAAGAGAAGAAGCCAATTAAGTTTAAAATTTAATAGTGTTCTGATACTGTTAATTTACTAGCTGACTCAATCAATGTGTCACCCCAGATGGAAATCTATGCCCTCCTCCATGTGCTAGAAAACTCTTTGATGCTTTTTTAGCTAAAATTATAGTAATCACAAGAAACCAAAGAACTTAGAAGCAGGTACCATAAAAAGAAGTGAGAGAGTGACAACAGCTGCTTACAAAAGCTTAATCCATATTTTTATAGAGGCTGCTGAAATTGAAAATAACAAGCTTTTTGAATTGTTTTGTTTATCTTAGTGCTTGCCAATTTTGGAACTCATGAAATGGTATATAAGCCACACCCATAACAAAAGGTACATTTTTCCCTACCAATAAGAGCTTCTGTGTGTGTGTGGAGGGGGGAGGGGGGTAGAATTTTAATTTGCTTGTCAGGAAATGAAAAGAAGTTCTGGGCATATGTCATGATTTAATCTGAAGAAAACGCATGGTTACCCTCAAAGGAATTTATCCCATCTATCATAAGATATTAGCATATTGGATAAGCCCAAAGCTTATCACTTTCCTCATGATACAATTTAAGACAAATAACTAGAATGTCTTACTTTCCACAAGATGTATCAGTGATCTTTTATCTATTGGGTTAACCTATTATTTCCTTTTAAATTATATTTTATTAAAAATTGTTTTTGTATATATGTATATGTATTCATGAATACTTCATAATACAGAAAAATATAAAGAATGAAACAAAAACCTTCTAATTTCCTAAGTTCCTTTTTATCTGTTGTAATGAGAATTTTCCCAAAGACTTCAAAAGTGTACCTTTAGCAGCTAAAATATATTCTATCTTATCAAGGCCTCACAACCACTAACTTTCTTCTACATAGTATGATCTTACCACTTTTGCTATCATGGTTCCTCATGGCAAACCAGAAAACAGCTCTTAGGGCAATTATTTCTTTTCTCCCAAGGTATTAACCCATTATGCATTACAACCGAAAGTGCCCCCAGAACTCTCTGTCACAGGAGGAGTAACCAGAGAACCAGCAGAGAAGGATGCATCTATTGTCCTGCCCGGAGGCCCAGAACAGCACTGCTAAGATTACCCATGATTCCAGTGGAAGAAAGGCAAATGAGACCACAAGAGCAACTGTCTTCTGCTTGAGAATAGATGAACGTAATACATGAGCTAGGTTTGCATTCTCAAAGACATGATGATGATATGTTGTGGTAAGCTTGTGCTCTAACACTAGAGTTTCCGCAAAACCCACAGAGACCATTGTTACAGAAGGGATGTGGAAATAAAGTGGGGGAGGTGTATGGAGCAAGGCTTCAATCCCTCTTCAAGCTGGCACTCCTACCAAGATCCAGGATTCAGTGAGAATAGCCAGGGAAGCTGAGAGCAGATTGGATGCTGCTAGGAAAAAATAATTGGGTCACATAGCCAGTTCCAACTAGCTAGAAATCTGTATATGGGATATCTATATATGTATGTATGTGTGCAGTATAAATTTTGTGGACCCCTTCAGGACACCCTGGCCAGGTTATTTGTATCCTTTCTGTTCCTTACCTTGAGCTCTGAGAACAGATCTTTTTATGTTTTACATCTTGGGTTTTGGAGAAAGATTTGACTTTAAGGTATCTTCCTCTTTTTAAATATATTTTTAAAACAGTTTTCTAAGTTTTTAGTATAGTGGTGCTCAGTGTGTGGTCCCCAGACCAGTGGCATCAGCATCACCTGGGAACTTGTTAGAAATAGAATTTCTCAGGCCCTAGCCCAGCTCTGCCAGAATCAGAAACTCTGGCAGCGGGACTCAGCAACCTGTGTGTTAGTTAGCAAGCCACACGAAGTCCTGCCTCTTGTTTCCCTGGCGTCTGTGTGGGTGTCTATTCATTCTCTGTGTTTTTGGGCCCTGCTCCTGGGAAGGGGGAAGGGATGCTTTGATCCTGGAATGTAGAAAAGAGAAAGATACCCTCACAGAGATCTTGCCTCTGAATGCAGGATCTAAAAATATAGCTCGACTTCTTATACTGAATGGTTATGTTCCTGCTGGCATCTACCTTGTACTTATTATGCTAAAAGTCTGTCTCTTCCCTGGATCTGAGTAACAGTATTAAAAAATAAAAATCCTTCATTCATGGAGGAATCAGACCCCAAGAGGGGAGTGGAGAAGGGAAAAATAAAATCATCCTTCCATTGATTTCTTCCATGGCATAAGAAGGGAAAAACTTGATGCATCAGATGGGCTGGGGTGGGGCAGGATGAGATAAAATTTCCTTCCAAATTTGGAATTCTGAGATTTGAAAACACACACTTTGTTTCTTCCCTTTTTCATTTTAACTAATACCACCCTAACCATTTTCCAGTTAAATTTTTACTCTAGAAAGAAGAAACATTAAAACACACACACACGTACACAAAAAAGCAAACCTTCATGCTCCCTTTCCTTCTGATACCAAAAAAAGTTATTTTTTAAACCCACTTGGAGACTGGGGGAAAGACCTTAAAGTCATCATTTCAGAGATGATGGAGCAATTGCTCTTCTCTCCAGCCTCAATAAAGGGCTTTAAGTGCATTTGTTTAGCACAAAACCAGGATTAAGTATTGTGTGAATGTGAACAAACTAATACTGATAACAGAGCTTGACTTTAGAGATAATGATTGCAACATAGCCTCACTATGTTTCCCAGAGCTTCAGCAATCTTGGATTACACATGAGAAGTTTACCTTTATTTATCATTTTCTTTTATTTCACTGGGGATAATATTACTTCATGGACATTTGACTGGGGCATCTTAAAATGAAAGCCTTATATGAGCAAATAGGGAATTAGGGAAAAAGCAGCAATGAGATTTCTTTGTATTGATCTTATCACTCATTTCAAAGATGAGATAATACCTTCTATCAACTGCAAACACTTTCATTTAGCTCCCATAAAACTAGTATTAGTTCCATTTATTTTGTCCTCAGAACCAGGATTTAGTTATATTTATTCAATTCTCAGAACTTGTATTTTGCGAAAATGAACATTCAAGTCTGAATCATTGCTTACTTCTCTTAGTGCAAAGAAGGAGAGAACAAAAAACCATGTTTGAAATTAGTCCCTGCTTTAAAAATTTTATTTCTAAGACACAGATTCTGAACTCAAGATCAAGGTATAAAAATAATGAATTTTTAAACAATATCGAGTGTCCTTAATATTCTAAAAACTGTCTCTTATTTTTCTTTTTAAATGCTGCTGAAGCTTATTATCCTCAAGATTAGGAACTTATTACTTGTAGTGGATCCCCACTTAGGACCAAGATGCTCATTCTCCCAGCTCCTGAGGTGGCTGATGGCTCACTGGGAACTGCCCTCAGCTGAAGAGAGCCTCCTTGCCCCAAGTCATATGCCCTTCCAGGGGTCACCCTTCATTCAGTAATGTGGAGAGAGAAAGGCCTGCTTCCTTGCCTAAGGGAGAAAATCCTGAGGAGTTATCCTGATGGGATGGCTGGAGACTGTGCTGGGACTGGATCACAGCTCAGCTCCGGCCTCTGTCATCCCTGTTACTCTGTGTCACCCCTCCCACAGGTGCAGATGTGGAGGCCATTACTCAGTATACCTTCTGCAGGCAGATGTCTTAGAATCTGTATCCCAAGGAACTTATCTAAGGTATTACTAAATATAACATGATTTACCCTCTCCTAGAGGAGTAGTAATACACTTTTTTTTTTTTTCCTCATTAAACTTTTGTTTTAATGGGTCTCAAAATTCTGTGACAGATTTTTGGTCAAGTTGTTTCCATTAAAAAGTACTGATTTTAAAAACTAATAACTTAAAACTGCCACACACACACACACAAAACATGGTCCACAAAACATTCTCCTTTCCTTCTGAAGGTTTTACGACGCATTGTTATCATTAACCAGTCTTTTACTATTAAACTTAAATGGCCAATTGACACAAACAGTTCTGAGACCGTTCTTCCACCACGGATTAAGACTGGGGTGGCAGGTATTGGGGATAATACTCATTTAGCCTTCTGAGCTTTCTGTGCAGACTTGGTGACCTTGCCAGCTCCAGCTGCCTTCTTGTCCACTGCTTTGATGACACCCACAGCAACCGTCTGTCTCGTCACGAACAGCAAAACGGCCCAGAGGAGGATAGTCAGAGAAGCTCTGAACACACATAGGCTTGCCAGGAACCATATCAACAATGGCAGCACCACCAGATTTCAGGAACTTGGGACCATCTTCCAGCTTTTTTCCAGATCGACGATCTATTTTCTCCTTCAGCTCAGCAAACTTGCAAGCAATGTGAGCCGTGTGACAATCCAGCACAGGTGCTTATCCAGCACTGATTTGGCCTGGATGGTTCAGGATAATCACCTGAGCCATGAAGCCAGCTGCTTCCATTGGTGGGTCATTTTTGCTGTCACCAGCCACATTGCCACGACGAACATCTTTGACAGATACGTTCTTGACATTGAAGCCCACATTGTCCCCAGGAAGAGCCTCACAAAGCTTCATGGTGCATTTCAACAGACTTTACTTCAGTTGTAACATTGACTGGAGCAAAGGTGACCACCATCCCAGGTTTAAGAACACCAGTCTCGACTCGGCCCACAGGGACAGTACCAATACCACCAATTTTGTAGACATCCCGGAGAGGCAGACGCAAGGGCTTGTTGGTTGGACGAGTTGGTGGCAGGATGCAATCCAGAGCTTCAAGCAGTGTGGTTCCACTGGCATTCCCATCTTTACGGGTGACTTTCCATCCCTTGAACCACGGCATGTTAGCACTTGGCTCCAGCATGTTGTCACCGTTCCAACCAGAAATTGGCACAAATGCTACTGTGTCAGGGTTGTAGCCAATTTTCTTAATGTAGGTGCTGACTTCCTTAATGATTTCTTCGTATCTCTTCTGGCTGTAGGGTGGCTCAGTGGAATCCATCTTGCTAACACCAACAATTAGTTGTTTTACACCCAGTGTGTAAGCCAGAAGGGCATGCTCACGGGTCTGCCCATTCTTGTAGATACCAGCTTCAAATTCACCAACACCAGCAGTGACAATCAGGACAGCACAGTCAGCCTGAGATGTGCCTGTAATCATGTTTTTGATAAAGTCTCTGTGTCCTGGGGCATCAATGATGGTCATGTAATACTTGCTGGTCTCGAATTTCCACAGGGAGATATCAATGGTGATACCACGTTCACGTTCAGCTTTCAGTTTATCCAAGACCCAGGCATACTTGAAGGAGCCCTTTCCCATCTCAGCAGCCTTCTTCTCAAATTTTTCGATAGTTCTTTAGTCAGTCCCACCACATTTGTAGATCAGATGACCAGTAGTGGTAGACTTGCCCGAATCTACGTGTCCAATGATGACGATGTTGATGTGAATTTTTTCCTTTCCCATTTTGGTTTAGGTTGAGCGGTGGTTTTCATGACACCTGTGTTCTGGCGGCAAACCCGTTGCGAAAAAGGAGTAATACGCTTTTTAAAAAGTAGAAACTCTCCAAATATATCTACTCCAACCATATAAGATTCTCACCCAAGCAACTCAAAGTGACCTACCAATGGAGTGTTTGCACATCAGACCTCTGGGAATGGCACAATGGTAGTTGCCATCATGTGTTTTATTCCCAGTTGAGAAACTATAGATCCTCTTAGGAAGACTAGGGTGAATGATAAACTTAGAATTAAAACCCTATATTCTAGTATTGGATTGAGTCAATATCTTTGGACAGACCACTTAACTTTCCTGAACCCTCTTGGAAATGATCAAACGGTGAAGAAGCGACCCTGGTGAAAAGCAAAACTGTCAAATATCCACCTATTCTTTCTTACAATAAAACCAGAAATTAAAATGTTTTATGGAATCACTGCCTTACCCAAGAGAGATATGGTCAGTTATTCCAAAGCATGATTCACAGGAAAACTTCATCAGAATGACCCAGGAGGCTTGCTAAAAATGCAGATTTTTGGATCCCCACCCCCATCTAATGAATCACAATCTCTGGGGGTGGTGTTAGAGAGATAGCATTTTAAGTAGACCTTCTTGGTAACTGTTACGCAACCTGAAGAGTGGCAGGACGGGGTGGGTGTGGGGGCTCAGGGAAGGAAAAAAAAAGGGTCTGAACCCACAGCCATTGTAGATTAGCAACAATAGTCACAAAGAATTGCCACGGAGAGCTCAGGTACGTTGGATGAATTGCTTTTACATCAAGTCCAAACGGCCCAAGACTTCCAGTACTTCTCAGAAGCTTAGGAATGGGCCTGAAGTTAATGGACTCTTCTACCAATCCAGAGCCAGGGGCTGTATCAAATCGAATACAGTGAGGGAATGTAGCCATAGGCTGCCAAGTTCACAGTCCTGGTGCAAGGCTGCTTGATCTAACACTGGGGAGGAAGAACATGAGGACCAATGAGAGGATGACAGATGGGGGAAATAAGGAGGGACCTGGAGCTTTCCACTAGGGGTACACAGAATCCAGTTCAGTAGAAGCAACAGAGTAGATGAAAAACACAAATGTTTAAAGACTGAGAACATTTAAGAGATGAAATACATATGGTGACCCTATTTCTTATAAAGAAAATCCTGGAAACTTGGAAAAGCTGCCACAATTCTTTTGCACTTGGGTTGAATATGGTAGAGTTCAGATTTGAAGTGACAGACCGCTCAGGCTCATTTAACAACACAATTGCTGGCACTGTTATAAATTTACAAGTTGCCCTGGGTGCCCCATTGATAACAAACATCTGTTAACCTACTTCTACTTCCAGAGACTGGGCAAAGAATTAATTTTTCATTTCAGTCCTTCTCCTTAAGTTTTATTTACTCAGATGTGCCCAAGAGTTAAGTTCAGATTTCCAGCAGAGTGCCAAGGTGAGAAGCCTCTAGAAGTTGCTGCATCTTTATCAATAAAGAATAAGCATGGAGAAGATTGTGGGGAACATGAATGCCTTGCCTGCAATGAAAGACTTGTATCTCATTGTCATTTAAATCATGGGGTTGATGAATAACATCCCAGGAATAATGAGTATTCAGCTTGACAAATAGTTCCTTAAAAATTATCTAACACAATTTTGGCATATTGCTGTTTGTCAAATTATTCCTATGCCAGATGCTTACACAAAATCTGTTGTCCATTGCCAAATGGCCTCACTGCACAGTTTCTCATTAGATAACATTGATATTCTGTGCAGAGGACGTATCAAAATGTAACTGAAGACAAAGCGATTTGTACTTGTGTTCCGCACGGACAATGCCTGTTGCCACTCCATACCTCCACTCACCTGCTCATTCAGCCTACTCCTCATCCTCTCCTCTGGGGCATCCGGAATGCACCGGCGACTGAGGGCAGGACTATAGCTTGCATTTTTATCAGAATGGGAGTAAAAAGTGGCTTGAAGAAGAGTTGCATTTATAACGTGCACTATTTCTGTCATTTTTGAAACACGCTGTATTTTCTGATTGGAGACATTTTCACATCCTAATATAGGACCTGTCATTCCCCAGCACAAATTACATGACGGGGAGAGGAGTCTGCAGTGGCTCTCTTGTCAAGACAGAGGGTTTTGGGCACCACCTCTGACCCACTCAAACCCCATCATTCTTTAAAAGGAATTCGAAAATCTTGAGCGGGTAACTCTCAAGGTTAGTGAGCACTTAGGTCTCTAGAGATTAATCCAGTTTTTCAATCTTAGCGAAATAAAGCAATACCATAGCAGTGAGGGGGAAAAATGAGTGGCTACGTGTAGTGTTTCAAACGAATTCATATTATCATTCAAAGAGGAGAGTAGATTAGCCCGTGATTGACAACTACAGTATGCAACATTTACAATTCCCTCTTCAGGGATATTCAGAATTGATTGAAAAAGAATGCAGTGTTTAAGAACTACTTAGGGATACTTTCAGTAAAATCCTTTAAATAATGATTGTCCAAAGCTTGCTAGACACTTGGTAAATGTCAGAAACACATTAAATATGTTAAATGGGCATGTTCAGTGTGTAGAAAACAAAGCAAGTGATTTACAATCAATTTCACACATGCCCAGGACCGTCTCCCTTAACGGAAGACAAGAACGTCCTCTTTGACTGGGGTACACCAATCCCAAGTCTTCATTTTGCTACAGGATATAATAAACTCACAAGGCTGGTCAATGCACAAGATGGGATATTATCTGGAGAGTAAAATCTACGCTTTGGAGCTGAATACAAGTTCAGTGTTGAGTGCGCCTTCCATGGCTGAGTAAGTGGTGATAGCAGGAGCTACATGCCCATGAAAAGTGGGGTATAAAAGAGAGTACTTGGCTCCTTGGAGTTAAATTCCTAAATTCTCTGACCTCTCCCTATTGTCCTTTGGGCTTTCTCAGGCTCTCCCCCAACCATCCATACTCTTCACCATCATTATGGCACTCACACACTTGGTCTTTTATCTTCTCCCAGCCCATCATCCCCTCCCCTGGCTGCTCCTTTCTGGGTGATCATGTGAGCCACTTTCTCCTAAGGCCTCTGGATTCCATCATAGTTGCATGTGCCCATCACATGTGTCCAGAAAAACTTTGATGCATACACAGCACTAAACTCATCTTCTCCCCATACAATGGCTGGTTTCCAACCTCAGTCAGGCCATCAGAACTCCCCTTTAATCCTTTTATTTGTTATCAGCCAACTGTCTGCCCCATGGTCATTGACTGTCCCAAACCTCCACCTCCCTCCTCCAGCTTGCACAACTCTCTCTTAGCAAATGGCTCTGACCTCTGCCTCAGAGAGCGAGTCGAATTCATCACTGTGGTCTTTCTCAACTTTCCATCCTGTGTCTTTATTCATTTTTACACCTGTGTACATCTGTACCTCTATTTTTCCCATCTTAGAGGTTGAATTTTACTTTTTTTTGTGGTCAACCCCTCTGTTTTCTTTGGAAAAGAGTCTATTCAGGCCCTCTGCCCATTTTTTAATCAGATTGGTTTTTGGTGTTGAGCTGTATAAGTTCTTTCTATATTTGGATATTAACCCCTTATCAGATATATCATTTGCAAGTATCTTCTCTCCATCCAATAAGTTGCCTTTTTGTTTTGTTGATGGTTTCCTTCTCCTTGCAAAAACTTTTTATTTTGCTATAGTCTCAATAGTTTATTTTTGTTTTGGTTTTCCTTGCTTTAGGAGACATATCTACAAAAATGTTGGTATGTACAGCCACTGTGGAAAACAGTATGGGGCTTCCTCAAAAAATTAAAAATGGAAATACCCTATGATCCAATAATTCTGCTACTGGGTATTTACCCAAAGAAATGAAAACACTAATTCAAAAAATATATGCACCCCTATGTTTATTGCAACATTTTTATAATAGTCAAGATATGGAAGCAACCTAAATGTCCATGAACAGATGAATGGATAAGAAAGATGTGGTGTGTATATATGTTTGTGTGTGTGTGTGTGTGTGTGTGTGTGTATGTATGTATATATATACATATTTCTTATATATACATTTCATAAGTATATACATATAGGTACACGTATACACACACATAGATGTATATATACACATATATACATGTACACACACGTACACACACAGTGGGATATTATGCAATGATGAAAAAGGATGAGATTGTGCCATTTGTGACAACCTGGATGGACCTAGAGGGTATTATGCTAAGTAAAATAAGGCAGAGTGAAAAAGACATATACCATATGATTTCAGTCATATGTGCAATCTGAAAAAAAAAACCCAATGAATAAACAAAAAGCAGAATCAGACATAAATACAGAGAAAACAACTGATCGTTGCCGGGGGGGATGGGAAAAATGGGTTAAGGGGCGTGGGAGATATAGGCTTCCAGTAATGGAATGAGTAAGTCACAGGAATAAAAGCCACAGCATGAAGAATATGTAGTCAATGGTATTGTCATAGCACTGTATGGTAACAGATGGCAGCTACATTTGGGGTGAAAGTAGGTAATGTATAAACTTACTTGTGGAATCGCTATGTTGTACACCTGAAACTAATGTAACATTGTTTGTCAACTATACCCAAAAAACAAAATAATAAAACAAAGGCAATCTCTCTGCACTTAGAACATTATTAGGAGTCAATAAGTATGTGTCGACTTTACAGATGAATATACAGATGAAGAGAGAAAATGACAGAAATATGAATTCATGGATAAGGTCATAATGCCTTTATTTTCTTTGTGATGTGGGAGTGCCTTCAATACCATCTCTTTCTCCTGCTTTTGAGATGTGACTGGATCAGTCATGTACCTTTTTCTGTATTCCTACAAGTTTCTCAAATCCCTTTAAATCTTATTAACATGTTTGAGTTTTTACCACTTTAGGTACCGATTTCCCTTCTCTACTCACATTCAACACTTCTCATGCATTCATTTAACAAATGTTTCTTAAGAGCTTATATGAACTATAACACACTGTGGTTCAAAGAGGTGTCTAGGCTCACAATATTTCTTGAATGCTCATTCACTGCATGAGTTGGGTGATCACATATCATTTCAACCTAGTGAGCACTTCTTTTTGGACAGTATGTTGGGACAATAGGCATAAATTGGGTCAATCTATTTATTATCCATTGCAGTGTGAAAAGAGTCTAATAGTAATAAAATCAAGATCCTGGGCTCTGGAGTTGGACTGCCTGAGTTTGAAACTTGGGCTCTATCTCTTACTTGCTGTGTTAACCTCATGTAAATTTTGTAATATCTCTGTCCCTCATTTTCCTCACTATAACATGGGGGAAAACCACAGTACCTCATAAAGTTATTGTTTTAAATAAGTTAAAAGGAAAACACTTAGGACCCTGCCTGCAATGTAGTTAAGTACGATGTAATTATTTTTATTTTCTGGTATTGTCCTTACAACTTCACTGACGTTGCCTTCACTAAGATGGACAATGAACTCCAAATTTCCAAAATGAATGGGCCATCCACTCTTCACTTCTTATTGCATTTGAAACTTCTTAAAAATCTATTCCTTTGGGGTGCCTGGGTGGCCCAGTTGGTTCAACATCTGACTCTTGATTTTGGCTCAGGTCATGATCTCAGGGTTGTGAGATTGAGCCCCATGTTTGGCTCTGCACTGGGTATGGAGTCTGCTTAAGATTCTCTCTCCCTCTTCTTCTGCACCACCCCCCCCTAAAAAAAATGTATTCCTTTGGCCTCCATAATACCCTCATGCCTGGATTCTTTTTATTCTTGTCTGGTTGTGTTTTGTCTTTTTTTTTTTTTTTTTTTCAGGTCGATTTTGTGGGATCTATTCCTTAAATGTGCTGTTCCCTTGGCATCTGCCCATGAGCCATTCTTGAACCTCAGGCTCTCCCTCAGTGTTGGAATTTACTCTCATGGCTTCACCTACCAACCATCTGCTGCTGCCTAGTTAAATCCAAACTTTTCACCCGGATCTCTCTGTTGATTTCATGCTCACATATCCAACTTTTTGCTCAACATTGCTACTGTGTGTCCCAACTTTACCTCCAACTCAACATGTTCCAAATTGATCTCATCTTTACCCTACATCTGCCTTTTGCTTTTTTATTCCCTCATTTGCTGGAACCAGGACCAGCCTCCATACACAAAGTAGAAACCAAAGAAATCATTTTTTCCTCTCTTAGCCTCCAAGCCAATAATCATGAACCCTGTGATTCCATCATCTGTGGATTGTGTGAATCCATCCTTCCCTTCCAAGCTCGGCACCATAGTTTTAGCTCTCATTCTTAGCCTGCCTTGCCTGGATCATAGCAATCTCCCAGCTGTTCTCCCTGCTTCCAGTTTGCTCCATGAAATCCATCTCCCAGGAGTCCATCAGTCCATGCTGTCTCTGGCAAGAGGGGCTGCAAACTCAAATGCCAAGCTTGGGTAGGTATAGTGAGTGAGGGGAAGCATGTTAGAATAAGAAAGAAAATATTGTCTCTCTCATTTTTCTTGAAACATGTGGTCCTCTTGGTCTTTCACTTTTTTACTTTTAACAGAGACATGAGCACAGAGAAATACTTCTTTACTATAGGAAAGATGCTATATGCCTGGTGATAAATGGCTTCACTTATTTGGGCTCAGCGTTGGCAAGGAAACAAAGAGTGGTGGAACAAAGACCACCTGGAGAACCCCTGTCCAGTCTAAATGGCACAGTCACTAGGCAGCTATGACCAATAGATGCCATACACAATATGAACTCAGAGATACTGTATCTTTCCATTTTTCAGAGGGAGGGTAGTCTCCTGATTTTTAAATATAGGAAGAATTTTAAAAATTCAATATACTGGCCAAACAAATATGTTGGCTAGATTTTTCCAGGGGGTCATGGATTTGCAATCTCACTCTAAAACATAGATTAGATCATGTAAATCACTAACTCAGAAGACATTAGGGTCTCCCATCCCCTATAAAATACTATCCAAGAGCCTTAGCACCACAGGTAAGAATGTTCACACTCTGGCCCCTCCTTCTTCCCTCTTAATCTCTCCAAAAGCTCTCTTCCCTCTAGTACTTCATGCTCTGGATATGGTCACATGAGCCTCATTTCCTGCATTCATAAGCTCATATTTTGTTCTGTACTACCTCTTATGCTGTCCCCTTTAGCTGTACCATCAATATCTCTTTCTTTTTATAAAAAAAAAAGATTTTATTTATTTATTTGACAGAGAGAGACACAGTGAGAGAGGGAACACAAGCAGCGGAAGTGAGAGAAGGAGAAGCAGGCTTCCTGCTGAGGAAAGAGCCAGATGTAGGGCTTGATCCCAGGACCCTGGGATCATGACCTGAGCTGAAGGCAGATGCTTAAGAACTGAGCCACCCAGGTGCCCCATCAATACCTCTTTCTATTCAACTTCTACTCAACCCTTCAGGCTTGGTCATCACCTCCTGCAGTGGCAGGGTCTTCCCTGGCTCTTCTCCCTACACCTCACTCGCACGGCACTTCCCTCACTGTTTCGCGGAGATGTGTCTGTCTTTCCCATAGTAGATTCCAACTGTCTTGAAGGAAGATGCCTGTTCCATTTCATACTCATACCTTAGCAGCATGAGCCCTATCCTAGTGTGGACACATAGGAGGCAGTCAATAAAAGATGTTTGCTTGCTTGTTTGCTTTTTGTTTTTCACAGTATGAATGAAAGCTGAGTAACAGGTAACCCAGATTCTTATAGTACCTTGCAGTGGCTTCTCAAATAATAATCAAGAGCTCTTAGAATTTACTAATAAAGGGCTTTATACCTTACAGAGTCATTTCCAACTATGTTACTGTTTTTTCTTTCCATCATCTGTATGACAGAGGTTTATTCCCATTTTACAGTGAGAAAAGGAAACTCGGAGAGTTTGGGAGACTTATTCAGGTTATACAGTTACAAAGAAGTTACTAAATTCTACTTCTTCTGTCTCTCATATACAGTTTTCCTTGTACAACATCAGAACTGCTCTTAATGTAGTTCCAAGTTTCAGTGTATGGAAATAAGAGGGTCTGTGACCTTCAACAGATCAAAAATCACACCGTTACTTTCATTATTAACATTTAACTGAAATTTAGCATCCCTTTCAATTACATAAGAAGGTAACAAACCACACTAGATTCAGAAGGACCTGTGACTTTGTCATAAATGGAAACCACCAAGATTTTCATATAACATTACAGTTGTTGCAGATTATTTGAAATATTGTTTATGTTCTTCATTATTTCAAACGATGGCTGCTATTAGACTCACGGATGGATCTTGTTATTTACTGCATTAATAAAGGAGCACGTATATTACTCTTTCACAAATTTACTTCTAAAAATATTTTAACAAGTGGATTTCAGTATATTTGACTTTCTTAGTTATGTCATGTGTTTTGTATTATGCATTTAAAACATTCTGAGAAGGTGGGTCTGTGGATCTTACAAGACTGTTAAAGTCTCCATGGCACAAAACAGATTAAGAAGCTCTGAGACTATCTTCTTATGTTGTCCCTCACTAGGAGAGGACCTCAGGGACCCAAGAACTGTCTCCTCACTCTAGCAGCAATGATCACACCATTGACAGATTCTGGCAGACTTCCTGGGCTCATATCCCTGCTCTGCTACTTAATAACACTGAATGCAAATTAGGTAAATCATTAACCTTGATGCTTTTGTTCCTCCATGTGTACCAATTTTATAGGATTGTTGTAGGAGTAGCCAAGTTAATATATTTAAAGTGTTCAGTTCTGTATCTGGCAAGTCATGCAATATGTGCTCATTCTTCTGATTACTATTTATAATAGTCTTTCCTTCTACAGAACACAGTCTCAAAATTCTTCTCAATACAGCACTGCAGTAACGACTAACAATTAATTGGAGGTGACTCAAGAGATGGAAATTATTTGTCAGCCATGGAATTATTCAGTTTATGGGCCTGGGCATGCCTCCCCAGGTTTTTGAATTATACTCCCCTATGAAAACATACACTTTTAAACATTTCAACTATCAGCGACATTTATCTACATATTGACTGTATGTTTGGAATGAGCTCTTTTGGCTTGCCTGTGACCAGACAAAACGCTCGAGAGTTTGGGAGCTATGGCCACAGGTATCTGATGCAAGGGTATTTTCTGTAGAGTAGACAAGAGACCCACTAGGGGAACAGGTGAGACCAAAGTAAATGATGCTTATGGATGAATGTAATTATCACATTCAGAAAATTTACAGGAAGGAATTTACAGTGGGCAGAGTGGGGTAGTCAACAGTTTGGTTGTTAGTCCACAGTTAAATCCTGGCTATGGCATTCCCTAGTAGGGTAAACTTGAGAAAGTCCTTTTAGCTCTTGAAAGCTCAGTTTTTCATTTACAGAATAGAATCATGCTACCATGAATATCATGAGGCTGCCATAATGTGTCTTGGAGCTGATAAGCATCAATATAAGAACAGTACATGGCATAGTTAGGGAGACTCAACAAATGCAAGTTTCTTTTTTTTTAAACTTCACTTTTTAAGTATAGGATATCACCCAATACCATATAAATCCTTTTAAAATTTCTTATCCAAATGGCTACAAATGACCAAATACCACCCAAGAGAATCCGACAGCTTACCATTTACTATTGAATAAACTAAAAAAGGCAACAGATAATTGATGGCTCTAAGTAAAGCACAGTGGTCAGATCCAAGGAGTCATCACAATGACCTTCCCTTTTGACTACTCCACTGAAGACCTCATCAAGTAGTGACAGCACTGAGATGATGTGCTCCTGTCCAATGAACATCTTGTTTCATTATTCGTGCCTCGGGTCCAGATGAGCAGGTCTAATTAAATGGACACGACAGTGAACCATTCATTACACTCATTGAGCCCCTTTGTCATCTCAAAAGATTAAGCTTCCACTGTGTCTTTTCTAAGAGGGAAGAATTTAAGATGAAAGTTGACTTTGTGATTCCATTTAGATGTGAGTCTTCTATCCATCTGGCAGAAATTGGGTACTGAAGTGTGTAATTCAATTCCTTTTAATTTTTGCTCTTTAATGACAGGCATATATAAATGATTTGTCTTTATAATTGACTGTGCTATTGGTGAGCACAGAGCTAATCCCTAATTCCAAGGCAATAAAGGGAACATATATGGAGTACAGATGGAAGGGAAGGGGCCAGGTCTCTTGCCATTCTTGTACACTCACTTCCCTATTCTTTAGCCAGGGGTCAGCAAATTCTCGTGCCAAGGATCAGATATTAAATATTTTTGGCTTGGCATGCCATATGGTCTCTCTTACAACTATTCATCTCTTCCATTATAGTGTGAAAGCAGCCACAGACAATGAGTAAACAAGTGATCATGGCTGTGTTCCAGTAAAACTTTATTTACTAAAGCAGATGGTAGGTCAGACTGAATGTGCAAGATGGAGTTTGCTGAATGCTGCTTTAGGCTAGTGGTTCTTAGAGTGAGATCTCAAGAGCAAGAGTAGCAACATCACTTGAAGAGTTTTTAGAAATACACATTTCTGAGCCTAGATGTACAGAATCAGAAATCTTGAAGATGAGATCCAAAAATCTGTCTTTTAAGAAGCCCTCTAGGTAATTCTGATGCATGAGAACCCCTGCTTTAGCCTCAGGGACCATATGTCTGATCCAGATAGAATTCCCTCCTACCCAGTTAACAGCTAGAACTCATTTCAAAAAATTTTCATGCTGAATGCTAATTTTAATGTCTGGAACTGCATCAGTATTTATATATTTGTTCAGTATAAATTATCCATGGAGAATTCCTCTGAGAAAATTAGTTTGCCCATACCTCATTGCATAGATCATTTGTTCATTTGCTGACTGATTAAAACAATAATCTTGTAAAGCAGATAATCCTTCGGTGCTCAATTCTACAAAGATGCACAGCCAACGGCCACAAAAATTGGGACCAAATTATGCAGTTTGGTGCAGTCAGAAGACTTTCTTCCAACTGGACTGAAGTGGTTGATATCATTTTCCCAAAGTGCAAAATTTAAAATGGCAGAAATAGACAATGTACTATACATAATTTGCTAAGCAGGTGTCTTGGTAAATCAGCAAGTTTTATAGTAAAGGAAATAAAATGCTCAAAATGAAAAAATATATATAAAGTATGAAATGCCTTAAAGATGTAAATATCAGCATGTCCAAGTCTTGTCTAATTGCCATTGGACTGTGACAAAAACTAAACAAAGACAGTAGCTGTAATTATCAAGATAACTTTTCAAACACATTTTAAATTACTGGGAAGTTATTGGTAAAATTAGATAAATTTATCATTCAACAACAACCTTGTGAATATTTTATAGATAACGAAATGTGATGCTCAAAAGTAGTAGAGTAATGCTGGAGATATAAGGATTGCAAATGGAAAAGGTGGGAATTGAACACAAATTCATCTTAAAGAAGAGCTAGCAGCAATAGCATCAATTTACGTTTCGCATACATAGCAGTGTTTATAGTCCTGCAAATATTCTTAGGGAGATAAAGTTCAATGGTCAGCTCTTCACTGAAGACTTGTATCTTTCCACAGCATAACATCATGGTGGAAAGCCCAAACAAGGACTGTATTTCCCAGATTCCCTTCACTTACAAAGGATCATGTGACCAGTCCTGGTGGAAATAATGCATATCATACAAGGGTGAGAGAGCAAAGACCTAAAACAGACTTGAGGGGCACCTGGGTGGTTCAGTCGGTTAAACGTCCACCTCTTCATTTTGGCTCAGGTCATGATCTCAGAGTTGCAAGATCGAGCCCTGTGTGTAGCTCCACGCTCAGCATGGAGTCTGCTTAAAATTCTCTTTCCCTCTGTTCCCCACCCCCTGCCCCACATACTCACATACTCTCTCCCTCTCTCTCTCTCTAAAAGAAAAAGAAAAAAAGAAAGGAAGGAAGGAAGCAAGCAAGCTTGAGAATTGTTTCCAAGAAATAACCCTGGAAATGATTACCGGTAGGTAGAGGTTATGGGGGGAAATAGGTCAGTAGCCTTCTGAGTGTTTGAAAGGACTATGTTGCCCTAACAAGAAGCTCAGATTTAAAAAAAAAAAAAAAAGTATTTAGCCATCTGAGCTTGAAACAAACTTTGGGTTCCCAAATTACTATGAATAAGATGTATGCTGTGAAAGCTGTGGTGCTTCAAAGAGGATACACTGCCTGGCACTCCATTCAGATGAGGCCATGGGGGATGATGACAAGGAAAACCTGCCAAGGGGCACAGCAGGACGATGGGGGGACTTGGACCAGGGTGTTTTCCACACTGCCAGGGCAGGCGTCCCTACAATGCCTGTAGGACAGGATTTCAGATTGTTAGGAAATGTTGACTGCTCTTTCCTACTCTGAAAGGGAGTTTTTCATTGTTTCTCTCCCTGCTTCAACACCTGTGTATTTGGTATGTGGGGTGGGGTGGCATGTTATGGTTTCTAGGAGGCCAGACAATGAGGAGTCTCATCCAGACCTGAAGAAACTACTCACGACCTGGAGACTCTGGACTTTGGGCTAACTCTTCTGAAGAGGGGGAAGGGTGTGTCCTGTGTATGGCAAGATATTTGGCGGCTGGAGATGAGTATTGTGGAGGAGACACTTAGCTGCCTTCCAGAGCTCCATGTTCTTTCATGGAGGAAAGATGTGACCAAGAAGAGGCTGTTTGCCTTTCCAGGAACTCTGTCTTCCAGTTTTCTTACAACAAAGTGGGACCACTTACCAACACAATGTGATTAGAAGTGATGTGACCATTTCTGGGCCAAGGGGAGAAGAAGTAGGTGGGCCTTCTCTACTGTCTGCCACTTGACGTGGATGCTCCTGGTAGCCATACATGATAGAGCTACAACGAGGAAGACTCAAGGTTTCCCAAATCACCACATGGAAGAGAGCCACCTGCCATTCAGGTATCCATGGACCAAGTTTTCATGTGAGTGAGAAGTAAACTTCCGTCATGTGAAGCCACTGAATTAAGCAGTTGGAGTGACACAGGAGCATAACATCAAATCTCTGTCCCGCAGTTCTTATGAGGTGCCTGGTAGAGAGCAGCAGTCTTGAGAAAAGTTGGCCTGTGGGATAGTTCATCTGTTCTCTTCCCTAGGCACTCGAATCTATTTCTGGTTTCAGTCAGACTGGCCGAGCACTGACGCCTGAAACAGGTCATTGTGCGTTACACAACCACGAGAACTAGTTTTATTGAACTGTGGGAGGCCATCGGCCCACACTAAGGAATGTTGGCAAAGCCTCCCATGAATTTGGGGATGTATAGTACAGGCCCTCCCATCCTTTCTTTCTTCTTCTATTCACTCACTAAATATGTATTAGCAGCCACTACGTGTCATGGACTCTATTAGGGTGTGGGGGAATACTATTATTTTATACAGTATCCTCTTTATTTAAACCTGGAGATGCTTCTCTCTGGTATTGTCCCAGAAATAGCTATTCCTCTCCTAAGTAAACTGCCTGGATGAAGCTGGGAACTTCCTCAATCTTGTGACCAATCTCATTTCCCTCTTTGCATTGCCTACATGGCTTAGAAGGCTTAAGGCCAATTTGTAGCCCACTGCTGGCATATTTATAGTCCCTATGACCTTCTCTCAATGTGTTCACTTCCCTCTTGGCTTCCTCTCAAGTCTCCTACGCTTGCTTTCCCTGGATCCTGACTTCCTTCATGTGTACGTTACATTTTATCTTTCCCTGCTGTGTTGGCTGCATCCCTGTAAGTTACCTTTCATCTGTTTTCAGAATATTTATACATGAAAAATGAAAAGAACAGAAACCATTTTCAGTACCACTTAGAGGTTCCTAATAAAGTGGGCTGAATCTGGACAACAGAAGTGGAGTTGGCTCTATCTGTGAATGAGAGCCAAGGTGTCACAAAGATGAGCATCTGTCTCCCTGAGCACCAGAGATTATTAATACCCAGTAATTTGCTGTTCATTTTTGAAGCTCTATGCTGATTTAATCTCAGCTTTTCACAGAGACATCTGTTGGCTCCACATTTACGTTAAACTCACATCAGAGCCCAAGTTTTGGAATGGACTCTGAGCCACCCTTTAATTTATCCTATTTTGTACAATATACACCTGCTTGCCTCACATTTGGGGAGCACGTTATTAGATGATCAATTAATGAACACTTGCTCAAATGTGAACATTAGCCTGGAACTCAAGAAAGCAATTTGGCCCCAACTTGCCTCTCTAAATGTTTTTTCCTATTACTCCCTGAGGCACCAGCTAAGCTAATTGTTACCCTTGAAACATGCCTTGTAATTTCTGTCTCTCTGACCTTGTTTCTCCTATTAACTACATCTGGGTTAAGGACAATAGCTTATATTCATCGAGCCAGGTATTTGTAGATCACCTTACTTGTTAACTCATTTAGTCCTTGCACTGATCCTATCAGGTAGATACTATTATTTTTCCATTTTACAGATAAGGAAACTGAAAGCAGAGGAGTAAGAGCTAAACTCGTTTCGTGTCGATGTTTTGTCTATGTTAGATATATCTGTGTAAGCCACCTTTACTGCATTATGGAAAGTTAGTAAATGAAAAGTTAAAAGAGCAAAAATAATTCCATTTCCAAAAAGAGCTGTAATTCCAACTCACACTGCCTTATTCCCCAGCCCATGCTCTGGGCCACTACACCTTTGGTTCTTGAACCTGGTTATAATTTAGTATCCCTTGTGGAGTTTTAAGAAAATACAAATCCCTAGGCCCCCACCCCCCAGCGCAATAAATACAAATGCCTAGGGGGTATAGTCAAGACTTTGGTATTTTTTTTTTTTAAAGATTTTATTTATTTATTTGAGAGAGAGAGAATGAGAGATAGAGAGCACGAGAGGGAAGAGGGTCAGAGGGAGAAGCAGACTCCCCGCTGAGCAGGGAGCCCGATGCGGGACTCGATCCAGGGACTCCAGGATCATGACCTGAGCCGAAGGCAGCCGCCTAACCGACTGAGCCACCCAGGCGCCCAAGACTTTGGTATTTTTAAGAACCTCTGTAGATGATTCTAAGGTGCAGCTAAGTGGCAGTGCATAGTATTCTTCAATCTTCCTAGCATGGGGTGTCTCTTCCTTCCATGGTTGAGACATCATAATCCCAGTTCTTTTCACTTCTTCTCCTTTAGTGGAATCAACTCTCCCCTTGCCAGAGTGATCCTGATGCCTTACCAAAAGTTTTCCTAAAGAACCCTGGAATCCCATCCTTGACCTTCTGAAGATGCACAAGGCAGGGCTTTCCAGTCATAGGTCTAATTAAATGCTAGGATTTCTCTGCAAGTCACTTCCTCCTGCATAATTTCCACTCTGAGTTTTTGCCAGCAGAACCATGACACACCTTTGCTGAGTGAGCTTTGAGCCAAAGATCAGAATTGACCTGCAGCCTCTCTGGCATTCCTTTCTTGGGTTTATTCTATCAGTTGGAAATATGGGCCCAAGTACAATGAAGAGCAGTTCTAGTAGAAACCATTTCTTTAATTCCTTCGCTAGCTAATGATACACTCTAAGATAAAGCTAACCACGTCATGTACGGGCACAAAACCCTTTAGTGCCTGACCCCATCTGTTTTGGACAGAGTTCCACCATTCAGCATGGCTACCAGGGTGCTGCATGAGCTCACCCCAGTGACCATTCTGCTCTCACTTCTTTTCACACCTAGCCTATGTTCTTCTCTCTCCAGGCACGCCAAACTGCTGTCAGATCCTTGGATTCATTAGACCCCTTCTTGACTCCAGACTTCTGCCTGTGCCTTTTTTTCTGCCTTTAACATTCTTTTACATTGTCTTACCTAGATGCTTAAGGTCTCAGGGTGAATGTCACTTCTGCTGAGAGACTATCCAGAGCCCTTCCCACCATGGGTTAAGACATTCACCTCTGTTCTCCGAGTATGCTGGGCTAATCCCCATCATAGCACAAATCACACAATTTTGAAATCAACCCTTTACTGTTGTCTCCCTGGATCTCACAGTCCTTAAAAGCAGGGTCCATGTCCTATCACTTACTCTATCTCTGATGCTTAAGATCAGAGAGGATGAGTCAGTATGTGTGGAATGAGTCTTCTGATTTGGGCATTTTCTTGGACCATATTATGTATCACTTTTGGTTTACACAGGAGGTAGTATTAAACCCTTTTCTCTTGAATTCTACAGATCCTGCAAGATGAAATCATCAAAAATGACAGGTTTAAGACAAATGGTGTTAAATCTAAAAGATATACCAAAATTCTGTATGTCAGTTAACCAGTAAGCTGCAAGGCCATTTGTAGAGTTTACCTGTCTGATTAATCATTGAGTACACAGAATAATTCTACCTTTGATCAAAAGTTCAGTGTAAACGTCATCCTTATATATGTTTTTCTCCATTAGTACATAGGAAGAGTCAGGGATGGAATATATTTCTGCTTGAGGTCTTTTTGTTTGCCTTAAAATGGAACAAAAATTTCTCAGCATATAAACATAAGGAAAAGGGTAAGTAATGTCAAGCTCTTTAATGTACTTTATAAAAACAATTATTTTAATTGCAGAATCCGATGACTTTCTATGGATGAATCTGTTTCTATACCATTTCTTATAAGTAGCAGAGAATATTTACACTGTCTTCCAACAAGTGTTGCTTGTAACAAGTGCGTAGCTAGAAGAGGCTGCATTTATATAGAAGTACAGAATCCAGGGATAGTCTAACTTTCCACAGAACATAGTCCTTTAATTGCTGCAAAAGCTAACTTAGTGCAAAGCATCCCAAGTTACAACAACACATAACACTAGCAATGTAATAGTAACACAACATACAAACTCCAGTTTATTTATTTCAGGTTGAGTAAATATTTAAAAGAGTTAGTTGCCAATTTAGTTTTGTTGATAGTAATTATCCCTTCTATGAAGTTACAAACCACCTGACTTTTGATTGCCCCCACCAAGCACAAGGATGCATCTTTCCTCTGCTTTCACCATTGAGAGAGAAAAAATAAGGAAGTCTAATACTTTAGTTGAATTTGTAGAATACGGAGGCCAAAAGAATGTCCTGTTATGTATAAACTACATATACTCAAGCCTAAGTCTGAAAGTCGCTGTGTTAGCTTTATTTCTTCTCCATACAAACAGTAGAAAGCCCCACAGACGGTCCACCAGAGATGGGGGGATCTTTACTCTATATGCATCTTCTCAACTCTTAGAACCAATATTTATTGAGAATAACTCTGAGTTTAGTGTTGTGCATGCCTCTCCTCAATTCCTCCCCATGATAACACCATGAAGTTGTCTTCATGCAATGCCTGTTTTCAGGAATGTGGAAACTAAGGATTAGAATCATAGTAGAGCTAGGACTGGAACACACATCTGTCTGATCCCGCTACCTGGGTGCAAAGGGCACACAATATTTGCCTATCTACTCCAGGCATTGTGCTGGGCCCTGCTGTAGAGCCTGAACAAGACCTTCATGTGGCATCTATTGTATAGTAGTGGGGGTAATATTGACATGCAACCTAAAGTGGGAATTATGTTACAAAAGGTGAAGAATAAAACACACTGGTAGCATGCATCAAGAGGAATTACATTAGTTACTGAAGGCCATGTATGATAGAGCAATCAGGCAATAAGAAAGAAGACCTTTCAGTAATCAAGTCAAAGGATGACCATGGCCTAAGCCTGGTTGTTAGAAGTGGAGACGGAAAAAAGGGAAAAGATTGGAGAGATGTTTAGGCAGTAGAATCAAGGAAGTCTGGTAGAATGGATGTGGGCCATGAGGAAGTGAGAAAAGGCAAACATGTTTCCCAAGAGGCTGGCTTGAATAAGGAGCAGATGCATGTTTTAGTTCTTACAGGCTGCTATAATAAAATACCATAGATGGGGTAACTTATAACCAGAGATTTATTTCTCATAGTTCCAGAGGCTGGAAGTACAAGATTGGGGTGCCAGCATGGTCATGTTCTGGTGAAGGTCCTCTTCCAGGTTGCAGATGGCCAACTTGTATCCTTACGTGGTAGAAGGAGTCGGGGGTCCCTCTGGGGCCTCTTTTATAAGGACACTAATCCCACTGTGAAGCCTCCACCCTCATGACCTAATTACCTCCCCAAAGCCCTACCTCCTAATACCATCACCTTGGGGCTTATAATTTCAACATATGAACTTTGCAGGGACATGAACATTTGGTCCATTGTCATGCAGGTGCTATTCACTGATGTAGGGATCATGCTTTCATTACTAGGCTGATAGAAATGTGTGCTCCATCTTGAGCATACTGAATTGGGGTGTCTTTAAGAAATGCAAATGGCAATGTCTAATACTTGCCTGAAGAAAGGGTCTGGAGTTTGGAAGAATGGATTAGGTTAGATAGCAACTATCTAAGTCTCCGAAGCCATGAGAGTGAATGAATGAAGTCACTTAGAGAGAGTATCTACAGTAAGAAGAGAAAAGGCAGCTCTCCTGTGAATGCTGAGAAAAGACCAAAGTGAAGGCTAAGTCAATCTACACCTAATGAACCTTGTCTCTGATGGAATGCACACTCTCTGCTCCTTTCTGAAACTGATCATGTCTGCTGAGATCTTTTATCTCAGAGATGTTTATGTGTACCAACAGGCACTTGGAAAATGATGTTTTCTCTTACTGAGACTGGGATCGGAAGAGGACGTCCTCAATATCTTCCCTTCTGAATGGAAAACAAGCATCACATTCAACTTGCGTCCTCTCTTCATGCTCCTCTGGAAACAGGCTTCTATATCATTATCTGACCTGCTTTTGTTTCTGTGCACACATTTTTAGAAGCTTAAAAGGTAATCAAATGAGGAAGAGGTATATAACTATTGGTATTTCAATCAAAACTGCAGTTCTGACTCAGGGCTTCTCAAAATCCAGATACACACTCATTAATGAAACTATAAATTCAATAGTGTTCTTAACATAATCATGAGTTTAGTAAGGATAATATAATTGAGGACTCACAATACGCCTGGAGATTCTATTACAGATTTGTGGCTTCTGTGAATTTTCTCATTTGATATTCTCATCAGCTCTTTGACATTGCACTTTTTTTCATCCCTGTTTAACAGATGAGGAAACTGCAGATCCAGGAGAATAACATGCTGAAGGAAAAGCTGACTCATCAGAGGCAAAACTAGGGTTGAAATCCACACCCGTGTGGGCTCCAGTTGCCACGATTCTGTCTTGCCACAGAAATGTTCTAGCTGTCTGTTTGAGAATGAATGCAATCTTAAGATCTTACGTGGGTGCTGTTATCAGACTGTCCAAGATTAAATCCTGGTTTTCCTGTCTAGAAGCTGTATGGCCTTTGGCAAGCCCCTTCTTGCTCTGAGCCTCAATTTCTTTATCAGTAAAATCGGGACAATAATAACAGTACCCATTTCATATTGTGAAATGTGATGTGAAAATGTTAACGTTCTCAGGGGGGTGTCTGACACATTGTGCTCAACAACTTTCAATTTATGTAGTTATTAGTATAACTTTTCTACAAGGGCTATTAAATAGAGTAAATAATTTTTCTAGTGTACATGTGGCTTTATTACATTGTTTCTCAAAAGCATGTGCTCGAATAGTTTGAAGGGAGCAGAACTGGGTAATATGAAAAACAATCATTTCTCCATAATCTTCTTCTTCACAAAATAGACTCATTAATGTCTGCATACCCATTTAAAGTTTACACACTACCCCAGATTTCAGGACAGGATAGTCAGTCATCCTTTGATAGAGGCATTTTAGAGACTTTTTTTTTTTTTTTTGCTACATAGAATATAGCATTATTATTTCATAAGGAAATAGAGTCAAAGAAGATACAAGTTAGTCAGGAAGAAAATAAACTGATATGAGCCTGTAGTTAGCCACCATGTTTAAATATATCCCCAGTTATAAACCCTTAGCCTTAATGCCCCTCCTGGTATAAAGAACCCACTAATTAAAATGTTATCTAATGTCAGACAATAGAATGGAAAAGCAGTGACCGAAAATTTCTATCAGAAGCTGTTGTTTGCTTGATTTGGGGTGGTTATGAGGATTCTTTCAGCAGCATGAGTGGTTGGGAACAGAGAGAGGGTGAGACATTCAGGTGACAGCAACACTGTGGATAACATCATGTGAGGAAGGTGGCAATATCATAAAGGCAATTTGATTTGTCTTGCTTTGCTGTTGTTTGAAGTGTGAGTATTGGGGTTTTGCAATCTGATGTCAGACACTACAGAAGGAGGTTTTTATCTCAGTAGAGGGCTCTCAATGCTATCTCCTCATGCACAAAATTCCAAGTTGACTTACCATCTAATTTCCCACAACAGATACTGAATCACTGCCTTCTCTAAGAATTTGATTAGCACATCTCAGTTTTAAGAACTATATTAGGATAGCCTATAAACTTGTTGAATCACTACATTGTACACCTGAAACTAATGTAACATTGTGTGTCAACTATACTCAAATTAAACAAAAAAGAACTACATTAGGAACGGGAGATGCACAGCTCAATTATAAAACTACTGGTTAGCCCCACCTATCTTTTCCGCCTCCTCTCACATATGATCTTATTGTTCTTTGGGTTTCAGCCACAATGGCTTTCTCTGAAGTTCTTGATCAAAACCCAAGGCTTTTGCCTTTGCCCATGCTGGCTCTCTGCCTGGAAAGCTCTTCACCCAGCTAGCTTGAGTCATACCTCACATCTCCAAACTCCTGTCACTTCTTCACAGAAGTCTCGGCTTTCTGGCCTCCTTTGAATTCTTTGTGATAACACCCTCTCCAAGGACTGAGTTCTTTTCCTTCTGAACATGCAGTTTTTGCTTGGAACATGTTTATGTATGATTAGATTGAGGTGTGTTCCCCTGCTGGATTGTAGGCAAGGGCTTTGTTCATCATTATGTGACCAAGTGTTTGGCATAATTCCTAGGATGCAGTCAGTGTTCTGAAAATAATTGTTGAGTGAATGGATGAGTCTGTCTATCAGAGAAGATCACAAGTCAACAAAAGCATGGAGTACAATATGGTAAGTTATGGTAAACGTTGTACAGGAGGCTTCAGGGATGTGGAGGAGGGTATCTATTAGCTTTGGGTATCTAACAGTGGTGGTTTGAGGGAGGACCTGTGGAATTGGTAGTTCAAGCCGGGTAACAAAGTCAGCATTGGGCAATAGAGGGCATGGGTGTTAAGGGCACATTAATTCGGGTCAATATAAGAGTCTCGATTATGGCAGTAATGAAATTTGGGAGTGGTGAGGAATTGAAGGATCTGAGATGCATAGGATATGAAGGATAATGGTGTATGTGCTGGAGGGGATGCTTAAGTAAAAACAGCATGCCTGAATGATGGTGTTTTTCTCTGAGGAAGGGAATACAGACGTGAGCAGGTACTCTGAACCTTTGATCCCCATGCTTCTCAGGGGATTGCCTACCTATCATTTCTAGCAACACCTCATTTGGGCTGCCATGTCTTGGAAGAAATTATGACTTCTTTAAGGCATCAAGTTCCTCCTCAATAAATTGGGGATAAGAATAGTAACTATCTTATAAGGCTGCTGTTGCAAGAGTTACATAAAGTAATACATACAAATTTCAGAAATATTGCAGGTGCAGTTCCAGACTACCACAATAAAGCAAATATTGCAATAAGGCAGGTCAAATAATTTTTTTTTGGTTTCCCAGTGCATGTAAAAGTTATGTTATATTATACTGTAGTCTATTAAGTGTGCAATGGCATTATGTCTAAAAACATTGCCCATGCCTTAATTAAAAAATACCTTATTGCTAAAAAATGCTAAGCATCATCAGAGTTTTCAGTGAGTTGTATGTAATCTTGTTGCTGGTGGAGGGTCTTGGCTCCATGTTGATGGCTGCTGACTGATCAGGGTGGTGGTTGCTGAAGGTTAGGGTGGTTGTGGCAATTTCTCGAAATAAGATGACAAGAAATTTGCTGCATTGATTGACTCTTCCTTTCACAAGTGATTTCTCCTTAACATGTTATGCTGTTCGATGGCATTTTACCAATAGTAGAACTTCTTTCAAAATTAGAGCCAATTCTCTCAAACCCTGACTCTAAGTTTATGTAATATTCTAAATCCTTTGTGTCACATCAACAATCTTCACAGCAGCTTCATGAGGAGTAGATTCCACCTCAAGAAGCCCATTTTTTTTTTTTTTTTTGCTCACCCATAAGAAGCAACTCTTCATCTGGTTCAAGTGTTCTTATGGGATTTTAGCAATTCAGTCCCACCTTCAGTCTCCACTTCTAATTCTAGCTTTCCCATTATTTCTACCACATTTGCAATTACTTCCTTCACTGAAGACTTGAACCCTTCAAAGTCTTCCATGAGGGTTGGAATCAACTTCTTCCAAACTCCTGTGAATGTTGGTATTTTGACCTCCTCCCATGAATCACAAATGTTCTTAATAGCATTTGGAGTGGTAAATCATTTCCAGAAGGTTCTCAATTTACTTTGCTCAGATCTATCAGAGGAATCACTATCTATGGGAGCCATAGCCATATATTTCTTAAATAAGATTGGACAGTCAAAATTACTCCTTGACCTGTGGGCTGCAGAATGGATGTTTGTGTTAGCAGTACAAAACCAACATTAATCTCATTCTACACTGCCATCAGAACTCGGATGATCAGGTGCATTACAGTGAGAAGTATTTTGAAGAAAATTTTTTTATTATAGCAGTAGTTCTCAACAGTCTCAATAGGGCTTAAAATATTCAATAAACTATATGGTAAACAGATGTGCTGACATCCAAGCATTATTGTTCCATTTCTAGAGCAAAGGGAGAGTAGATTTAGATATTTTTTTAAGTTTTTTTGATTTTAATTCCAGTATAGTTAACATACAGAGTTATATTAATTTCAGGTGTACAATATAGTGACTCAACAATTCTATACATTACTCAGTGTTCATTATGATAAGTGTACTCTTAATCCCCATCACCTATTTCACCCATGCCCCCACCAGCCTCCCCTCTGGTAACCATCAGTTTGTTCTCCTTAGTTAAGAGTCCACTTCTTGTTTTTTCTCTTTTGTTCCCCGCTTTGTTTTGTTTCTTAAATTTTATATATGAGTGAAATGAAATGGTACTTATCTTTCTCTGACTTATTTCACTTAGCATTAAACTCTCTAGCACCATTCATGTCATTGCAAATGGCAAGATTTTATTCTTTTTAATGGTAGAATAATATTCTATTATAGATATATACTCATCTTTATTTATTCATCTATTGGTGGACACTTGGGTTGCTTTCATTATTTGGCTATTGTAAATAATGCTGTAATAAACATAGGGGTGCGAATATGTTTTCGAATTTCTGTTTTTGTATTTTGTACTGGGTAAATAAAAAGTTGTGGAATTACTAGATTGTAGGGAGACTGAGCATAATTGTTAAGGGCCCTAGGATTTTTGAAATGGTAAATGAGCACTGGCTTCAACTTAAAGTCACCAGGTGCATTAGCCCCTAACAAGACCGTCAGCCAATCCTTTGAAGCATTAAAAGCAGGTATTGTGTTCTCCTCTCAAGCTATGGTAGTCCTAGATAGCATCTCCTTTTAATAGAAGGCTGTTTCATCTACATTGAAAATCTGTTTAATGTAGCCACCTTCATTAATGATCTTAGCTAGATCATCTGGATAATTTGCTGCAGCTTCTACATTAGCACTTCCTGCTTCACCTTGCATTTTAATGTTATAGAGATGACTTCTTTCATTAAACTTCATGAATCAACCTCTGCTAGCTTCTAATTTTTCTTCTGTAGCTTCCCTACCTCTCTCAGCCTTCGTAGAATTGAAGTGTTAGGGCCTTGCTCTGGATTAGACTTTGACTTAAGGGAATGTTGTGGCTGGTTTGATCTTCTATCCAGACCACTCAAACTTCCTCCAGATCAGCAACAAGGCTCTTTCCCTTTCTTATCATTCATGTGTTCGCTGGAGTAGCACCTTTAATTTCCTTCAAGAACTTTTCCTTTGAATTCACATCTTGGCTAACTCTTTCATGCAAGAGGCCTAGCTTTCTGCCTACCTTGGCTTTTGACACATCTTCCTCACTAAGCTTAATCATTTCTAGATTTTGTTTTTAAGTGAGAGATGTGTGACTCTTCCTTTCACACTTCCTTTCAATGACTTAGGGGTCATTGTAGGGTTATTAATTAGTCTAATTTCAATATTGTTGTGTTTCAGGGTATAGGGAGTTCCAAGAAGAGGGAGAGAACTGGCGAACCAGAGTGGGTCTGTGGATCAGTCAGAACATAGACATTGCAGAAGAGTGTTGATGAAAACAGGTGCCCAGCATAAAGGAAAACTGGTGTGTAGGCACCAAAGGAGATGATGAATGACAACTTCTGAGTGGGCACATGCAGACCATTCTAAATTTGAAGAAATGGGACCTTCCTTTGAATGAGTGGCTGGTTAACCATGCAATCATTTTACCACCCTAAATAATATTGAGTCCATTGAATTTACCATTGAATTCTTTAAATGATGCAATATTGAGGGACACCTGGCTGGCTCAGTCAGTAGAGCATGCCACTCTCAATCTTGGGGTCATGAGTCCAAGCCCCACATTGGGTATAGAGATGACTTAAAAATAAAATAAATATTTACAATTGTTGGATCTTCTTGTTGGATAGACCCTTTAAGTATGATATAGTGTCCTTCAAAGCAAAGCTGGGGGCATCACAATTCTGGACTTCAAGTTTTATTACAAAGCTGTCATCATCAAGACAGTATGGTACTGGCACAAAAACAGACATAAAGATCAATGGAACAGAACAGAGAGCCCAGAAATGGACCCTCAACTCTATGGTCAACTAATCTTTGACAAAGCAGGAAAGAATGTCCAATGGAAAAAAGACAGTCTCTTCAACAAATGGTGCTGGGGAAATTGGACAGCCACATGCAGAAGAATGAAACTGGACCACTTCCTTACACCACACACAAAAATAGACTCAAAATGGTTGAAAGTCCTAAATGTGAGACAGGAGTCCATCAACATCCTAAAGGAGAACACAGGCAGCAACCTCTTCGACCTCAGCCACAGCAACTTCTTCCTAGAAACATCGCCAAAGGCCAGGGAAGCAAGGGCAAAAATGAACTATTGGGACTTCATCAAGATAAAAAGCTTTTGCACAGCAAAAGAAACAGTCCACAAAACCAAAAGACAACCGACAGAATGGGAGAAGATATTTGCAAATGACATATCAGATAAAGGGCTAGTATCCAAAATCTATAAAGAACTTATCCAAGTCAACACCCAAAGAACAAATGATCCAATCAAGAAATGGGCAGAAAACATGAACAGACATTTCTGCAAAGAAGACATCCAAATGGCCTACAGACACACGAAAAAGTGCTCAACATCGCTCGGTATCAGGGAAATCCAAATCAAAACCTCAGTGAGATACCACCTCATACCCGTCAGAATGGCTAAAATTAACAAGTCAGGAAATGACAGATGTTGGCAGGGATGTGGAGAAAGGGGAACCCTCCTACACTGTTGGTGGGAATGCAAGCTGGTGCAGCCACTCTGGAAAACAGTATGGAGGTTCCTCAAAAAGTTGAAAATAGAGCTAGTATACGAACCAACAATTCACTACTGGGTATTTACCCCAAAGATACAAATGTAGGGATCCAAAGGGGTACGTGCACCCTGATGTTTATAGCAGCAATGTCCACAATAGCCAAACTGTGGAAAGAACCAAGATGTCCATTGACAGATGAATGTATGAAGAAGATGTGATATATATATATATATATAGATATAGATATAGATATATTTACAATGGAATATTATGCAGCTATCAAAAGGAATGAAATCTGGCCATTTGCAACAACGTGGATGGAACTGGAGGGTGTTATGCTGAGCGAAATAAGTCAATCAGAGAAAGACATGTATCATATGATCTCTCTGATATGAGGAATTCTTATCTCAGGAAACAAACTGAGGGTTGCTGGAATGGTGGAGGGTGGGAGGGATGGGTTAGCCTGGTGATGGGTATTAAAGAGGGCACGTACCGAATGGAGCACTGGGTGTTATACGCAAACAATGAATCAGGGAACACTACATCAAAAACTAATGATGTAATGTATGGTGGTTAACATAACATAATAAAATTTAAAAAAAAGAAATAAAATGAATAAATGATGCAAAAATGAAAGTACCAAATGATATCAAGGATTACAAGTGAGATAGGTAGGTTGGGGAAGGTGAGTGTGTTCCACCAATGTCCTAGCTCGGTTGGAAACTTAGTTTTATGTAGTTGGTGCTGAAATTTCCTTTCTGTGTCCACTCCATCTATTAGGGAGTCCAGGTCTCTCCCCTCACTTCCTGGAATTCATTAGCATCCTGGAGGTCACCTCTGCAGCATGGAAGCCTAAGGAGGCCTTAGGACACTCGTGATTATGACTCCTGTTGGACAATCAGGGTTCAATACGCTAGATGCTGTTTGTGAATGGTTTTCCTGGGAAGGCAACCAAAAGGATATGAAGAAAGTGTGTTGAGCTATCATGTACAGTGCTCTCTTGGCTGGTGATTGGATAGGTGAGTGTATAGGTGGTGACACACATCTCTGGTGGTAGTGGTAGATAGCCTTGGCACCAGTGGACCACATTTTTCTTACCCAAGTGTTCCTTTCTTCCTCCCTAAGCTGACTCATTATATTACTCTGAGGACAGGAATAAATGAACCCTTCCATTATATATCTGAGTCTTGAAATGGCTTTTGAACTTAAACACCAAATATTTGGGCCTCTATTCTCTGGTTAATGGGTGATTCATGTTCTGTTTTTTGGGTTGGGTCTGGTCCTCAAAACTCCCAGTAGCTTGGGTGGATTGAGGAATACCTCATTAATTTTTCAAAATATTATTCATCGGCATAAATTTCTACACAGGCTTCAGAAGGGGACATAAGTTTTACCATATCCTCAGATGAAGTTATCAGAACCTTCCACAAAGAAATGTACAGATATCCTCAGCAGCTTCCAGTGCTATTGCAGAAGGACAGGGCTATAGATTTTCCTAGAAGTGTGAAATAATTCACAAGGCTTGCTCGTTATTCATATGGACAGCACATTAATAACACAGAACCCTGAAATCTTGCCTTATCTAGGCTGAAGCCCAGCTAGAGGGATGAGGAGCTGACTCCTTAGATTTAGAACGACATTTTTCCCCCTTTCCGAAAAAAAATAAGAATTGATTAAAAGTGCTCTCATGTCAGACAAGAACAGGTATTTGAAAACACCTAAGCTTTTTGGAAATAATGGAAACTGATGGCTTTGGAGCTACTTTCGGGAAATTTCCTTAGTGAATTTGGAATTCTGTGTAACCAAGTACATTCTGACTAGAAAAATGACAAGAGTTTGGTGTGTGTTGTATCATGATTACACACACACACACACACACACACACACACACCCATGACATACATACCACCACACATATTTGTGTAGAGAATTTTGTACCTCCCAAGTAGCTACATTAATTGACATTAAAATAGGATTTACTATATTTATGTCCAAGTACATGCACTAAATATACTTTCACATAGAGTTTTGCCATGGAAGTGAGATCAAGATCCTTGGAGGATTTCTTAGATGATACCCAGATGCATGAACCTGATCCTATTGAAGAAATGGAGGGCATTATGTATACAAGAATCGTTGCTAAATAAAGTCACTATGCATAGTTATAATACATGTAATTTGTATTATGTTCCCCAAACATCCAGTGTCATTACAAAATTACCCATTTATCTTCTCTTTTGGTGAACCAAATAAAGAAAAGTGGCTAACTAATTGAGTTTGTAAGCTGATTATCACCGAGTATGATTTATATGTAATTTTTCTCTCCTGCTTCCTTAACACTGGGTATTACCAAACTTTTTACCTCTGCCTATTTGATTGATGAAACATTACATTTCAGTGTTTAATTTATATTTCTTCCATTGAGTGATGTTGAACGTTTTTTTCCATGTTTACCAGCCATTTTCTTATGCAGAAAAAATATAGTTTCAGACCATTTTTTAAATTATATAACAGTGTTTTGATTTATCAGGTTGTATATGTGTGTATCCTGTGTGTGCATGGATATTTTCTATCAAGACACACAGAAATCTGGTGATAGGGGTTGCTTCTGGCAATGAAGATGTGAGAGATTCAGTGGGCAAGGGGAGGAGAAGAATTACTCTTATTTTCCTTTCTTGCTGTTTTTGTGTATGTATATTTCTATTTATGCCAGGTTATATATATCAAAGGGTAATTTTTTCCAGAAAATTAATTTTTTTTATTTAACTTGAGAACAGTAGGGAAATGACTCTGAGCCAGGAGGCAGGGATTCCCTTCATTTTTAGGGATCCGGTAGGTCACATGAATGGGCCAGAGCCAGGTGTCATAGAAAGGAGCGAGGTCTGTGCATACTGGGGTATCCCATCCAAAGGCACACGGTCCATTTCACTACTCTGCCAACCTAAGGAATAGGTCTGAAGGTACTTTCTGCTGCTGGGCTGTCAGTTGGAAACTGCTGCTTTGAGCTTAAAAAAAAAAAAAAATGACATCCACTCTTAGTTTCAGAAGTATGGGGATATCTGAAGACTGAATTCCTGTTCTCTTTATTATGCAAAGGAACAAAACATAGAGACAGGCCTTTTATTATATGGTACAAAAAGCATTGACAGTTCTTCTGCATCCTTCCTCTCATTCCTCCTGCTAATGCAGACTTGGATCCCTCACATACCTGGACAGGATTAGGTGCCAAGGAAGGAGCAAAAGAACATTTGTATGTAATTTAGAAATTATGCCTGAATGTGCCACAATGTTACTAATGATGCTCTAGTAGACCCTCTTCAATAACAGTAGAATCTGCCTTCAGAAATGCCTCCTGATGAAGTCAACTGAGCTCATCATCCTGTCTATTAAACAAGCTAGAGTCTGTATTAAGGAGGGCACGTACTGCATGGAACACAGGGTGTTATACAAAAACAATGAATCGTGGACCACTACACACTACATCAAAAACTAATGATGTATTGTATGGTGACTAACATAACAAAATAAAATAAAAGTAAAAAAAAAAAAGAAAGAAAGAAAGAACAAGGCAGGCATCAAACAGAGATGGTAATGAAGGGACCCCAGACTGCCACTGTGTCATGTATCCCTGATCTACCACAGAGATTCGTTATGTTGGTATTTCATTGTGTGGGGACGACAAGTAACAAATGGCGGAACCAAAATAGGCCATCTTCCCTGTCCTCTAAAACGTCTAATATTTGTGAATAAAAATAAGGGCTTAAGCTTTTTCATACAATGTTTGCTCTGGAAGGTCGCTAGATGATTTCCAAACTGTAGTTGAGCCTGACATGTCACGGAGATATTATAAATCACATTACTACCAAGACCTGTTGTGCAATGTCTGGTTAGCCAGTGTTAAGAAAAAATACTGAGCTATTGGCAGAGGAATTATCAATCAGTCTCAAAAGGCCTCAAATGCATCCTTGGAAACAAAAACAAAGACATTGTCTATATAGTCTATACCAGCATGGCCTGAAGTCCAGTTCACGGAACACTGGGTCAATAGGGCACAGGTAAATGTTACAGAGAAAAAGGTTCTCTAGTCAAAGAAGTCTGGGCCATAATGGGTCCAAGTTCAACAAGTTTCTTTTCTGCAGAACTTCTCAGAGGCTTTCATATGCTATCATGTTTTGGATGGCTAAGAAGGGGCTATTATATGCAGTATTTCTCATATGTATTTCATACTACTCTATAGAAAACTATTGCTAAATTTCAAATTTCCTTCAGTTCTCAGACCTTTTTCTTCACCATGGCTGTCTCTAGAGACTACGATGTTACGTGAGTAAGAAAATTTTATCATGTATTTTCCAAAGGAGCAATCTCCAGAAGCAATTTTTATAGATATTTGGGTTCTGGAATCTCATATAATGCAACTTGAAAAAAAAATTCCAAGTCTCAACCTACCAAATAAATCTTATTTTGTTAAAATTAGTTATAAACTGTGGAAAGTGAATACAAACAATTGTTTGGAAAAAAATGAATGAAGCCATTTTATAGATAGATGTTTTAATATACCGTTTAAGCATTCCTTGTCTCATCTCTCTTTGATCACTTTTTTTCTCTGAACCTTCCTTTCCTTGTTCCTCTTTGTATGTCCTGTCTCCCTGTCTGTCTCCTTCCCTGTAAGTCTAACTGTTTTTCTGCATCTGGGTCTCTGTGTATCTTGCTTACTTGGTCTTACCTTATAGGCAATGTATGATGAGTCAAGAGCAAAACATCCTCTTATATGGTGGGGTTTTATCTTCACAGAAATAGGAAGGAGTATGGTGATTTTTTCATTATATTAACTGTACACTAATCCTAGCGACAAACAGAAAATGTGGGATTTCTATAGTTGTGAAAGTTAAAAAGTTCTGTGATATAAGCTAGTCACTTCTGGCTGATATCCAGTATAAAAAGACAAGAACACCAGGTCATGTTTGTAGCAATCAGTCAGAGAAATGATCAGAATTTACACTGAATGAAAGGAAAGGCCTATGAACTTACCATGTAGACTTTTCTTAATAAGAGTGATGCTCAAATCCACAGAGAATTGTAAGAACTTCTCTACAAACCAGTACGTATAAGGATGTTTTTCACATATTTTTCTAAGTTGCAAATAGTCATAAATTGCATGAGAATAAAATCCTAAATAGAGAAAACTGCATGAGAATTTCCCCATAAAACAGTCAATTTATCCCTCCCTGCCTTAAACAACGATGCTTCAGTCATTCTATATAACGGAAACCATTATTTATAAAAATGCTTCTAATTACTCAGTGGCCATGACCTCAGAAAGGGCACTTAATCAGTCCTGTCTGACACAAAAAGGGGAAGGAGCAGGCATGGCCCGAAGGACCGAATGTTTCTGAAAATATGTACACGGTTGGACTTTCTGCCCCTTCTCACCCAGGGATTTTGGTATCTTATATGAAAGGCTTTGGAATAGAATGCGTGTTTTTGCTACATCCTCGTCTGCCCACACTTGGTAAATAGGGCCCTGGAGTCAGAGAGCCCAGACTGGACTTCTGGCTCTGTCATTACTGGCTGCATGATTTTGAGCAAGTCACAAATTTCCCATGCCTCAATTTTCTGACTGGCGAAATGGAATAATAGGAGACACCTTTGGGAGTTGGGGTTAGAATTAAATGAATGTACAGACTTGAAGGACCTCAAAGAAGGGTACAGGGTAAGACTTCAAGAACATTTGGGCCATCATTTTGATTACTGTTAACAAAGATAGTAAGGAAGGCACCCTCCCCTAGGGTTAGAGAATAATTAACAATACACGAGACGGTGTGAATCAGTGCAATGACTTAATATCTGGTCAGAATAGTGCTAGGCACACGTGCCAGGGTATATTTCTTTTCAAAATATTTATAAATACCTACCACAACGTTTAAGCTGTTGAGTGTTTTTCTTTGGTATTTTCACTTATTAAGCAATAGAAGATCATTTTTTAAACTCAAAGCCCACTCTTTAAAAATTTCTCACAATATCCTGTATTCTATTTTTAGATAAGTTGCTAAGATTACACTGCAAAATTTATGTCCCATTTTGAATCATCTGGTCTCTGATTTTGAATCTTAAAATAATAGAATATATGCTTATTTTAAAATCATAGCTGTTTCTCCAGTTTTGAAAACACTGTGGAAGGCAAGTGACCTGTAATTTCAGAGGCAAGTAAATAACAGCAATTGGAACACTTACATGGGAAATGTACTATGTACAACAGGATATGTTCAGGACAAATATGGTGTATGGATTGTCAACCGCTGTCATGGGGAGAAGCTGGTTTCTATCCATTTTTAGGCTTAGAAAGGGAAATGCACGAAACACTATAAATATGTCCAAGTGGAGGAAATGGTTAGATAAATGGAATTGTATCCACCCCTGAAACTCTATGTAGCTATTAGCAATAATGTTTTTGAAGAATATATAAGTTGGGGAATGTTTGTCATATGGCAAATGAAACAAGCTGTTGATAAAACAGTACTATGACATTTTAGTTCAGTAAAATACCTGCCATGTGAGTTTCTTTTTAATGATGGGTTAAGCCTAAATGGACATGTATGTGTTTTCTTACAAAGTAATGGTAATCTCTGAGGAATAATATCATGTGTGACTTTAATGTATGGATTATTTCTACAGTTTTCAAAATTCCTATAAGAAACACACATTCCTGAAGCTGACTCACCAGCAATAATGATATCCAGGATAATTAGTTAGAAGCAGTTCCAGGAAAAGATGGTGGCTACAATGCCACTGTGTTCAACTAAAATGCAACAAAACTTTGGAAAACAATGTGCCTTTCTAAGCATTACCCACACTTACTAGTAAGATAGGAAAGAGACACCAACATTTAGTGAGTATGTAATGGGAACCAGATATTACGCAAAACATACTGTACACATGACTTCCTTAATCCTCACCATAAGTCGAAGTAATTATCATCTCCATTTCACAGCCAAGGAACAAATTAAAAAGCATATGTGACTTGCCCAAGGTAATTCTATTAGTAACTGATATAGCTGAGTTCTACTCATGTCTAATTGCACAGTTCATGATCTTAATAACTACACTGGAATTATTAATTTATATATGCACTTCCTTTTTCATTTGCATGTAGAGATTTGGGCCACAAACAAAATTTTGATCATAGCAGCACTTTCCTCATGCATGCCAATGGATTCAAGGATTTTAGAAGAGTGGAATGCTATAGGTTCACACTATAGAATACTCTATAATTTATTGACTTTTGCTTGAAAGATAGGGACTAATAGCCCTTTTGCCTGAACCCACCACACTAAAGGATTCAGAGTTTCCAAAGTCAAACAAACTTGTTCTGAGAGACAGAATATTCCCATTATGTGGCTGAGCTTCTCATAGAAACTTAGGGCCAGATGCCATTTCCCCCTCTGCTGGAATAAACAATGTATTGCTCCTTGTGTCTTACATCCAAATCCTGAAGGCAATTCTAATTCTAGATCATTAGAAATAAAAATGAACTGGAAACAAAATGGAGATTCATAATTAACAGACTCGAGGCTTTCTTTGGCAGACAGCTTGAGAAACTATCATGGTTTTATAATGTTTGTTGGCTTCAAAGGCCAAGCATTTCCTCCTACAAGTGAAAAAGTGGCATTTCTAGTCTAACTGCTTGCCTCTCCTGCATTGGAAGTGCCTTACCATGTTGACTGTGATCTGGAGCAAATAAATAACCATAAGCGCAAGTTTTCAACCTCAATTCCATTGACATTTGGGGCTGGGTAATGCTTTGTTGTGGGCGCAGTCCTGTGCATTATAGGATGTTTAGCAGCATTGTTGGCTTTTACCCACCACATGTGAATAATATCCCCCTAATTGCAAGAGATGTCTAGACCAAAAATGTCTCCAGATAGTGCCAAATGACCCCTGAAAATGTATTAATTGAGAATTTACTGATAATAGTATATTCCCAAACTTGGCTTTTTCACATCCTTTAGAAAAATTAAAAAAAAAAAAAAAAAAAAGCTTGACCTTACCATGGTACACCATGGTAAGGTGAACAAGCCCCATGTTCAGCTCTCTGGCTATGGCTGATTGGGCAAAGGTTAACATGTGACACAAGCTGGGCCAGTTATATTTGGTCCTTTTGGAGAATGCATTTAAAACACAGGAGATGAGTCAAATATATTTGGGCTGTATTGTGATGCCATATGAGATCGGAGTTGGCATCATGGAAATAACAGCTTCACACCAGCCCCTAAGTTATAGGAATTCAAAAGCTAAAATCTCAGAAGAGGGAACCAGTCCACACAGAGGAGAAGGAGGGCAACAGAGATCAGAAAGAATGTGTCCCATGAACAAAGAAAACAAGATGGCGACTGCTGGCAGAATTTATGGATTCCATGATGTTTCTGGGAAATGGACTCCCCAGGATTCTTCTCTTTTCTTAAAAAAATAACTTTCCTTGGTCTAGCTTGAGTGTGTTTCTCTTTCTAACCACCATACTTCATAATGAAAACATAACACAAGCCAATCTAGAAGGTGTCCTGCTTTATCTGTTTCTAGAGGTAGAACAATGGATCCTAAGCCAAGAGATTTGGGTTCTGTTTGCTACTGTGTGACCCTGAAAAATGACTCACTTGAGGCCTGATTTTCTTACTGAAGAGTCTGAACATCACCTCATACCTGGCTCTAAAATTATGAAAGATAATGATGGGGAGAGATACTTATGGTCCTTTTGAACCTTGGACTCACTATGAGCACATATAAAGTTGTTTTAAAGATGGTGGTCAAGACTTTGTATTACAGTCAGTTACTCTAGGCTTAAGAGTCAGTCAAGCTGGGGTGCCTGGGGCTCAGTTGGTTAAGCATCTGCCTTTGGCTCAGGTCATGATCTCAGGGTCCTGGGATTAAGCCCCGCATCGGGCTCCCCACTCAGTGGGGAACCCGCTTCTCCCTCTCCCTCTGCTACTCCCCTCTGCTTGTGCTCTCTCTCACTCTCTCTTTCAAATAAATAAATAAAATCTTTAAAAAAAAAAGTCAGTCAAGCTACAACTTGTCAGCCATGGGACCAATGGAACATTACACAACCCTTCTAAGCCCCAGTTTCTTCATGTTTAAAATAGGAGGAAAAGTGTATCTGTTGCAATGATCCCTGTCTTCTGGCCTTCAAGTCCTTATAGCTCACTTCCACACTGAATGGGGATGACTTAAATAACCAACCAGATATTGTGGAAATAGTGAAGTGTAACTTCTGAGGCTAGATTATAAAAAAGAAGGCCACTGTGTCTCCTATATTGTTCTCTTGGATTACTCAGTATTACTCAGTCTGGGTGAAGCCAGCTGCCACTCTGTGAGACACTGAGCTCCTATGGAGAGGTCCACACAGCAAGGAATTGAGTCCACCTGCCAACAGCCATGTGAGTGAGCCATCTTGAAACCATCCGCCAGCATCAGTCAAGCCTTTAGATCTTGATTGCAACTGCGCGGGAGACCCAGAGCCAGACACACTCAGCTAAGTGGAATTCCTGACCCACAGGAGCTGTGAGAGAATGTTTGCTGTTTCAAGTGCTGGGGATCATTTTTACACAGTGATAGGTAACTGTTCTAGGATCCTTGGGAGGAGTAAATAAAAGAATGCATGAGAAGTGTTTAGGACAGTGCTTGGCACATGGTGAATGTTCAGAGCACCTCTATTTGTTTATGAATACATGTGAGGCACCCAGAGCAGTTGTTTGGCATAGAGTAAATGCTCATTAAATACACATTGAGTAAATGTTATCTTTAGTACCATTGTCACCATCATCATTATATAAAACCTCAATCCAAAATCACTTCCCAAATGAGCTGGACCCTACAATTTTTCTTTTTTCTTTTTTTTTAAATTTTATTTATTTGAGAAAGAGAGACAGATGGAGATAGTGAGAGAGAGCACAAGCAGGGAGGAGAGGGAGAGAAACAGGTTCCCCGCCAGGCAGGGAGCTCGATGAGGGACTCGATCCCAGGACCCTGGGATCACGACCCAAGCCAAGGCAGACGCTTAACCGACTGAGCCACCCAGGCACCCCTGGACCCTTCAATTTCTTGACTTGAGAAATTATTTTACCTTAACCTTCTCTAAAAAACAATAAAATAAGCCATGTGAAAGTCACAAAGCCAGAGAAACAAGAATTCTAACTATGCTGAGGACTGGCATTTGTATAACCTTCCAGCGCTTTGGATGCACCTTGTTGGTTATCCTGAACCATATATAGGTGAAACAAAAATATATATATATATATCTATTACAGACAGCGAACACCGAGATAAACACCTAAGAAGAGATGTAAAACCAGCTACTTACCATCTACACAGGAAGGTCTGTTTCTTGTCGTGCCAGCCACTTTTCCAGGTAGACAGGAACACTTGACTGTTTGCGACCGCTCCTCAATGCGATTCTTATTACAACATCTGTGTGCGGCAATCACTTCACATGTCCCTCCTTCTGGCAAGAGAGAAAGAACAGGGACACTGATTAGAAATAATTCATTGGCCATTAAGGTCTGTGGGGGTATGTGTGGAGGGGCTGGGGAAAGTGAGAGAAAATACAGAAAGAGTGTCCATGAAGCATAATTACTGCAGGACTCTCTCCCATTCACTCTCTATAACATCTATTTACACATGTCTACAAGACCATATGCTAGGTATGCACAGTCCTGGAGAAGACAGGTATTATAGCACCATACTTCAAATGCAACAAAGAGCCCCAATGAATAGCCCTCAAGAGGTGATGATTCTAGACTGTATATACTGAGAAGCAGTGAAGGAATGCATGCCTGGAGCTAACACAAAATAAAGAGTCTACCTGATTTAAATGCATTATATTATGGGAGCTCACTCCTGTGTTATCTTTCCATTTAGAATTCTCCGAGCTGGGGTGCCTGGGTGGCTCAGTTGGTTAAGCGACTGCCTTCGGCTCAGGTCATGATTCTGGAGTCCTGGGATCGAGTCCCACATCGGGCTCCCTGCTCAGCGGGGGGTCTGCTTCTCCCTCTGACCCTCTTCCCTCTCATGCTCTCTGTCTCTCATTCTCTCTCTCTCAAATAAATAAATAAAATCTTAAAAAAAAAAGTATTCTCTGAGCTCCCTCCCACTAATGATAAGCAACTGACACACCAGTCATACAGAACCTGCAGTGGGTGGCAGGAAGACTGCCCAGAAATTAACTCTCCCTCCCACTGCCTGCTCACTCTCCAGGGGGCTGAATAAAAAACCTAGTTGGGGAGTCATTTCCCAAATCCAGATCTCATCCAAAAAATGATAGAAGGAATTGCTGGAGAAAATAGGTATGTGCTTTACATGGCATCTCAAATTACAGAGCTAGGCATATGGCTTCACTTAATTGTTACAGGTCAGCCATGCATTCAATGTTTATTGGCAACATAATGTATATCACTCTCCACTAGGTTCTTAACAGGTGGACGGTTGGGTCTGTCTGAATGTTGGTGAGCATTCAGGTGGCTCTTGGCAGCATGCAGGACAGTTCTTTAGGAACACAAAAGATACTCCAAGTGACTGGAAACCAGGAATTAACTTTCCCAATATCAAGTTTTATGTTCAGGAAGGATATATTTTATTTGACAAGAATGGACTCAGAACATTTAGGACAGTTGGCATAAATTCAGCAAGCATTTGTCAAGCAATCACTATATACAAGTTACTGTGTTATAAATTGTTGGAGACGTGTTCAGTCCATACGTGGTGGGCCCTTAGGAAAACACTGGAGAAAAAGAGAGGAGGGAAGGAAGAGAGGAGACAGGAAAGACTGAAGACCCAGCTTCATCCTAGCCTGAGAATCCACAGTATAATGCAGTGATTCTCAATGCAGGGGCAGGAATGGGCTTGATTTTGCTACCCACCCTCCCTACCAGTGACATTTGGAAAAGTCTGGAGACATTTTGAATTGTCATTACTGGTGGATGGTAGGTGCTACTGGCATCTAGCAGGTGAAGGCCATGGATGTGCTAAAACATCCCACAGGGCACAGGGAAGATCCCACACCAAAGAACAATCTTGTCCAGAACGTCATCAGTGCCCAGGTTGAGAAATCCTAGTTTAAAGGAAAGAAACACAAGAATCTCTGCTTCAAGGCAGACTAATTCTGCCTCCCCTCAACAGGAGGGCAGAGTTTGGGCTTTAGAGTCAGACTCTTTCAGTCTGAATCTCAGCTCTGCTACTTACTGAGTGCTTCAGTTTCCTTATCTGTAAAATGGGAATAATATTAACACCTGCCTCACAGGGTTGCATGATTATAAACCAACATAACACAAGTATAGGGGTTAGCAATGAGCCTGCTACATAGTAGAGAGTCCATATGTGCTACCTATGATAATATCTGGTCATGATGATATATTTCCTTGGGAATGTCACCCTCCTTTCTGCCTCAGTAATTGTGCAAATATGGTTTCTCCTAGAATATTCCCTCCTACTCCCCATCCTTCTACGCACCACCTACAACTCAAATGCACTCACTAACCCTTCTTTGAACTCAATGCAAAGGTCAGTTCCTCCAAGAACATCTCACTTCCACCACTGCTCGTTCTCTTGGCACTTTACATATTTCCTCACCGAACTGTATCCAGGGGTCTGTGACCACAGGCAAATTGAAAGCTTGGTCAGGGCCAAGGTTAGCCTTCTTGTCAACAACTGCTGTAGGTACACTGTAATTGTTGGTTGAATGAATGAAGAAATAAGTGCATTAACTTAAAATTAACACCACAAAGCAAGTACCAAGTTCTGTGGACATAGGTCAAAGGAGATACCTATTTGTTTTTAAAGAATTCAAAAGACTTCTTAAGTTGAGAGATTAAAGGTTGAACTTCAACAGGCCATGAGGAAGGAAAAGCATTTCACTAATGTGAAAGGTTGGGGCATTTTTTTAAATACAACCTTTTAATTAATTATAGAATGTCTTAGATTTATAGGAAATTTGTGAGGATAGTACTGTGAATTCCCATATGCCATAGCCTATAATTTCCTATTTTTATTCCACTAATATTAACATCTTATACGAGTATGCTAGTTTTGTTACAATTAATGAACCAATACTGATACATTATTATTAATTAAAGTCAATGCTATATTCAGATTTCCTTAGTTTGTATCTAATGTCTTTTTTTCTGTTCCAGGATACCATCCAGGATGCCACATTACATTTAGTTGTTTTATCTCCTTAGGCTTCTTCTCTTGGCTATGATAGTTTCTCAGATATTCCATCCTTTTTGATGACCTTGACAGTTTTAAGAAGTATTGCTCAGGTTATTTTGTAAAATGTCCCTCAGGTGGGATTTATCTGATCCTTTGATAAGACTGAGGTTATGTGTTTCTGGAGGAAGATCACAGAGGGAAAGTGCCATTCTCATCACATCATATCAAGGGTACATACTATCAACATGACTTACCACTATTGAAGTTGACCTTGATCACTTGGCTAAGATAGTGCTCGTCAGATTCCCCCACCGTAACATTACTCTCCTCCCTGTCTTTCCATACTGTCCTCTTTGGAAAGAAGTCACTCTGTGCAGCCCACACTTAGGGAGTAGAGAGTTATGCTCCACCTCTGTGAGGTTACAATATCTACTAAAACTATTGGGAATTTGTCTGCATGACAGATGTGTCTCCTCCCTCCCATCTACTTACTTATTCAATCATTTATATCAGTATGGACTCACAGATGTTTTATTTTACACACTGGGTTATAATCCAATACTACATTAATTATTTTGTTGCTAGGAATAGTCCAGCCCTGGCCACTGTGAACTCCAGTTGGTTTCTGTGTCCTGTCTCCCTGTACTGCCCCCACCCCTCACCTTTTCTGAGCACTTCTTTACTTTCTAACTCTACAAGATGCCTCAGGCTCATCTTGTATGTTTCCTACCCCAGTCCTAGAGCCAGAGTTCTCTAAGGAGTTGGTCAGGGCATTTAAAAAAAAGTGTTAGAGTAGATGGAAGTAAGGACCTGAAATTGGAGAAAACTTCCCTCTTCGGAAAGAGTACTTGGTGTGATTCTTCTGTTTCATTGAGGCACTAATGGGGATTTTGAAGAACTGATAGGATCTAGATATTGTTCAAGAGTGACCCCCCACCTCCCCAGGTACTGCTGTGTTAGGGAGGAAGTGGAGAAGAGCAAGGTGGCGAAGCAGAAGAAACAAAAGGCCAATGCAAAATTCTGAGCAGAAAGTAAGGGGGCTTGAATTTGGAACATGGGAAGAAATTCACACTGTTCCCACATGCCCTTCATTGGGATGAGTTAATGAAACAATAAGACTAATCACACATTAGACTCCTCAACCCAGATACCTGCAATTGGGTTGCTTTAACTTCTAATTGTCAGCTCTAAGTACCCTTAGTCAATTCAGTAATTGCTGGTTCTATACTTCATGAAAATAACACCAATTTTAAAGTTACCACTTGGCTTTAATATAAGACTAGAGCAACATTTATGAGTGAAAGTGGTACAAGTTATAGAAAAGCTTCTAGGATACATCTTGAATCTCATTTGATTTATAGTTAAGTCAGTGACAGACATGCCAAATCATCCAAATCACTGCCCTGAATTAAACAATGTGGACAATGAGGTGGCCACTGGAGGCCCAAAGCCAGTCTCTCCTAACACTCTTGTAGGTGAACAGTTCCGGGTTACCTCAGTGCTCACTGACATTTACTGAATTCTGATTGGATGCTGGGCACTGTACCTGGCACTCTGCCTACATTATTTATAAAGCTCCCAGCAACTGTAAAAGCTTCTGTCCGCACCTTACAGATGAAAAGCTGAGACTCAGAGAGGTTGAATAACATGCCCCAGATTACACAAATATGAACTGGTCTGCTGGACTCCACAACTTTGCGTTTGTGCATCTTGTCATGAGTTGTCATTCTTTGCTGACAAAAAACTTCCAAAAGGAAGTCAACACTTTGCTTACAAAGGTTATCAAGGTTAAATATCCAACTCACTCTTCTTCCCTCAATTATATTCTGACCCCATTTGCTACCACCCTTCCCTCCATCACTCTGCTCCATGGACACGGGTCTCCTTGTAGGCTACTGCCTGAACACGGCTGATGTGTTCCCTCTCGAGTGTTACTCTAAAACCAGGTAGGTGTTGTTCTAAATAAGAGGCTCATCTGGTCTTCTTGACAAGTTGAACTACGCCTCACCTGGGATATGGCAAATCTATGGCTCCCCCCTTCACTCTCTCCACATCTTTGCCCAAATGTCATTTTTTTTCAGTCTCACTTGACTACCCTATTAAAATCATAATTCTCTCAGAAAGCATTCATGATATCCCTTATTTTGCTTCATGTCCTTACCTGTGTCAGCCTCCAGAATATTTGTGATTTTCAATTACTATATGTAATTAAGGTATTTATTATCCTTATTGTCTATGTCCCCCTCCCCCCAATAACCACCTCAAGGACAGGGACTCCTATTGTTTATTTATTAAAAATTGTCTGGCCTAGTATTATTAGTATTTAACAAGTGTTTAACAAGCAACACAGCTACATAACTAGTGGTGATAACTATAGTAATACAGGTTAACCACCTGACTACTTACTATGTTCCTGACACCATGAAAGATACATTATAAACCCTTTATTCATTTTATGGTTACTAAAACCCAATAAGGTTATGATTACCCCTATTTTATAGGGGAGGCAACTGAGATCAAGAGCAGTTAAAAAACTAGCCCATGTTTTAACTAACCAGGTATCTATTCTCTGGCAGCATGTGGACCAGAGCCCAGATCTTCTGACCCCCTTTGCAGTGCTCATTCTCCAGTCCCACCTCGGCCCGGCATACATGCTGATGTTTCTCTGAAAAGGGCAGGAGAACTCAGTGACTGGAAATTGACAAGTGCTCCATTTTCATTAAAACCTTGTGTATAAAGTCAGTGACCCCAGACCACGTCTTCCTTGGGCTCATGGATGATGGATTTGCCCATGGGAAGCCAGAGAGGTGTTGCGCTAAATAACAAGCTCATCTGGTCTTGACAGGATCAACTATAGCTTCATTTTACACCAGCTGCTTAGATATGCCAATGTGGAATATGCAACCAGGTCCCGGAGCCCATAGGACCCTAAAATTTAGAAAGTCTGATTAGACCTGTCATAGCCAAATCTCCTGAATCCAAAGGTTTATATTTGTGACGGACCTAGCCATAGTCAACCAGAGCAAGTTAATCTTTCAATCTCTCCAGACTATGAAATCCTGGTCCACTGATTTATGTTGGAGAAATAAAAATATTAGATGGTTGACAGGAAATGGCTCAGTTCTTTTATCACTACAGGGAGAGAATTTTTCAAGACCCTCTGGAACTGTAGTCTAACTTACCTACTGTCTTCATTAGCTGGCTGTTTGAAAAAGGGGACTGGAAATGAAAACATTCCTCAGCTTTGTCCCTGATATGTAAGATTTGTCATAACCCTTTCTGGAAACTAGAAAATTTTTCCTTTAAATCTATTTTATCTGCATTTTGAAGATTACCTAGTGAACTGTCCTTTCAAACCTAACTGCCAAGGTTATTGCAAAATCATAATGATAATATTTGTCATGTAAATGTCTTTCAGACTTTGCTTTGGCACCAATGCCAATCCATTCCTAAATTTTATCTCAATCCAAGTCAAAATGATTTCAAGATGAGCTATGGCCTCTCAAAGCAGTCATTTAAGTGCTCAGAAAATTGAGCTTCCCTTTTTTGCTTATGGATTATATGGAAAATGGCTTCTTTTCTGGATTTTACCCAGCATCTGTAGCTCCAGCAAATACAACGGTGAGGTAACCTATTAGCTAATGGCAAAGAATGTGGCATAAAGAACAAGCCAGTATAAAGGTTGTCTGTACTATTCAGATTTTCCAGATTATTGCTCTTATCATCACTTGACTTTGTCTATGGGAAAACATCTAAGATAAAATATAAGAAATTAGTCTCATAACCTAAATCACATTTTAGAAGGGGTCCCATTGTTCTTTTAGATTAGAAGGTAAATGCAGCAATTACCCGGCTAACACAGGTCAGTCGAAAAATGTTACATATGTTTGATGAACATCAATTTCTGCTCTCCCTCTACCACAAATTTTCTAAATGGTGGCCTTGCTTCTCACTCACTTTGTCCATGTTTACCCAAGTGACAATGGCAAAGTCCCCTGCAGGGAAGCTCCACGGGGCAGCTCTCCACTTTCCTTTCTGCTTTTTCTCTTGTGTTTGTCAGACCTCTGAGTACATTATCAAAACCTATTTTTAACAGGAAGAGAAAGTTTCTAATATCCAAAAAAGGGGGTGGGGGACAGCATTTCAAGATTATTTCTGGCAGCAGCAGAGCTCTCTGAGCCGGAGAAGTTAAAAAAAATGCCAAGCCCAATATGCTCCTAGCAATGATCCCTCCTTCCCAGGTCAATGCATCACTGTCTTGCCCTGCACAAGTGAGGAAACACAAAGAAGATGAATTGCTAAGGGTAACGTTTCTTTTAAAAAGAGTCCCCACTGATGACAATGATATGGCCAGATAGAAAGAGATGATGAGGTTAGAAATGACTGGCAAGCAGATGGCTAAAAACTTGAAGGTTGGCATCATGAAACAGGGTTTGCTCCCAGAATGGTCATCTAAGAGAGCTCACACCAAGCCACTAGATTGCTCTGGGCTACAAACTGGATCAGACATTTAAGAATGGGCACTTAATGGAAACTGCTAATGTCTGATCCTTTTCATCTGCCAGGGAATTTGACATTCAGTAGTTTAGTTTGGTGTTGATGGCTTCATGTCAATGACGAAGCACGGCCAAGCAATTCAAAATTATCACAATACCAGGTTTTCTGGGAAAGGAAATGCAAGAGGAGAGTATAAAGTTGGAATAGAAGAGAATCATCTTAAAAATAAAAAGAGAGAATATAAATCTAAACCCTATACTTTATTTTTATTTTATTTATTTATTTTTGCCCCCATACTCATCATTCAGGTCTTTAGGTATCCTTGAACCATACTGGCAGTTAGATTCCCCTGCTATATGATTCTACAACCTCACATTTTCCCAGAATAATATTCACAATGTATTATTTTGACATTTTCAAATAATCTTTTGCTTTTCCTGTAAAGGGTAAAGGCAGCAATTTTTCTTTTTTATCACTCTATCCCTAGTACTCAGCTTGGAATGTGGCCTACGTTTGGTCTGTAAATATTTGTTTAATGAACCTCTTCCCCAAAGACTAGCTTTGGATCCTCATGGTATGATCTCTTCACAAGCCAAACTTCTCTTTTGCAGTGTATCTCCTAGGAGGGATGTTTGGTTCACTGCTTGTCTATCCCATTGGGCTGGACACTCTGTGATAGCAGGGACTGCATCTTGTTTACTTCTTTATCTCTAGTGCCTGGCATAAGGGTAGGAATTCCACATTTGCTAAATGATGGATTGATGGAAGGAAGGAAGGATGGAAGGAAAAAAGGAAAGAAGGAAGGAAGGAAGGAAGGAAGAAAGAAAGGAGAGGAAAGGATCAGGGGAAGAAAGAAGGAAGGGAAGAAGTGAGGGGGAGAAAGAGTAAACAAAGAAGAAATGAAAGGAAAAGAAGAAAGACTGAATATAAATTAATCCTCTTTGGGGGAACTTTTCCTACCCAAATATTCATTACGTGATCTTTTAAGAAAATGAATTTGAATGATAGATGTAGCTTTTGCCAGAAAAAATATCCCTTTGGTTTGGGGTAGAGCCAAAATGTACAAAAGATAAACTTTTCATTCTCCCTGAAATGACTGGAACACGAAATAGCAATTAAGAGTAACCATAAGGTAACTTCAGTCCTCATTTAAAAGTTAAGCCAGGACATATCTGCTTATAGTCAAGGGCAACTTCTGGAGGAAATGAATAAAACGTAATCAAGGAATGTTAAGACTGACATCATTATTCAGATACTTCCATTTTCACTTCATTGTAAATGGTCCCTCTCTTTAAAAGCTGTTAGGTCTAAGACAAAGCACAGATTTTTTTGACATTCACTTTTATAGGACGTTTTGATCAAGGCCTTATAAGTAGTTCTCTTGGAAAGTATTGTAGTGGTAGTCGGAAATGCATGTTTAAGACGCTGTTAAAAATGCTTTATTGACCTAGTAGACTGGAAGGAAGCTCCACGTGTCTCTGTAAATCACTGACAAGAGAGACTCTAATGGATCCTTAAGCATGTTTTGGTAGAGGAGGACAAAATGGCTGCTTGATTTGTTTATGCTTCAGATTAAACAAATTACCATCTCCTCCCTCCTAGGGCTCTGAGGTATGTAGAAGACAGATGAATGTAGGAAAAAAGAAAAAATTCGGGGCTGGACAGCCCTGTTTGAGGCAATATAGCATGATGAATAAGATCACAGATTCTAGAGTTAGGCTGCCAAAATTCAAGTGCTGGATCTGTTGCTTCTGATCATTTTCCATGCTGTGCCTCAAGGTTCTCGTCTATAAAATGTGGTAATAATAACATTAATTTTGGTTGTTCTGAGGACTAAGAGAGTATAAGAATTAAATAAGTAGAGGCAGTTATAATAATACCTCGCTCAAAGTAAGCTCTGAAAGGTATTCTGCTATTAGTAATACTGTTGGAATCAGGATTACGACTGAGAAAAAATTTGACCCTTTACTGTTTTTCTTTTGTTTCACTAACATGGACCATTCCTCACACCTGTATCCCTACTCTCAGTCTAGGCCAATGACTGGGAAACATTTAGACCCCACTCTTCCCCTAAAATGAGATTGCTAAAAGTAATGTAATACTGCAGTAAACTTATCACCCATACCCCAGATTTCTCCTTTATTTTTTTTAAGGAAGAAAAGGGCTTATACAGTGGATATGCTGAAACTCGACTGTAGAAATCATTTTTAAAAACTGCTCTAACAACATGGAAATAAATTTTACCCAAAATACACCAATGAACTCATAAGAAGAACACCTTTGTTCCTTAGTGTTCTTTAAATACTATAGAACTTTGACTCTTTTCCAACAGGGATGCCTTGGATAGCATTAGGGAGGACAACCCAAGTGATGGTTTAGAATCTGATGATGCAGAATAAATGAGTTGTATTCTACTATTTTGAGGAAGGCAAAGGTTAGAATGAAATGAGGCTTTTAGAGGAATAGTTATGTCCACTGTTGCTCTCTAAGGTACAACATTCTTCATCTAAGTCCTGCTTGGATCTCCCCCAACTTTTTGCCTAAACTGAAATCCCTGGTCCAGCTGGGTGATAGTTTATCAGGATTTTCTTCTCCATTTCTAGCCTTCAAGGCTGGGAATGACATGGAAACAATTTTTAGCAAAGAGACAGGCAACCCTGTTTTACATGAGCAACTCCTCTGGCTATGTTAATTTCCCTAAAATTACGTGAAACACTGACCTTAAAGTTTGAATATGTTACTATTGAAATGATATTTCAAATAACCTAAATTGGGTTACGAGCTAGATGACTAGGGACAAGTTGTAATCTCTAAACTCTGGTCCCTCATAAGGAAAATGCCCAACTCTATAGGATATTAGAATTAGAAAGTTGTGTATTAATACA